>NW_021703770.1:72972365-73094214 GCF_005190385.1 Monodon monoceros | reverse complement strand
GTGTGTGTGTGTGTGTGTGTGTGTGTGTGTGTGTGTGTGTGTGTGTGTGTGTGTGTGTGAGAGAGAGAGAGAGAGAGAGAGAGCCACAGAGACCAGGAAAACACAAGCCTAATCAAACCATCAAGTCCTATTTTACAAGAAGGACAGGAGCTTATTAGCTACCGAGGGGATTAATTGTATGAATGGGAAACATTAACCACTGGAAGCAAGTGGTAGTGGGGAGTCCAAGCTCCAAGCTAGGGGGAGGGACAGGCAGGTGTGTCTCAGGAGTCCTTGCTAAGCACGTGGCTCATTACAAAGACCCTCAGAAGGGCTGAAGCTAACCTTCGGCGTTGACGGGTCCCTCTTCTCTCACGCTAGACAGCTAGTCAGTGCATCAGGTCTCCTTATTTACAAATGGCACTCCGCGCAGCCTCTAAGCGTGAGATTTTGCGGATGAGGACCCATGACACTTTCACACACAAAGGCTAATCGAGGTGTAGAGAGCAGTCTTTGGAAGAGAGAAGAGGAAACACCACCCTCTGGCCTGCGGTGCCGCCTCCGTTGGTGGTAGGCGTCTGGACCACAGAGGAGGCTGCAGCGAGTATGCTGGCTGCCCCTGCCCTGGACCACTGTCTCCCAATCCGTAGAGGATGGCCTGTGTCTTCCGCGGATGCCAGCTCTGATGGTTCATCCCCTCGTGGTCCTGGCTTCATTCTTAGTGACTCTTCTGCATGCTGGCTGTTGAGATAGGGCTGGAGACATAAAGCCTCGTGGACAGAGGCCTCGGCCTCCCCCCACACCATGCTCCCAGGTCTCCCGTGGAGCACAGCAAGCGGCCCTGCTCCTCTCCCTTAAGATGCTAAAGGGCCTTAGGGTCATTTGATGGCCTCCATCCCTCGCTTAGGAACCGCAAACTATTTGCTTTATAAAAGCCCTTTGTTCGGACTTCCCTGGTGGCACAGTGGTTAAGAATCCACCTGCCAATGCTGGGGACACGGGTTCGAGCCCTGGTCCGGGAAGATCCCACATGCCGCGGAGCAACTAAGCCCGTGCGCTACAACTACTGAGCCTGTGCTCTAGAGCCCACGAGCCACAACTACTGAGCCCGTGAGCCACAACTACTGAAGCCCGCGTGCCTAGAGCCTGTGCTCAGCAGCAAGAGAAGCCACCGCAGTGAGAAGCCCGCGCACTGCAGTGAAGAGTAGCCCCCGCTCGCCGCAACTAGCGAAAGCCTGCGTGCAGCAACGAAGACCCAAAGCAGCCAAAAATAAATAAATTTTAAAAACCCTGTGTTCTCTTAAAATCCTTTCCGGGTAAGCTTTTTTGTCACTGGTTTCTATGATGCTGCTGATGTACTCGGAACCCAGAGGCCAGTTCACTTTCCAAAAAGATAATCTCTTAGAAATGGTTCTATTTCTTTCTTCGGCTGTTTGGTGTCAAGATGACAAGTGGCTCGTAGGTGTGGGGTCTGTGTAGGAAGTCTCCGGCATGGCCACGCTGAGAATGTTTATTGTAGAAAACAGGGAGCTTTTGCCCTGTGAGGTCACCTCCTCCGAGCCACCAGTGACTTTCTGATATTCTATCACAGGAAATTCCTGGTGGGCCACAAAAGCACTCTTCCGAGTGCAGCTGCAGAGAGAGAGAACATAATTGCTGCATTGGACAGTAAGGTCTGGGGACCCGGGTTCAGGGATGGCCAGCACCTGGGCCCTGTGAAATACAAACGGGGAGGCTCTTTGTACAATCTCAACATAATCCAAGGAACAAAGGTCAGCTGACCTTCATTGTAACACATTTCATGCAGAGAAAAAGGTACAAGAGGATGTGTTTTGTGTCCCAGTGCTGCAGTGGGGAATTATATTTAGATTGGGTTTCTTTGAGGCTCTAGTAACTGCCCACCTCCACCTCCATCTTTTAGCCAACACTTGCTGTTAATTATCCACATCTCAGCTTAATAGTTTGGGCAAGACAGTGGCGTGTCTGAAGCGTCAGATTTTGAATGGAAAACTGTCTTACACCAGTGATTCTGGACCCAGAACATTACCACGTGCCAGTACTTTACAGTCTTTCTCTGAAGCCTCAGTTCCCTGCGTGACACAGGCCAAATCCCTTGATTTTCTGGGTCTCGGTTCCCTCATCTGTAAATAAGGGAGAGTCATGCATCTTGAAGGCCTCTTCCTGTTAAGATCCTGGGATTCTAGACTATTATATATGAAATAGATAACCAACAAGGACCTACTGTATAACACACGGAACTATACTCAGTATTTTGTAATAACCTATAAGGGAAAAGAATCTGGAAAAAAAATGTATGTAGAACTGAATCACTGTGGTGTACACCTGAAACTAACACAGCATTGTAAATCAACTATACTTCAATAAAAATAAATAAATTCATTAAAAAAAGAAAAAGATCCTGGGATTCCAGGCCTTTCCATATCTCTTCCTAGCAGAGGAGCAGACATGTTGGTCATGCTGGCGGGTGAGGAGGCTGAACCCCATTCTTCTGGGTCCCGCCAGGACTTGAGAATGTTCCAGTGCATGTGCTTTTCCCTGGAACACCGTGGCTCTGACGGTGGTGTACCTATTAGAAGGAGGAACACCAGCCTGAAAGGACACTCATGTTGAATTAGAGCTTGACTTCTCTGAAATAGTTACAACCCCTTATTTGAGGTTGTTTCTGGGCTCCTTGAAGACCACTTCAATAGTGATTTTTTTCTGGAGTCCCGTGGAACAAACAAACGTAGGCTCTGCATTAAATCTTGAATATCTTCTACAATATGGTTTGAGTGCCTCCAGTGGGCCAAGTAGCTTGAGCTGGTCCACCTTGAAGGCCAAAACTTCATGTGATATTTTTGAGGTGCTGTCATAGGACTGGCCAGGAGAACTTAAAATGTGCCCATGATTCTCTCTGCAAGTCGGATGGAAGGCTGAGTTAGGGCATGAACTGGAGGGGCCAAGGCCATGACAGAGTCGGGAAGCAGTGAGTCCAGGGTCTCTGTGGCCTCTGCTGGCAGCCTGGGCTTTTGAGCCACCACTGGCAGCTGCTCCTCACCTCCCAGCAGCCACAACAATTCATGGAAATTAATAAATGCATTTATTGGGAGAGGTCATGGGTAAAACAGGAAAATCAGTCCCCCCGCTTCCCAGACAAATACTCCAGGATCGAGTTTCAATAGAAACCAGTAGCCTCCTTCACAGCACTGAGTATTAATAGCAAGCAGAAGCAGTTCAAGTTCTTAGGTAGTTCAGCAAGGTTAAGTATGCTTCTTGTGTTAGTTTAGTCAACAGATGCGTTTGGAGGAGGTTTGTCTCACAAAATACCAGGTACTAGAAATTCTGGAATATGAGGGGACTGCGTTAATGAGCCTGACTGTCCTCCCCTCAGGCTGTGGTCAGAGAGAAACAGGATTATTTTTGCTCAAAATTGACATAGAGTTCAATAGGGTGAGACTAGGGTGAGAAGGGTCTTTTCAACGAATGGTGCTGGAAAAATGGATATCCGCATGCCGAAGAGTGAAATCCAACCCCTTCCTTATATCACACAAAACTAACTCAAAATAGATCATAGGCCTAAATGTCAGAGCTAAAGCTATTACAGTTTTAGAAGAAAACATGAGTAAATTTCTGTGACCTTGGTTTAGTCAATGGCTCTTCAGATATGACACCAAAAGCATAAGCAACCAAAGAAAAAATAGGTAAATTTGACTATATCAACATTTAAACTTTTGTGCTGCAAATGATATACCAAGAAAGTGAGAAGATAACCCACAAAATGGGAGAAAGCATTTAGAAATCACATATCTGATGGGAAAGTGGTATCCAGAATATATAAAGAACTCTTCCAAGTCAACAAAGAGGTGTTACAGAATTTTTTAAATGGACAGAATTTTTTAAATGGGCAAAGGATTTGAATAGCTATTTCTCTAGAGAAGATATACAAATGGCCAATAAGCACGTGAAAAGATGTTGGACATCATTAGCGTCCCATTAGGGAAAAGCGAATCAAAACCACAAAGAAAGGGACTTCCCTGGCGATCTAGTGGTTAAGACTTGGCGCTTCCACTGCAGGGGGCGTGGGTTCGATCCCTGGTCATGGAACTAAGACTCCACGTGCCATGCTGCGAGGCCAAAAAAAAAAAAAACCCACAAAGGAATACCACTTCAAACCCACTAGGATAACTATAATCAAAAGACAACAATAACAAGTGTTGGCCAAGAGATGGAAAAAATGTAATCCTCCTAGATTGCTAGTGGGAATGTAAACTGGTGCAGCTGGTAAGAAAAGCAGTTTGACAGTTCATCAAGATATTAAACATAGAGTTACTATATGTTTCCTCTTGTACGTGCCCAAGAAAATTGAAAACACACATCCATACATAAACTTGTACATAAAGGTGCACAGCAGCATTATTCATAATAGCCGAAACATGAAAACAACCCAAGTGTGCATTAATTAATGAATGGATACACACCACGTGGTGTATCCAAGTGTGGTGTACAGTGGATATTATTTGGCCATAAAACAGAATGACGTGCTGATAACCTCCTACACCAGGGGTCGCCAACCCCTGGGCCGCAGACTGGTACCGATCCTCGGCCTGTTAGGAGCTCGGCTGCACAGCAGGAGGTGAGCGGCGGGCGCGCGAGTGAAGCTTCATCTGCCGCCCCCGCTCCGCTCCCCACCGCTCGCATTACTGCCTGAACCATCCCCCCGTCCCCTGTCGTTGGAAAAATTGTCTTCCACAAACCGGTCCCTGGTGCCAAAAATGTTGGGGACCACTGCCCTACACCATGGATGAACCACGAATGCACTGAGCTGCATGAGTGAAGCTGGGCACAAAAGGCCACGTACTGCATGATCTCATTTATGTGCACTGTCCAAAATAGGCAGGTCTAGAGAAAGAAAGTAAACTGGTGGTTTTCTCAGGCTGGATCAGTGACTAGTTGGAGAAAAGACTGCTAATGGGTTTTGATATTTGGAGAGATGTGATTATCCTAAACTCAGACCATAGCTCTGTGAATAAACTAACACCATGTATATTTCACATGGGGGTAAATTATATCCGAATCCATCTTTAGAAGAATTGACGTGTAGGTAGGTAGGTAGGTAGGTAGGTAGGTAGGTAGGTGATGAGACGTTGTGATGTAGCTGCTGGCTCTGGGCCTGCTGCACCCCACGCCCCCCTTTCTCCTCCTCTCAGATCCTGAACCCAGGCCGCCAAAGAGAGGCCTTTTCGCACTGGACTGTGACAAGGGGAGGGGGCTCCCCTACTCCCTCCTCCTACTCATCTGAGTCCCACAGACAGAAAAGAAGTCCCTCAGGCTGCTTTTGGTTATGGAGAAAATAAAAATATGGTAAATCACACCAAAATAACTTATATACAGATTAGCATGGCTTTCTCTGCAGGGCTTAAAAGATGGCTTTTAGGTCCTCCTAGAGTCTTTTTAAAGTATAAATATTTGCACATTACAGATGTGACACTCTGTGGCACGCTGTGTAGTCCTTTCCCTGTCATGTATTCACAGTACGTACATACGTATTGAATGTACGCTTTATTTTTGCTGTTCCATTCTTCTCTTTCAGAATCTTAGTCCCTTTGTTCCTCATTAATGTGATTTACTCTGGAATCCTTGTTAATCACAGCTGGTGGGGGAACCATGAGGACGCACCTCGTAGGGTTTCTTGCAGAGTGTGGTGGGACCCAGCTCCATCGGCTGACCTCTGACCCCAGCTCCGCATCACACAGGGGACACGCTGCCTGGGGCTGCTCTCAGGGGTTCTAAGGCCTGTGCCCGGGATGCCTGGGATGGGCCCCTTTGGTGCGAGGACTCCCTGTCAGCCTCGCTGAACCTTTTCCAGAACTATTCTTCAGTCTCCCAGACTTCAACCGTCCTCACAAAACAGGGACCACATCACGTGGGACACGGCTCTTGATCGCCCCTGGCAGATGGACCGCGCTGCACCCTGGAACCTCTCAGGGCTGCCAGTGCCATTGACACATTTTTGGGTTACGATGTCATCCGATTCTGAGCGCGGCCTCTGCCAGCGCCCCGCAGCCCGTGAGACAGCCCTGCGTCTGTGTTTGGCTTTCTGGACCATTTGCATCCTGACAATGGTGAGCCTTTTATCACAAAAGGCACTGACAGTCAAGTATTTGATGGAACTTCGAGCTCTATGCCACTCACAGGCATCCAGTGTGGCTAAGCATGGAAACAGCTTCCTGCAAAATTGACTGGAAACAATATGGGACTCTACGCCCTCACCTGTTCCTGGCCCACATGCCTGAGGGAGAGGGTCCGGTCGCTGGATCAGGCAGTCCCCAGGAAGGAACTGCCTTCTCTCGGCAGCCTCCAGAGCAATGATCAGGATGAACAAGGTGGGGTGATCATTAAGACCTGGGAAGGGGTTCTCCTGCTTGCAAACTGAGGACTTAGCCTCCATCGTTTTAGTGATGCTGGCAGAAAGCATGAACCCGCTGGGTCAGAGACCAAGGACATGGCCACTCATGGCAGTAGCAGTTGGTCAGAATCCTGCGAGCCTTCCCCACAGAGCAGCGTGGTGAGGGGCGGGTGGAAGCTGTGCGTGTAGGGGTCGCATCCGTGAAAGGAACCCCAAGTTTAAGGAGCCCCGAATCTTTAATAGTGGACAACAAGCCTGCGTGCTCCTTGCCCTGGAGGGAAATGTTATTACCCCGAAAAGTTAACACAGCTGCCCCTGGATCTGGAGCGAGAGATTGCCTCTACCCTCCAAGGCTGTTTGCTGGACAGACCTTCTGGAAGAAGGGTCTAAAACAGAGAGCCAGTGCCTTTGCTCATAAGGCATGTAGCAAAGCACCCCAGGGGACTGTGTCTCAGTAGGTATCGAGACCTATTTTGAACATTTGGGGATTCTGCCCTTATGAAAGCTGGGTATGATGCTCCTTTCTTTCACCTAAAGGTAGCTTTGGCTGGCCTGGAGGTGCACTCTCTGGGGGCAGCCCAGGCAAAGGGAGGCCTTGAACTTCCTTCTGGTTCAGCCACGTGGATTCTCTCGTTGGGTTAACGTGGCCCTAGATCATGAAGATAATGACCACATGCTTGAGGACCCTTTTTCCCAATTCCTCCTACTGTGGCCTGTCTGGGGACTAAGGGCTGTGATGGACTGAATGGTGTCCTCCTCCCCGCGGTTCATATGCTGAAGTTCTAACCCCTGGTGTCAATATATTTTTAGATATGGCCTTGAGGGAGTTGAATGAGGTAAATGAGGTCATAAGGGTGGGTCCTGATCCAATAGGACTGATGTCTTATAAGAAGAGGAAGAGACACCAGACCTCTCTCTCTCTCTGCACAAGCACAGAGGAAAGGCCATGTAAAGACATATTGAAAAGGCATCTGTCTGCAAGCCTAGAAGAGAGGCCTCGCTAGAAACCAACCCTGGCACCTTGATCTGACTTCCCAGCTTCCAGAACTAGGAGAAAATAAATGTCTGTTGTATAAGCCCCCCAGGCTGTGGTATTTTTTTACGGCAGCTCATGCTAATAAATGTGTTCGCTGTCCATTTTATAAACATGCCCTGGACTTCCCTGGTGGCGCAGTGGTTAAGAATCCTCCTGCCAATGCAGGGGACACGAGTTCGAGCCCTGGTCCGGGAAGGTCCCACATGCCGTGGAGCAACTAAGCCCGTGCGCCACAACTACTGAGCCTGCGCTCTAGAGCCCACGAGCCACAACTACCGAGCCCGCGTGCCACAACTACTGAAGCCTGCGTGCCTAGAGCCCGTGCTCCGCAACAAGAGAAGCCACCTCAATGAGAAGCCCGCGCACCGCAACGAAGCGTAGCCCCTGCTCGCCGCAACTAGAGAAAGCCCACTCACAGCAACGAAGACCCAACGCAGCCAAAAATAAATAAATAAAATAATTTAATTAAAAAGAACATAAAAACATGCCCTGTTCGTCTTGCACTTGACCCTTCCAGAGAAAGGTCTTGGTGAGAGGAGGGGAACATTTAGACCAGAGGTGAAGTTATAGGTGCCAGGCCGGCCGCACCGATTTTGCGCCAGTAGAGGGACAGCACCTCCCAGGCACCTGGGGAGGGGACCGTGGACTTCAGGACTTGTGGGGGCTTGAGGGACATCAATGATCGTTTTCGGAGCCTTTCTCAAAAAGGAAAATGGCCTAGTGCAGCTCCTTTACCCTGTCGGGAGGAAATCAAATTTGAGACTGATTGGGTCTGCCATCCTCCTCCAGGTGACTTTGACCATGAGTGCTCACTCTTTACTGAGAAACCTACTGGAAGCGGCAGTGGGGGGCCCTCACATGCAGAAACAAAAGCATCCTGCTGACACCACTGGATGACCCCACCCCCGCCCTCTCCGTAGCCACGGCTCCACTGTTCTGCGGGCTGAACGGATACCGCTGCTTGGGTGGTGTATCCAAACAGGACAGGTTGCAGGGGATGCCCTTCCTAAAAGCAAGGACTGGACTCAATTTTTCAGACTGAACTGGGACTCACAGACCTACCAGCTGGCTCAGATGCTACATCATTGGCGTTGTCCGTCTTGTCACAGAAACCCGGGGTGTGGGTCTCACTGAATGGCCCCAACAATCGTGAACTTCTCTCCAGGGGCATGGCGTGCACTCCCAGTGCTGTATGTCTAGTCTGGAAGCCAAGGGTTAATCTGCCTTTCTTATGAAGACACAAGGACCTGACCCTTAGGAGTGGTCCTGGGAGACCTGCAAGTATTTAAGAAAATACTACCCAGAGATCACATAACACTCGGACAGCTGTGGAGCCCTCCCCCAAAGCGGCGGTACCTTGGTTCTCAAGGGAGCGCCGTGGAGGGATGTTGGCTTCTTATTTATGTGCCCCTGTGAGCAGTTTCTCCTACAGTGGAAAGCATCCGATTAGAAAAGGTGGTGTGGAGTCTGCCCCTGATCTTAGCTGAAGCAGTCAGTGATATGACCTCATCCTTGAAAGCCAGTTAGGTCGGTCTAAGCTCATTGGTCAGGGTTGTTACGGCTGATAGAATGCCCCAGACATCCTCCTTCTGTACCTGGATTAATGCCTTGGGCCACGTTAAAAGAGCAACACAGAAAGTTAAGGAAAAACCCACTTGGATTTCTCTAAGGCAGACCCTGATGGTTTGTGAGATTTGTTCAGCTCGTTGGATCCAGGGCCCTGGGGGGCATGGTTGGGGTCAGTACTGCAGGCTGGCCTCACCCTACTGCTCGGACCCTGGGAGGCAGTAGCCTTAACTAAGTGCCATGAGACTACTTGAGGGGGCGTGGTCCCAGCCTCTGTTAGTCAGATAAATTGGAGTGGATGACAGTGGTATTTTTATAGGAGTGTCTACTAGGAACCAAGATGGTGCAGAAATGAGGGGTGGGTATTGTCTGGAAATAATTCTCTGTGGGTCTCCTGAGTTCCTGTAAGTCATGCCAGCGGAAGTACTGACTTACTGGACTTTACTCTGAGTAAGAGCGAGAAGCAGTTGGAAGGTTTGGGCGTGAGGAGATTTACGCTTTGGCAGGACGGCTCTGGAACCAGTCCCGAGAGATGAGTAAGGGGGCAAAGGAGAACGCCAGGTGGCCATTTGGGGGCTCAGCCTGGGTGTCTGGATGGACCCTTCAAGAGGTGGTTGGACTATGTATTTTGAAGGTAGAACAAGCAGAATTTGTTGATGGATTAGATGGGAGTGTTCGAGAGAGAAGCACAGCTGTCTTGTGGGATGGCCTGAGCTTTCAGTGCCGCGATGCTTGTGATTTGTCAACTAATATAAGTACTCAGTAAACAGCAGCCTCTCTGGACACACGGTCCTCGTCTGCCTGGTGCCAGAGGAGGCATGTTACTGCCCCTGCCATTTGGTAACTGAGATGTCACTTTCCCCGGACACCTTTCCTGATGCCTTTGGGCAGGCTAGGTGTCTTCCACGTGCACCCGCCATCCCCCCTCCTTTGCACGTGGCTGCTTGTAGCCGAGCCCCGTGGACTGTTACTACCACTTCTGTTCCTCTGCAGCCGGCCGGCCTCACCTCCCCTGTTCATTACTGAGCCCTCTACACCCAGGACCACATGTGCAAGACAGCCAGCATTCAGCCCAGACTTGCTGACTATTGGTAACAGCTTGATAGTAATAATGTCGTGGGAAAAACGGTAGTTCCTTTATCTCAAGAATTGAGTTCGGCGTTCCGTCACGGGGGCTCCACTTACACTGAAGAGGCGGGGACAGGTAGCTCTTCTCCCTGGCTAGCTGTGGCCCAAATACGAAGGGCCAAAGACTCATGGCTCTTTTGGTATTCATTTTTATTTAAAAATATTTCAATAAGATGTTATTTATCTTAATTACTAAGTTTTTGGTGTCTCTGGGAAATGACTGTATTTTGTGCCCTGACGGTGCTTCACTCACGTCATCATTCCCCTGCTGGAGAGGCAGGTCAGTGACAAGGAAGGTGATGTGGGGTGTGGGTTTGGGGCGTGACATTTTTCTGAGTGTTCCATGGAGAGTTTTTTTGTTTTTTAATTTTTATTATTTTTTATTTTGGCCGTGCTGTGAGGCTTGTGGGATCTTAGTTCCCCGACCAGGGATTGAACCCGGGCACCCTACAGTGGAAGCGTGGACTCTTAACCACTGGACCGCCAGGGAAGTCCTGACAATCTTTTTTTTAAATATTCTTTTACATTATGGTTTGTCATAGACTATTTTTTTAACATCTTTGTTGGAGTATAATTGCTTTACAATGGTGTGTTAGTTTAGTTTCTGCTTTATAACAAAGTGAATCAGCTATACATGTACATATATCCCCACATCTCCTCCCTCTTGCGTCTCCCTCCCACCCTCCCTATCCCACCCCTCTAGGTGGTCACAAAGCACCGAGCTGATCTCCCTGTGCTATGTGGCTGCTTCCCACTAGCTATCTATTTTACATTTGGTAGTGTATATATAAGTCCATGTCACTCTCTCACTTCGTCCCAGCTTCCCCTTCCCCCTCCCCGTGTCCTCAAGTCCATTCTCTATGTCTGCGTCTTTATTCCTGTCCTGCCCCTAGGTTCTTCAGAACCAATTTTTTTTTTTTAGATTCCATATATATGTGTTAGCATATGGTATTTATTTTTCTCTTTCTGACTTACTTCACTCTGTATGTCATAGACTATTGAATATAGTTCCCTGTGCTATACAGTAGGACCTTGTTGTTTATCCATTCTGTATACAAAAGTTTACATCTGCTGACCTCAACCTCCCACTCCATCCCTCCCCACCCCCCTCCCACCTTGGTAACCACAAGTCTGTTCTCTGTGTCTGTGGGTCTGTTTCTGTTTTGTAGATTGGTTCATTTGTGTCATATTTTAGATTCCACATATAAGTGATGTCATACGATATTTGCCTTTCTCTTTTTGACTTTCTTCACTTAGTATGGCCATCTCTAGTTGCATCCATGTTGCTGCAAATGGCATTATAAAATAGATTAATATTTCTTATCTCACAGGGAGATAAAGAGGCTAATCTGATACACATCTATATTTGTACATAGACCTATGTACAAATGCTCAGTATACTTTAGGTTCCCTCCCTTTGCCAAACTACTTGGGATTCAGGAAGGAGAAGCTGGCACTGTAACTAAGTTTGGAAGGTAGATCTGCTCATCAGCTTTAGGTACCCAGAGGGCCGGAGGGGGGCTGGGACACAGAGGCTAGCTACTATTTTTCTGAATCTCAGTGGCTGCCCACCCTGAGCCCACACGATATTAGATCTTCAAGCAGACACTGGGCAGGCGTCCCAGACCCCACAGATATCCTCAGGTCAAACAGGAAACTCCCTCCGGCCGTCGGGTAGGAGGGGGGGAAAGTGCTGAGTCATGACTTTGTTTCCTTCTGATTCTGTGTGGTTCTTATCGTGTCCTTCAGGAAACATTCCCACACCCAGCTATTAATAATGATGATGAAATGAAGTGTCTGACTCCATGGGACTCGATCCGGGGTGGAGGTGAGGGTCACCTGCCCGGCTGAGCTACCCCTGTATCAGTCCAGGAAGGAAGGGACCTCTCTGGAGATAGCAGGGCGCTTGCTGACAGGCCTCAGCTTCACGCAACGGTGCGACCCCGGCCTCCCCGAGGTCGCGGCCGGGCGGGAGTGTGGATGTTGTCATTGGCAGCTTTTCTCAACCATTTCCAAGATCCCTTAGTGGGCAGAGAGCCGGCAGAGAACCGGCCTCTACGGCCTCACAAAGCCCGGGATGCTGGCCCCATCGAATTGCAGGATGAAGTATTTGTTTAGATTAATAGGGAGCTACACTCACAGCCTCACAAGGTATGAAATGTCTTCCCGGGGGACTTGCTCTAACCCTTTATTCCCTCATCCCCCTTTTCCGTTAAAGCACGAGATTTCACTGATGCAGGCCCGTCCCTTCCTGTCCTCCTCCTCCTGTCCTCAGGTCTCCTCCGTGGGCCTAACCAGGGCTGACAAGTGGGAATGGTGTCAGGTAATGATTTCTGTTTGGTGCCTAGAACTTTCCAGAAATTATGGTCACTCGAGTGAATCACAAGAGAGACGTCGATTCTATTTTTCCTCTCAAGAGGGCAAGGACAGTTATGGCCCTGCCTCTCTGAATAGGTTTTCTTAGGCAATTGCGTTATTGGCTTCAGAAGCTCATTCTTTTACCCACAGCCTGAGTGGAAAACTTCACTCAGGTGATGGGATATATATTTTGCTCTCATTGCCCAACAAATTCAGATCTCATCGACATAAGGGAAAGTTTATTTCACCTATTTTTGGTCCCTTCGCCTGATCGAATTCATACTTGAGGAGTTTTAGCAACAGAATTTAATTTCCAGCATTGAGATCAGGTTGATGATTAACTCAAGGAACCCAGGAAGAATTCCGGTTGCAACCGGTTACCACAAATAGAGGCGTCAAGCTTACTAGAGCAATAAACCCGGGGCAGTCACTCCACGCCCGCGCCTGCACCGCTCCCCACGGCAGCCGGAGCCGCATGTGGCTCTTTAAATTTAAACTAAAATTAGGTAAAACTAAAGAGTCAGTTTCTCTGTCGCGCCAGGCACATTTCATGTGCTCACCGGCTCCATGGGGCTCGTAGCACCTGCATCACGCGGGCAGACACGGAACCTTCCCACCGTCGTGGAAAGTTCTCCGGGACAGAGCTGGTCCAGGCTGTTCTGTCACTGACATCAGATGAGGTGGCGCGTACGCCATGAAGGGCAGCACACGCATGTCGTTTGTAATTAGGGCGGACGTAGACGGGATTCCAGATTTCCTAGACAGAAGTGTGATGGGATAACGTGGCTCTCGGGTGCACGTCTGAGCGTTTTACCAGTCAGCTCTCTTTGTCCCGCTCTCATCCGCGGTGCTGAGCACCCACGTTTCCTGGGAGAAAGGGGAGGAAATCCCTGTCATTGTAGCTCCCGGATTCCCAGGTGGGCCTCAAACAACCAGCAACCCCCTTTATAAGCCTCCGGGGCTTCTTTCCATCCAACCCTGAGCCTCACATTCTACGGCGGCACAGAGCCTGTGGGGGGCACGCAGCTGTGCTCCCCCCAGCCCCACCCCACGGTCATCCCCACAAGTTGCAGTGGGGATGGTACCGCAAGGGGAGGGCTCCCACCTGACTCTCACCTGTGTCACATCTTAGCTGTGTGACTCTGCCAAGTTCTTTCACTTCCTTGAAGCAAAGCTTTTGCTTTTGTTTCCTTTAATTTGTGTAAATGGGGATAAGACATTCCCTCGGCAGGACGGTGGTAAGAACTGATGGAGCTAATGGGCATGAGATGCTCAGCACAGCCCCGCACACGGGATCCAGCACATAAGGGCTGCGATGAGCAGCGGCTGTATGGACCCAAGAGCTGTCCTCAGTTCTGGGAGAAACAGTGCTTTTCTTTCTCCTGTAAAACGATGTAAGACGCTCAGATACTTTGTTGTCCAGGTTTAGATCTGTCTAAACATCTGTGGGATGTGGCTGAGCAGCTTCAAGTAAATGTGCCAGCGACAGTATGTGTTTCTGTAAACCCTGTTGACCGTCTACCTGACAGCCAACCTTCCCCCCTTTTTCCTTTGGTAACAGAATCCAGATTTTGTTTCAGTGTCTGGTGTCCAGGGCTCCCTCCCCAGGCCCAGAGGGTTGAATCTTGATTGGTTCAAGTGCTCAGGTTAATATTATTTGTCTTGCCGGTGACGTAATTCTGAGAAGTGAGACCCAGAGAAAGTGTGGGGGAGAGGCAGATCCAAGGATGATTTTCTGTCCATAAACATGAAGGAAAGACACATGGAGACACGGGACCCTGTTCTTTCACCCAATGTGCCGTGTGTAGTGACTGGAGCTATTGCCCTCTTGTGCCTGTGAGGGGACAGACCTGAGGACAAGGCCAGCGTGCCTGGGTGGCAGCGGGGAAGAAGGAAAGACCCTAGTCCAGAAGGACATCTCAGCTGTTACGTTAACCAACCCTACAATCACCCTATTTCTAGGGTTCTTAGTTAAACCAAATTAAAAGTTGGAATTTTCTATTATTTGCTGCTGACAGCAGCCTAAGTGACACATAATACAAATAACCAATACGTTTGCACTTTTAGTTACATGTGTCTTATATTCCAGACTCAACCCTGTGTCCTTCATCCTTGTACTATCTCATGGCACCCATCTCAGGGTCCTGCATGTAGTGAGCACTTACCACGTAGTTGTTCAACGAACACGGACGTGAAGTACCGCCCCTGAGGTTCCAGACGACTTCCAGCAGACCGTCCACCCCAAGACAGCAATAGGGATGGTTGGTGGGGGGCCAGGCTGAAGGTGGTTACTTGGATGGACTCTACCTCGTCCTGTTCTATGTGGTGTATCACCCTTCTAGGAACTCTGACTTTGACTCTTTCCACATCGTTTAGCCCTCACACCCCAAGCATTGCGAAGCTCTGGTCGTATTACTTTGGCCTTTCAGCTTATCCAGGGTAATCAGGTTTTAGGGGAGAACTGGCTTACACTGTCCAAGCAAGTGAAATGGGTCTGACGCAGAAAGGCCATGTAATTTTTTCTAATGGGAGCTGTGTCTTTTCAGGGGGGAAACGAAAGCAGGACAAAAAGGCTGCCTGGCGCATGGGTGGAGACAGAAAACGAAGGAGCCCTCTTGATGGACAGTCCCCTGGCTGCCGGCTCCTGGTCTGGGTGGCCCCTTCGACCCCACTGCCCCCTTCTCGC
Organism: Monodon monoceros; assembly: GCF_005190385.1. Classification (NCBI taxonomy): domain Eukaryota; kingdom Metazoa; phylum Chordata; class Mammalia; order Artiodactyla; family Monodontidae; genus Monodon; species Monodon monoceros. The sequence continues at coordinate 73,079,055 of NW_021703770.1, read as the reverse complement.
CACGTCCCCCTGCAGCTGCCCCCCCGGGCCCCCCTCACTGGGGGTGTGGCTACAAGAAGACGTGAAGAGCCCTCGGTGGACTCTGGGCTTTCTTTTCAATTAGTGATCATTTCTGATGATCCCCACGTGTATCCTCACTCTTCTCACAACGTCAGCGTCTCGAAGGCTGTGTGTTGGCCACACAACAGGCTCCCCCCGACCGAGCATCATCCCCGTCCACCGTTCTTACCTGTAGGCTCCTGGGCAGTGAAAGTGCCGGGCGGCTGAGCTCCCTAGTAGGGTGGTCCCCGGGGAGAAAGATTCAGTAGGGACGAATGATTTTCTGTGGGGCGTGAGGGTTCGTGTAAAGTTGTGAAGAGCTGTGTGGTTCTTTATCCCAAGCCCTGTGTCCTTATCCCTGGCCGGCAGCTTTCCGGGTTCCTGCTCTCATCTGAAAAAGGGAAGCAGAGTTTTCAAGATGAAATCTCACTGGGATGCTGTAAGTGATTCCATCTTTGTAGCAAGAGATTTGGACTCCTTCATCCAGATTAGAGAAGAAAGAAATGAGTGAGAGAAAAAAAGAAAACGTACCCAGGAGGGGAGTAACAGAGAATACAGGTCAGGAAAGAGAGCTTAGTGATGGAAAAATGGAAAAAGAAGACAAACTAATTAGTTAATGTATAAAATAGGTAATCAACAAGGACCTACTGTATAGCACAGGGTACTCTACTCAATATTCTGTAACAGCCTATATGGGGAAGAATCTGAAAAAGAATGAAAATATGTATATGTATAAATGAATCACTTTGCTGTACACCTGAAACTAACACAACATTGTAAATCAACTATACTGTAATATAAAATAAAATTTTAAAAAATTAAAAAAAGAAAGTAGTTAGAGGCTTAAAAACAAGAAAGAAATAACCACAACACTGAGAGCAAAGAAAATTCACTTATAAAAAGAAAATAAAAATGATCCATGAAATAGAAAAAGAAACAACTAGGTATAAACCAAAGTGAAGAAAACTGTGATATAAAAGAAGGCTGACATATGTCAACCTGACCACTTTTACTAGAATAAAAGTACATTTTCAGCATGCATTTTAAGCATTTAACTTTTTTGCTGATACTATAAATATAGTGAAATAGCTTCCTTGATGTTACAAATGACGGTTGCCTGCTACGCCTTTCGCCGTCCTTTTCTTCACAGAACCTAGAATATCAGAAGTGAAAGAGGCTTGGAGAATATCTAATGTTTGATCACTCTGGAGGGAAGGAAACCTCAGTCTGAAGAAGTAGCTTGTCCAGGTGGTGTGGCTGGGTGACACAGGAGAGCCAGGACTTGACCTTCCCCGAGGTGGGGCTCCCAGCTGCTCTGGTGGCCGCCAGGCTCCCCCTTTCCCTCTAGCCTCCCAAGTTTCAGACCTTTTCCTGTGCCCCTACCTAGTAAAATGTATTTGGCCTGAGGCTCATTCTTATTGTGCCTTATGAATTTAAATTAGTATTAAAATTACTAAAGAAGTAATACTCTAACGTGAATATACATCAGTATGGAAACAGTTACTAAATAATTAACATTGTAACATATTACAACTTCATAGCTAATATTTATAGAAATTTCACTACGGGCTGGGTATTATGTTCAATGTTTTACATGTATTGACTCATTTAATCCTTAAATGAGTAACAATATAACACGGTAATGATGGAATTATTGACAACTTAGCTAATATTTATAGAAATTTTACAACGTGCCAGGTATTGTGCTCTTATGGGTTGAACTGTGTCCCCACAAAATGCATATGTTGAAGTCCTGACCCTCAACACCTCAGAATGTGACCTTATTGGGCAATAGAGTTGTTGCAGATGTGATTAACTAAGATGAGGTCATTAGGGTAGGTCCTAATCCAATATGACTGGCATCCTTCTAGGGAGGGCAAATTTGGACACAGAGGCAGACACAAATACAGGGAAGAGCAAGTGAAGAGACACAGGGAGAAATGGCATCTGCAAACCCAGAAGAGAAGGCTGGATCCTTCCCTCGTGGTCCTCAGAAGGAACCAACCCTAAGAATGCTGGATTATGGACTCTGGCCTCCAGCACTGTGATACAGTAAATGTCTGTTGTTTAAGCCACCCAGGTTGTGATGTTTTGTTACAGCAGCCCTTGCAAACTAATATAGTACTAAGAGTTTTACAGGTATTAACTCATGTAATCCTTACCATCAAACCTATGATGACATCCAGACTGAAGACTGACAGGGAAAAGTTAGATACCGGTAGAAGGAAGCAGTCAACCTAATCCAGAATGTGGAAAAGTCCACAAGATAAATGATACGCTTTCTCCAACAAAGCAATGTTTTGATTTAAATGGAGAGAGAGAGAGAGAGAGAGAGAGAGAGAACTGTTACAGAATAAACATGGCTTAAGATACATAGTAACCATGTTCAGCGTTTGGAGCTTATTAGCATTCTGAATTAATAAACCAACTGTAAAAGTACATCTTTGAGACAACCAGGGAAATTGGCTATGGACTAGATATTAGATGATGTTAAAGAATTATTGTCAATTTTGCTGGGTGTGACATGGCATGGCATGGTGGTGATGTTAGAAAATGTGTAACCTAATTAGCCAGAGATGGGAAAAAGCCTTGATACCTGGGATTTGGTTTAAAGGAATTCAGAAAAAAATATTTGGGGCTAGGCGATGCACTAATTTCCATAGTTCATTCTACTGTTCCCTCTACCATTAAAAGCATGTTTGAAAATGTCCATAATAAAGAGGGAAAAAAAGCCATGGGATTCTACTATTGCTGTTTTACAGATGAGGAAACTGAGGCTAGGAGAGGTTGTTTCTTTTTTTAATTAATTAATTAATTAATTTATGGCTGCGTTGGGTCTTCATTGCTGCACGTGGGCTTTCTCTAGTTGTGGCGAGCAGGGGCTAGTCTTCGTTGCGGTGCACATGCTTCTCATTGCAATGGCTTCTCTTGTTGTGGAGCACGGGCTGTAGGTGCGCGGGCTTCAGTAGTTGTGGCATGCGGGCTCAGTAGTTGTGGCTCATGGACTCTAGAGCGCAGGCTCAGTAGTTGTGGCGCACGGGCTTAGTTGCTCCGCAGCATGTGGGATCTTCATGGACCAGGGCTCGAACCTGTGTCCCCTTCATTGGCAGGTGGATTCTTAACCACTGTGCCACCAGGGAAGTCCCTAGGAGAGGTTTTGTAAGCGCCTTGGAAGAGCTGAGCTGTGACCAGTCAGTCTGGCCCCAGAGTGTAATTCCAAACAGGTATTTAAAAGTATTAATATTTAATGACAACATGGTAAATATTTCCTATCCATTCGACACGGTCTTCTGAGATGTGCCTCCCTATCTGGGTATATCCCCATTGGGTACGTGGGGACAAGCATCCCCATTTCAGAGGTGGAAGCAGACGTCAGAGGTGATTTGTGACAGGTCACATTTTCACTGCAGAAAGTGGAAACCAAGAGTGGAATCCAGATTTCTTGACTTCTGGTCAAATGCCAACACCAGATCGTGTGGCCCGAGTGCTTTGCGTGTAAGAGGAAGGAGTTAGGGCTAGGATTTCCGGATTGCGGTCCCCTGTGGATGCTTCCCCTTGGTCAGGTCACTTACTTCTGTTATGGGCCTCAGGTGTCCAGCGTATGAAATGGGGAGAAGGGCCTCCACCCCCATGCCTTGCCCACGGTGCCAGCCCTCAGGTGCTGAGACCTACAAGCATGCAAATAGAATGACCCACTGGAAGAGAGGGTGGTGAAGAGCAAAGACGCCGGCCTTTCCTCTTTAAGCTGGTTCACTTATCAGGTGGTGTACAGAGGAAAATGTGGTTAACGGCTTCAGAAAAAGACCATTTAATGTGGAGGCAAAATGGGGCTTCGGGAGGTTCCCACAATTGCCAAGTCATCAGATTTACACTCCTAAAATTTCAGCCTGAGATAAGAGTCAGGGCATCCCTGGGCGACTTTCTCCTGGCACTGCTGTGGATTGTGGATGGTACCCTTTTAGCCCCAACTTCTCAGAAGCAGCCTGTGTTATCCATCAGGGCCTGTCCATCCAGTTCAAGTTCACGGTGATAAATCTCGAGGCCTCGGAGGGTCCTCACAAAGGTGGGTGTGGTCTGCTGATAGCATGCATGATTAAGTGCTTTCCTGTGTCAAATATAGCCGTAATATACCACAAACAGGCAGTCGAGTTTTATACAAACTGATCTGGCCGCTATCAGCTGCTCTGACATTTTATACTAATACTTAAAATAAATCTAGAAACAGGAAAGAAAGTACAGAATTATTGTTTCAAGCGGCCTGTGCGAGCTTATCTTCAAAGTGGCAGAGCTTCTATTGTGTTCAGAGGACGGCTCACTCCACTGGCGTAAAGGTTAGTGGCCGCGGCCGGTTCCCACGTGAGAGCTGGCCCAGGGCTCCATCGTTTTCCTTTCCTTCGTGCTCACCTGGGGACCTCTCAGTGTACCTGGAAGCGACAAATACTGTTTAGAAACTATTTAGAATTTCTCCTTAAAATCAGCCAAACCATCATGATGCTGAGGGTCCTACGTAAACCTTGGTCTTGACCTCTACATCTTTGCATGTGTGTTTCCTGGAAACAAAAGGAAGCTTGTGCTAGTCTGGATTTTCTTTTTGGAATGAGAGGCTGAGGGAGAAGTGTCCCATGAAATTAGGTTTAAAAATCCTAATTTTTTCGAAGAGAACGTAGAAATCATCTCTCTCATCCAGTAATTCTCAGCTCCTGCAAAGCATTGGAACCACTGGGGGAGCTTTTTAGAAATATTGATCCCAAGGACCTACGACCAGAATCCAGTTTAAGAGTTCTGGAAATTTCTAGGGGCATTGATGTGTTTAAAAATCTCCCCAAGGGAGTCTAACAGGCAAAAGGGTGGAGAAATACTCCTTATTCCAGTGGCTCATGAGACAGAGTGGCATCCGAGGCTCAAAAACGAGGGGCAGCTGGGGTCCCACAGAAAGCGTGAGGACAGAGCCGGGTCGGGACGCAGCGCTCTTCTCACTTTGTTCTGTGCTATAATTTATCAGTACCCTTAACTGAAATAAATCTAAGAATGGATTGAATGCTAAATAGTTAGTTTGCAACCTTGGGGCTCGGTTTCTTCCTCATAGCTTTATTTCATAATTCAAGTTTCTTTTTTATTGTAGACATATCATAGGACTTTATTTTTATTTTATCATTTCTGGAAACTCCTTTATTTCTCGGTCCCTCCTTCGTCTCTCATAACAGTTTTGTGTAGATTTAAATTATGAAAGACTTCAGAAGGCGGACGCTGTTCTTCACTCTGTAAAATCGAACCAGTAATTTAAAATAACATAGCAGAGAGGACAGAGTGGAGCTGAGTTAAGCTGGGTGGCTACGTTGAGGACCACTTCTCATTTTATTTGTATGAATAAGAAAGCTTATTACTGCACACATTAACGTTCTCATTTTTGGTGAATATTTTCAAAATTATTTTTTACGTAGTAAAAAATACTTGGTAAACAAAGCAGTGTATTATTTGATTATGGAAATTATACTTCCAGGGTTTTCTGGGATAGTCCTATTTTAAATACCCTATCTTGGGAATTCCCTGGCGGTCCAGTGGTTAGGACTCTGTGCTCTCACTGCCGAGGGCCCAGGTTCAGTCCCTGCTCAGGGAACTAAGACCCCACAAGCCACGCGGCACGGCCAAGATAAGTAAGTAAGTAGGTAAATAAATAAACACTCTGTCTTTAGAGTCACATAAAAAGTGGAAAGGACTTAGAAATTTCAGTAGTTTGGTATCCAGGTCATGTCCCTGAGATCATACTTGAAGTGTGAAAAACTCATGGTCAGCACACGTGTTCCAGTTTCTGGCGTGGAAAAGATGGTCACCCTGTAGATACTTCCGTGATGCTGGTGGAGCCTGTTCGGGGCCCTAAGACTGAGGTGTGGGGCACTGCTGGCCTGCAGATGAGGACTCCTTCTCACCCGTGTGGAGCAAGGACTCCCGGGTCCAGGGCGACAGCGCGGCGTGGAGGCCCCAGAGCTGCTGGCCCCATGAGCTTGTCCAGCTGCCACGTCTTGAAAAGCAGCAGGGGAAGCCCAGGAGGCTGCTTTGGGTGGTCAAGACCCGTCCCCGCTCTCCGTCCCCTTTGGGCATGCAGCACCCCGCCCCCTGACTCTTCCTGTATCACTCGCTCTGCCGTCTCTGCCCCCGTCCTGTGTGCTCTGGGTCCTTACTGTGTCCGGAGTCAGGGCTGACACCGCCTTCTCCTGTCGGGCATCGCAGCAACCTCTTCACTGCTGTCCTGCTTCACCGTTGTCCTCTCCCTGTTCCTTATTCTCCTGCAGCACCTGGCCACGCTCCTCTCATACTTAAGAACCAGGAGATTCATCTAAGACCCCACCATCTCCTCCACACACTTTCCAACACCAGCCCTCGGCCTCACCCCCGGCCTCTCTTTGAGTTCACCCTCTGCACCCCAGGATCTCAGAAGTAGCTGCACTAGGGATCACAGATACCTGCGTTCTGACCCCAGAGGCCCTGTTCATTAATCTGAGGGTCAAACGTGAGCCTGGGGACTGTCCTGCGCCCCCCCAGGTGACTGCAACGGGCAGCCGAGTTGGAGGAACCTCCGCTCAGAGCCTGTGAGCTGCTCCCCTGGCCTTTGCACAGGCTGCTCCCTCGGTGTGAATGTCCCCTCCCACCCTCGTCTCTTGGCCACCTGTCCACAACTTCCTCGCAAGAGGAGGCTATCAGAGAGTTCAGTGTGAGCGGCTGGGCAGGGCGGCCAACGGGAGATTCAAGGGAGATTCCACACTGAGAGGGCCAACAGATCATCATTTTGTAAGAATATGAGAGGAAGGGCGTTATGTGGAGAAGGGCCCTCCCTCCTGGAAAATGGACTTTGTCTCTTAATTCTGGCTGGCTGTGCTTCCAGGCCACGTCTTATAATACAAAGGAAGATTAGAAACGAGATTCTTTGGGGAGCTCGGAGGCCATTCCATTTGTGAACTTCTGTGTCCTCTACAAATTCTTCGCATAGCCTACTTGCTTATGCACGACTCTCTCCCACCACTGGGTGTTCCAGCGAGACAGGTCCTCAGGCCCCCAGGTCTGATTTGCCTCATTGAGGGGGAGCAGTGGAGGCAGGGAGGGGTTGTTAAAACATCTTCAGGAACTGTACCAGTCACAAGCATCACGCCCCAAAGATAGGATCGCAAATTGGCTTGAACCGCCCTGTTCTCTTTGTACAAATAGGGAGCGATTCAGTTGATTAAAGCAGCTTGAAACTGATCATTTCCTCCTCTGACCATCTAACGATATTTCACACTCTTCCTCCCCTCACGAGCATCTTGGACATTTTCTTCTTCTGATCCATGCAAGACCTTACGGACTTGACTTTAGAAGACTGTAGAGGAAATTTAAACAGAAGCCCAAGTTCACGGAAATACAGGACAATCTTAGGTCGATCCCAGTCCCAGCCCCACTGTGTGCACCCTGATCAGACGAGATGCTATTCAGATCGCTGAGTTTAGTTCCCAGGAGTGATAGTAAAGAACACGCCGTCTGGATTCATTTGTGCCAGCTGCACTGTGTACTAGTGAGTGACCTGAGCACATTCTAGCCTGTCGACCCCAGTTTCCGCTCTCAGAAATGGGTATGATACCCAGAGTTAGGTATGAAGTTTAACCCGGTGGTGCCTCGTGAAGAACTTACCCGGCACTTGGTAATAAATGTAACTTGAAGAAAGCGATTAGGATTTTGTTTTTCCTGGCAGAGCCTTCACCTGGGCATCATTGCACCACTTTCTTTAAATAGATTAGACTGAATAGTTCTCATGAGTTAAAGGTGATACAGGAAAGAAAGGAGGCCCCCTGCCCAAGGTCAAGTCCTGGTGTCACAAGGGGCCATCTGTGCCTGACCAACACAATCCTCAGAACAGGCATTTTACACCTAGGTCCCTCAGGAGAAGATAGATTTCAGGCCACAGAGGGGCCCCGGGTCACAGAGCTGGTTTTGAGGCAGGGCTGGGATGAGCTTTCCGGGTACCCTGTTACCCACACACCTGGCTTCCAAACTGCGTCGGGCATGGCTTCCTTGATCACCCAGACCAGGGGCTAATTTATCCCATTGCACCGTTTACCATCTCATGGTGCCTGAATTAACCGGATGTTGAAGCACTTATCACTTCTGAAAGGGCAAATTGGTAACAAAAATATAGGAGAACTTTTTCGTAAGGACACCTTTAATGTGCCACGACATAACAGCTACCCCTTGAAGATCAGGTGTGACTTGCAGAGGGAAAGGGGGAGGACTGACGTGGAGGGGTAGGAACCTCTCCTATACGCCTGGGAAGTGAAGCATTGCACAGTTATTTCCAAAGAATGGACTTGCAAAGTCCATTAGTCCTAAAGCTACTAGGAAAATATTTCCAAAAAAAGAGAAGAATTCACCAAAAGAAAGACTTGAGGAACTGTGAGACATTTAGGGCTAATGATATATGTACCAGCATTGTCCCTCCCTGCCCCCCACCCCAAGTTTTTCTTCTTTTAATTAACTCACAAATAAGAAGCCCCGGATGACAGACTGGGTCACCCGCCCACCTATGATTTTTACGCAATCTCAGACCAGGTTTTAATGCCACTTGTCTTTAATCACCCCATCACACTGACAGAGTCCTTGTACGTGGAATCTTGGGTCTAGCAGCCATGAGCCTCAGGTGTAATGCAGACCTCACCTGTGAGGTGAGTGTAGCTCAGGTGGTCACACTGACCAAACCAGGCACCTCCTCAGCCTGAATGTCACCAAATGCCTTTGAGGTTTCTCACGCAGACGGAGGGGCCTGGGTGGCATAGTGATGACATTGTTCAGGGATAGAGGTGGATTTCTCTCTGGGTCTAGGGGATTGCTTTGCTGTGACACCACCTGGAGGGCCAGGACAATGCTTAATAAAGCTTAGACCTGCAGCCGTAAACTGGACAGAACCTAAACAGATAACCTGTGGGAAGATCCTTCACCTGAGTTTCTCAGTACCTGTGGGGAAGTCACTGTGAGATTAGAAAATGTAATTACATCTGATAAAGTGACTGCTGAGACTTTGTTTGAAGAGGGGGCTTTATCAGACCTATTGTGTGAAGGTTAATGGAGGTGCGGCGGATCTCCTGCCACTGCTCTCTCACCTCCGACAGATGAAATCTCATCATATTAGAATGTTTGGAAAGTAGCTCAACAGTCCTTAGGGCTCCACACTTTCTGGTTGACTCCATTTGGTCTCAGCTGGCCGTGGAGCCCCACGATCTGAACCCGCATTGCTGTGTGATTCTTCTACCTATGCCAGATCCAGTGGACTGGTCCAGGTTCTCTCCCCACTCCCAGCTCCTCCGCACCTGAGCATGTGCCTTGCAGAGGACTGGCTTTGTTATCTCACTGCTCTGTGTCTCTGATTCTTTCCCCCACTAAGATGGAAAGGCCCTTAAAGACAGGCATGCACTGACTTTGTATTCCCAGAGCCTAGCACAGATTTTGTTTTTTGAGAGTCAATCCCCACATGATTGCTGACCTGAACTCAACCTACTCAGAGAAATCTTGGGTTTTCCCGTTGGTGGATATTGGAAAGGCGGGTGAGGGTTGAGTGGACCAGAGGAATCCGTGAGGACCCCTCTCCTGCCCCTGCCCCTGCCCCTGCCCCTGCTCCTGCGGGTGGGTTTGCTATTTACTAAACCCCAGGGTTAGGGGAGGGGGGGATGGGTGGGTGGGCAGAAGCAGAAGAGAAAATCCACTTCGTGAAAGGTCACTGTTTACTCCATGTTGACTGGATGGGCTCCTCTAAACTCCTCACTTCACAGATGGGGAAACAACTCACAGGAAGGATTATCACTTAACGTACTTCTTTCTACAACGACCTTCGTGACAAAGGTTCCAGGTGACATCAAGTCACCCACACCCCCTGAGTATTCACTGAGGCTGGTGAATAGGACCAGGCTTACCTATAGATAAAATACATATTTCCCTTCTTTTACAATCAGGTAGGAAAAAGGATAACACTCTAATGAATCAGAGGATTGGGTTTTAGATCTAAAGAACTGGACCCAGAGAGTCTTAAAAATACATAGCATAGCTAAACACAAAAAAAGCAGACGCTTTAAGTTAAGAAGATCAAAACACGACTTAGAAAATGTCACCTACATCTCTTTCATCCAAAACTAGGTTTGATCAATGTCCTGTTAGGAGAAATGCGGGTTATGGTTTGTGTCCCAAACCTCCTCCACCCTCAGCCTATTTCGACCTTTTCCACCAAGCTTCAACCTAACGGGCTCCCTGCTAAGCCCGAGTAAGTTGTCGGTCCTCCGGGCACCCTGACCCCCGTGGAGGAAAGGAGGAAATACAGCTTCTGCAAATACGGAAAGCAGTTCTCAACTAGTTCTCAGTGTGAGTGGTGCGGGAGTGCGGTCAGTGCTTGGAAGAGGCACACTTGAGCGTGCAATCCCAACCCCCAGCCTTCCCTCAGTGTTTGTTAATCAACCCAAAAGACACATAACTTATTTTTATAAAGCACTTCCACCTACATTAGGTCTCTTTGTATCCTTGTGAGGACACTAGGACAGTCATCACCCCCATCTTATAGTTGGGGGAAGGGATGCAACAGAGAGATGGAGCAGCAGGCCTGTGGCCGCCCAGGGCAGGCGGCGTCAGAGCTGGGATGCTTTCCTTGTGCATCCACGCCACAGGCTCCTTGACCAGATAGAATAGTATATTTTAGACTCTGTAACTCACCCCTTTTCAAAGGAATCAGCCTAAGAGACCCCCAGCCTCTTCTTCCTGTTCACCCCACGTCCAGCAGGGGGTCTTGTACCAAAGCCCATCTCTACCAGGATCCTCCGAGCCAGATAGGGAGGAAAAGACAAAGGTACGACCCCGGAGCACATGGCAATGACAACATTTTCCCTTCTTTGAAACATCTGGGTTTTCATTTCTTTGCTTCTCTGTAGAAACCATCAGCAAGCAATGCAAAACCTCCCCATTAGAAGCCAGCACCTTCCCCATCTGGGAGGTGAGATAGGAAATAGATGATTTCCAGGGAATTTTCCATCATTCCAGTGCCTCCTTATTAAACATCTCCAGTTGGCTGGTTACCCAGTCCTTGTGCGTTTGTGGCGAGATGTCACGTGACCCAGAAATCCGGGGCAACAAGAACACTCTTTCACCTTAGGGGTTGTTTCAGTGCAGGGATTTTAAAATCCTCTTGGTACTAATTCCCATTCCAGGCTTATTTAAAGCAAAGCAGTCTCTTGCAATTGAAGTCGGTCTTCAAATTCCCTTTAAAATGAACGTATCAACCCACCCGCTGATTTGTATAAAGCCCTTAAGAACATCTTCCATCTGTGTGAAGCATCCTCATGGTTCCACAGGTGGCTTTGCAGATGGGCAGTAGGGTCGGCAATTCTAGAGATAGTTTTCCCCTTGTTATCTCTCTGGAAATATGTGCTCTAGTCTTTACACTTAATAAAGTCAGAGCAAGGTGAGAGATTTACAGTGTCCTCCCAGCGGATCAAGGAGCCTGGAAACCATCCTTACTTACATGGCCAGCAGCATGGCAACACAGGCAGTGAGAGCAGAGCCATCCTCGGGGTACAGTCCGGGAGACTGAAAGTGAAGGCAGAGATCTGGAAAACTCGCATTTAACCAACTTGTCTTTGCATGGCCACAATGGGACATTGTTAGGCCTGGGTTCCATGAAACAATGGGCTTCGATAGGACATAAGACCCATTCAGAAGGACAGCTACATCCTACCCCTTCAGGCAGTCCGAGTGCCCTTTCAGTTTGTTCTTGCTACACACAATGTATGTGTCACAGATTACTTGTCCTAATTCTCTTCCTGCCCTCCCTCCCCCATTGCTTTACTTCTGCTCCAGACTTCCAGTGAGTCCAGGGTGGATTTTCCCTCTGGAAACGCTGGGTCATTTGTCATGGGATCCTGCTGCTGAAATACACAGCAGAATTGCTTCTCCTGGTCATTTAAAAATGAGGCGAGTACCTTGCATGAATGGGTTCTAAGGACAGGTCGGTTAACATGTGTTTGTCCCCCAATTTCTCCAAGTGTGAAATCAGCTCCCAGGTCAAATTCCTGGCTGTACCTGAAAAAGAACGAAATAATGCCATTTGCACCAACATGAATGGACTAAGAGATTGTCATACTGAGTGAAGTAAGTCAAATATCTTATGATAAGACAGATATCGTATAATATTGCCTATATGTGGAATCCAAAAAAATGGTACAAATGAACTGATTTACAAAACAAACAGAATCACAGATGTAGAAAACAAACCTATGGTTACTGGGGGGAAGGGGGTGGGGGAGGGATAAATTGGGAGATTGGGATTGACATAAATACACTACTCTATAAAATAGATAACTAATAAGGACCTACTGTATAGCACAGATAGCTCTTCTCAATACTCTGTAATGACCTATATGGGAAAAGAATCTCAAAAAGAGTAGCTATATGTATATGTGTAACTGATTCGCTTTGCTGTACAACACAACATTGTACATCAACTATACTCCAATATAAATTTTTAAAAAACCAGCCAAACAAACAAACAAAAATCCTGGCTATAATCAGATGAAGAATCTGCTCTTTGGAAACAAGGGGTCATTCTCATTTTTATGGGGGAATGCATGACAAATATAAAGCATCAAAGCCTCCATAATTTTTGCAAAGAATATAATCTACTAAAGAGAAAAATGAAAAAGAATAAAACTATGGTCATAAAGAGGCCTGTTGTAGCATAAACCTGAATATAATATTCACATCCAATATTGTAAAAGTTTTACATGGTGGCCTATTCTGGAGCTATTTTATAGGATAATGTGAGATCTGTGCTGGTAAATGAATAATGTCACATAAAAAAGTAGGATGTAAATAGTTTAATCCTTGCCGGAAACTATGAGAAACCATGTCTGCAGGTGGGCAAAGACTGCAGGATAACAGCTAAAAACAAAAATAGTCACAGAAGGGAGGAGAATTATGGCTCTTTAAAATCTTTATTTTTAACATTTTAAATCATTTTATCAAGAAAAACGTTCCAGGGCTTCCCTGGTGGCTCAGTGGTTGGGAGTCCGCCTGCCGACACGGGTTCGTGCCCCGGTCCGGGAAGATCCCACATGCCGCGGAGCAGCTGGGCCCGTGAGCCATGGCCGCTGAGCCTGCATGTCTGGAGCCTGTGATCCACAACGGGAGAGGCCACAACGGTGAGAGGCCCACGAACCGCAAAAACAAACAAACAAAAAAACATTCCAATGATAAGAGGACAATTCGTGTGGGGGTGATAATTTGTTCAAAGGGTCTGGAATCCAGTTCATTGCCCGGGATACTTTGCTTTAGTCTTGCAAGTTACATTTGCCTCCGCCATATTCCCAGTGATGGCCAGGACAGTGGGCCACATCCTGACTTTGAGTCATCACCCAGGACTCCTGGAATGCACAGTGAGGGGCCCCAGAAGGAGGATTACCTTTCCTCCTTCCTGTGAAGTTGTTACAAGGGGAAAGGAGAAAATTAACAGGAGTCGGTCCATCCAGATAACGCCCTAAGAGTGTTATCTCCAATCCAATGAGTATTAGATATTCATTTGCGAGAAGGGGAAAATGGGATTCAGATGTTAATTAAATACTCAAGGTCACTCAGTGAGCAAATAGATATGGCAAGAATTTGAGCCCAAGTCTGGGCTGCAAAGGCCACATTCTTCCCATGATACGACCATGCTGTTTGCGAAGAGCACACCTTCCTCTGTCCCAAATGCAATGCAACTCCATTAGACCAGAGAGGACTCTGAACATCACGTGCCCTAGCCGGGAGGGCAGTGCCAGCCTGGGTAATGAACAAGGGTGCTGCTACACGAAGCACTTTCGTGTATATTCTCGACCTTCACCACACAGCCAGCCCCATCTTACCGTGCAAGCCGAGGCTTAGAGAGGTTAGCAACTTGCGCTGGGTTACACAGGATTTGAATGTCTGGCCCCAGAATATCAGAAGTGCTAAAAAGAAATACCAGTAAAACACATTTTCTGCATTTCTCAGATCTAAGGCAAATCAGAGGAGAAAGATATAATCAAGAAACATAAAATAAATAAATGAATACAAAGACTTCCTTCCTTTTTAGCTCTAGTTCATCAAAGAAGGTGTTAAAGGGTGGATTCTCTGAGGGAAGTGCCTGAAACTTATCTGGGAGATAAGGTAAGGGCGGCTTTCCTTGGGGTTGAAACTCACCTCCTCCCAGCAAGCCCAGTACCTCCTAGAAATGCACAGTTAGCACCCCCACCTCCTCCCTGGGAAAACCCAATTCCCTCATTTCTATCCTCCTGTAGCTCTTACCCCTTTAATGCAGAATGCTTTGTCTTATTTTTGTTATTTTTTAAAATTTATTCTATTGAGTATAGTTGATTTACAATGTTGTGTTGATTTCTGCTTATAGCAGAGTGATTTAGTTACACACACACACACACACACACACACACACATACACACACACACATATTCTTTTTCGTATTCTTTTCCATTATGGTTTATCACAGGGTATTGAATATAGTTCCCTGTGCTCTACAGTAGGACCTTGTTTATCCATTCTGTGTGTAATATTGAGAGTTTGCGTCTGCTAATCCCAAACTCCCAATGCATCCCTCCCCCACCCCCTCCCCCTTGGCAACCACAAGTCTGTTCTCTATGTCTGTGAGACTGTTTCTGTTTTGTAAATAAGTTCATTTGTATCATATTTAAATCCCACCAGTAAGTAATATCGTATGGTATTCGTCTTTCACTGTCTGACTTAACTTCGCTCAGTATGATTATCTCTAGGTTCATCCATGTTGCCTTATTTTTTTCATTTTTTGGCTGAGTAGTATTGCATTGTATGTTTTACTTTTTTTTTTTTTTTTATGTTGTACTTTTAAATGAAAAGAACTGGCCATCTGTGGCAGAGCCAGCAGCCTTGTGGTCATGCCAGCCCCCGGTTTTCTGAGGCAGATGACAGGGCTGCCCAGGACATTTGAGGTGTGAAGGCTGACGACCCAGCCCATCCCACTTCTAGGCTATGCAGTAAGAAAGCCTCACCCAAGGGGTCTACCACACGGACGCTCAGGCAGTAAACATCATTCGGCAAAGCGAGTAGAAGTGGCCTCACCTCGCCTTGTGTGAAAAGACCGCTCGAGGGACACGCAGCATTCCAGCAATTTCGAGCAGAGGGCGGCATACTGAGTCCTGGGCCAAATTTTTGTAAATGGAGTTTTATTGAAACAGCTACACTCATTCATTTAGGTGCTGCCCGTGACTGCTTTCCTGCTATGACGGCAGAGCTGAGTAATCTCAGCGGACTCTGTGACCCACCAAGATAAAATACTTACTATCTGGCCCTTTACTGCAAAAGCTTGCTGGCCTCTCCTTGAGGGGCTGCATTTGGAACCTTTCTGGTTGGTACTAAGCAATCAGAAATCCTCCTAAAGCAAAGGTGAGGCACAGACCCCGCAGGGACCTATAGCCTTGGGGGCCTTTCTGAAGGATGCTGGTGACAAGCTTCAGTATCGTTAGTCCCTGTGCATGCAAGGATGGGCAGTGTCTAAACCTTAAAAAAATTTTATGATAAAATGCACATAACATAAAGGTTACATTTTAAACCATTTTTAAGTGTACAGTTCGGTGGCATTAAGTCCATTCATACGGCTGTACAACCATCACCACCATGCACCTCCAGAACGTTTTCATCTTTCCAAACTGAAAGTCCCAACATTTTACACCAGTTCTCCTGTCTTGAATGTTTTAGCCAGTAAGAGCCCACTTCTCACATTCATTATGATAATTAGTAAGTCACTGGTGTCGGCAACAAATACCCATTTTTGATGGTCAGGATGCCAAAAAGCATAGCCTTAGTGCCAGCTGGGATCTGCAGGACAGAAGGCTGGAAGCTGCCTCTGGGTGGTGTCTAGGACGTGCAGCTAGTGGACGGCCCCTGGGGCATGCATTCCTGATCACACGTGCGGGAATTCAAGCTGAAACTAGCTGGCCCACACACTTTGCACACTGAAATAATTTAAAGCAAGTCACTGACGCCACTACAACCAGCACAGAGAGTGATCCTGGATGCCGAGTAGGGGCTCAGTAAGTATTTACTCGGCAGAAAATAATGGAAAGAATGAACAAGAGGGGAGAAATTGGCTGTCGTGAGTCACAGTCTTAGGAATCTGACACTTGGCATTTTGTGGTTCTGTCTTTCAGGAACACCATGCTTTTCATATTCTCCCAACACTGATAAGAACAATGGTCTTGGACTGGACATTGCCTAGGGGTGTCCCCAAGTCCTGCTTTCCTAGAATTCTCATGTACAGTCACCGCCCGTCTCTCCTGCCCACCCAGCTTCCTTGATCCCTGGTCATTTCTCGGATTTCCAGCAGAGCTGAGTGCACAGGAGGATGGGGTCACTTTCCCCGGTCTCCAGCACAGACGCGCCACGGAGCAGTGGCCAGGGTGTGAGCTCCGCTGGAAGTTAAGATGCGCTGAATGGTCGCTCTCTCCCCTGGTCCCTTTCCCCTGATGGAAGACATTTTCACACATCGAGGTATGGGGAAGTCATTCTGGCTTATACATGACTTAAGCTTAGTGCTAACAAACTAGGGAGCGTGTTTGTGGCCTTTTAAACGTGCATCGTACATCTGCTTTAACCATTAAAGAAAAGAATGCATTTAAAAGTCAAAATGGAGTAACTGTGGTTCAGGCAGCCAGAATGGAGCCTGGTGGTCATCATGGACGTGGCTTCAGATACGTTGTTCGTGCGTCACTGAGAACTTGAATTTTGAACTGTGTCAAAGTCGGGACACCACCAGCCGTTTTCAGAGCACTATCTGGGGACAGCCGCCAGCTGCCACCTCAGGGTCTCCAGGTCTCCCCTGAGCGTGCAACCACTTCAGACCCCACCCGATCCTTGCCTAACAAGCACCCTCACTTCTTCCCAGCTCCCATTATAATTCTTGAGAAACAACTTATGTTACCTAATTCTGCGGTTTTTGCCTTTATAAGCTCGCCCCATTTTGTAGCCGGGCAGGACACAGTTCAGGTGCTTCTTGAATCTGTGTCTCCTGGGCTATAGGCCTCATTTTGGCTCAGACCAAACTCTTTTCTATTCCTTTGGTAGATTGCTTATTGATTATTTCCGTCGACACCCCCAAATCTGTCCAGAGGCCCCTGGGAAAGGGGGAAGTGAGGAGAGCTGTGTGTGTGCTTTTACACTGTGGATGGTATGGGGGGGGGTGGATTTATGGTTGGAGGAGGGGAACCAGTGGCTGCAAGAGGCCTGTAAAAGCACGAGGGTGGGGACTTCCCTGGCAGTCCAGTGGACTTGGTGCTTTCACTTCAGGGGGCCCAGGTTTAATGCCTGGTTGGGTAACTAAGGTTCCACAAGGCATGGCCCAAAAAAAAAAAAAAAAAAAAGACCCCACCAGGGTGGACACTCCCACAAGCAGATGGAGAGATCTAGGAGCTAAGGGGTGCGCAGAGGTGTGCCAGAGCGGCCAATCATGCACTCTCTAGAGGCAGAGGTTTAAATAAGCCTGTTGGAAGTTGGAAGGGACTAGGGCAATTTACTGGAATGGAGTTGGTCTGGGGACGCAGGCAGGAAGGTGGCAGTGACAGGGGACATTGTATGTAAATGTGGATCGGCAGGTGGGTCACTGCCCTGGATGTTGGGTGCCCACCCTCCGCCCCCTTCCTTCACTGCCTGGGGCCTCGCGGGCCCTGTGAGGGCAACCTCTTTGTTTTTCTTTAACCACAATATTCACTAGGGCAGAACTCTGGTTCTCGGGCAGAGTTAGACTCACTGGCTAGCCGTGGGCTCGCATCCTCCTCCTGTCTTATGATCAGGACTCTGGGATGAGAGTGCGTGATTTTTTTAAAATATTAATTTTAACATGAATTAACTTGAGATTTACCTTGTCTTCAGCGTTTGATCCTCTGGGCTACGGTTGGTTCCTGGACTTGCCTGTCCACACCATCACAGCTCTTAGGCCACTTGGATTCATATAATCATCTACCTCTCTGTCCTCCGATAATCACCTCAAGTTTCCCCTCCCTTTGACTTAAGTTGGGGAGGAGAGACAGAGGGCGAGAGAGACGATGGTGTGTGATGGGAACCAAGTTTTTGGCATGTCTCTTTAAAATCGAGTTGAATATTAACATTGACTTCGGACATGGAAGTATTTATATTCATTATGATATTAAAATTAATGGCTAGTTATACTTTTTTTGTTTGTTGCTGAAAGCTACAGAGAAGCCGACAAGACTGTTCCGGCATGTTTATATTATAACTCTCTTTTGGGCAGTTGCTGTTACGGATTAGTGAGGTAAACCAGCTGGGTCAGCTGATGTCCTTTTCTATTTTTTCTTGTTTAAAAAGTAAAAGCTGGAGAAAAGAGCTGGCTACCTCTGAGGCTGTTTAGATCCTGTGCATTTTTTTCTGGAAAACATCTTCATTGTTCAGGGTGAGAAGTTGAAGGTTTATTTTTGTGCATCTCTGTTTTTAGCTGCAGATCAGCCTTGCTGGCTCACGGTGGAAGCCCCTTTGTATGAAACATCCCTTATTGCATCGGTCCCTTGAGCATAGCACGGGCCAAATCATCATTCCTAATAGGCTGGTTGATGTTGGGGGAGAGGAAACATCTTGATACATCCCTGAGATGTGTTATGTCAGAGAAAGTGTGTCACAGATCCTCGACAGCTCACGCAAGGGCACCGGGAGGGGCGCAATGCCAGGGGCCTGGCATTCCAGCTCACTTGCCCGGGGACTGTTGTCCATCACATCTCATTACCCAACTGTGTCCACTTGGGTGCCATTTTCTCAAAGACACTTACGCAGTGGTATTTTGTAACGACGTCAATTCTTTTCCTGTCTGACCTAGAAGATTACGGTGACTCAACGCTGGCTGGTCAACCTTAAAGATTAAATCGAGGACATTGGCTTAATGATTTTAACAGCTTAGTGTAAAGGATTTCCCAAGTATGAGAATCATGATATCAAATATGATTGGGAATTTTATTCAATCTTAAAGAGAAAGTAAGTAGCACGGCTGAAGGCATACTTACTGATTGTATTTCTTAAAGAATAAGCTTCACATTTTAAACAGAAATAAGGATATAAGAGTCTTAGGAAGAATCAACATATGCTACATTTGTAAAACGCTCTACTATGTATTGTACGTTGACAACTATGCCAGAATCTTTACTATTCTATGATGATGATAATTATTTCCTGAGTTGAATTCCTTTGGGTAAAACTTTTATTTGTTCCAGTTCAGTGTTTTTCAAATGTTCATATGCTTAGGAATCTCAGGGGAGCTTCGTCATAATACAGATCCCTGGGCTATGTTCTCAGACCTCAGTAGGTCTGGGCAGCTGGTTGTCGAGCCCCAGGCTACCTTGCCAAGGTGTATCTGAGTACTGGGTGTAGCACTCGGGTCAGATGGAAGGACTAGGGTGAAAGGTAGCCTCCTCCTTGTCTCATAGAATGTGGTTTCCCTCAAATTTAGCAAAGTCTTATCCTTTTTCTTTGAGGAGAATCAGGTCAAATGATTTTATTTTTAAAATACTGGGTATAGACTCTATGGATGAACAGAGAAGTAAGACAAATGTTGACAATACAGAAATTCCTTTTCCTTTGGGATTTATTTTTCCTGCTGCTTTTTTTGGAAGGCAACAATCATTTGAAGCTTCTTGAGAACGTTAGGTAAGATGACTGATTCCATCCTCTGTGCCTTCTGAGTCCTAACCAACTGCCTACTGGACTTGGATACTCACAGGAACCATAAACTTGATGTGCATAAAAGTAGGTGTACTGTCAAAATCCCAATGGCATTTTTTGCCGAAATAGAAGAAAACAAAAAACAAAATTAATATGGAATCAGATGACCCCAAGTACCAAAAATTTTTTTGAAAAAGAAGAACAAATTTGGAGGACTCAGACTTCCTGGATTCAAAACATGTTACAAAGCCATAGTAATCAAAACAGTGCAGTACTGGAATAAAGATGGACAAATAGACTGATGGAATAGAATAGACAGCCCAGAAATAAACCCTTGTGTATATGGTCAAATGTCTTTGACAAAGCTGTCAAGATCATTCAATTGGGAAAGGATGATCTCTCCAACAAATGGTGATGGGAAAACTGGATGTCTTCATGCAAAAGAATGCAGTTGAACCCTTTTCTTACATCAAATAAAAAAATTAACTCAAAATAAATAGAAGATCTAAACATAAGACCCAAAACTATAAAACTTCTAGAAGAAAACTTGGGGGAAATCTTAATGACATTGGATTTGCCAATGATTTTTTTGATATGACACCAAAACAACAAAAGCAAAATAGACAAATGGGACTACATCAAACTTTAAAACTTTTGTGCATCCAAGGACACTATCAACAGAGTGAAAAGGCTGCCTATGGAATGGGGGAAATATTTGTGTTGAGCCAGCTCAGCCCAGCAAGTGGAGGGCTGAGAGACACAGCACCTTTATTGGAGGTCAGCGTGGAGTACACAAGAAAAAGGCTTTGGTGCGTGTGAAGGTCACTAGGTCACGGGGGGGTAAGAAAGGAATTTGAGGCAGAGATCAGCCTTATCACACTGATGCACCTGGTCACCTGGGCTGAGTGTTCACAGCTTGTTTGTGGAGTTGTTGAGGCAGCAGGAAAGTATGAAGTTCAAGAGTTTACAATATAATTTGCAAATCATATATCCAATGAGGGGTTAATATCCAGAATATATAAGGAATTCCTACAACTCAACAACAAAAAAAATCAAATAACAAGATTAAAAAATGGGCAAAAGACTTGAATAGGTATATTTCCAAAGAAGATATACAAATGGCCAAAAAACATTTGAAAAGATGCTCAACATCACTAATGATCAGAGAAATGCAAATAAAAACCACAGTGAGATATCACCACACACCAATTAGTATGACTACTATTTAAAAAAAAAAAAGCCTAGAAAATAGCAAGTGTTGGTAAGGATGTGGAGAAATTGGAAACCTTGTACACTGTTCGTGGGATTGTAAAATGGTGCAACCACTATGGAAAACAGTGTGGCAGCTCCTCAAAATGTTAAAAAGAACTGCGATATGAGCCAATAATCATATTTCTGGGTACCTACCCAAAGTAATTGAAAGTAGGGTCTTGAAGAGATATTTGCACACCCACGCTCATAGGAGCACTTTTCATAGCAACCAAGAGGTGGAAGCAACCCAAATGTTTATTGATGGATGAATGGAAAAACAAATGTGGTATGCCCATACAATGGAATATAATTCAGCCTTAAAAAGGAAGGAAATTCTCTTGCATGCTACAACACGGATGAAACTTGGGGACATTATGCTATGGGAAATAAGCCAATTGCAAAAAGACAAGTGCTGTACAGTTCCACTCATATGAGGTACTTAGAGTATCAGATTCATAGAGACAGGAAGTAGAATGGTGGTTGCTAAGGGATGGGGGTGAGGAGAGGAAGAGTTACTGTTTAATGGACAGAGTTTCAGTTTTGCAAGATGAGAATGTTCTGGAGACGGATGGTGATGATGGTTGCACAACAGGTGAATGTACTTAACACCACTGAACTATATACTTAAAAATAATTTCGATGTTAAAAAGAAAAACAAACTAGGTGTATCATTTTCCCTCTGGGACCTCCTTCTACTCTGCATCATGGGGATTCTTTGTTGCAGGTCACCAAAACTAACTCTAAACGATGTCAGTAGAAAGGGAATCGACTACACATACAGCGTATTTAAATGATCGGCAGGTGCCCAGCTTTTCATATCCTAACACATCACATCAGAAACCACCTTACAGTGGATGTGTTTGTAGTGGATGAGGTAGGCGCTGCCCACATGCTCTGTCAAGTTCATCTCTCAGAGTGCTGACAGAGGACAGCTCTCAGCTGGGGTCTACCTGCCTCACCCTATGCTCAGTGACTAGTGTACGTGGGGTTCAAAGCTCTGCCCCCCACCTTCACGCGGGCAGACTCTGTAGGGCCATCCGCCGCTGGGCTCCCTGTGGGGCTGGTGTATCTCCTCGGTGCTCCTTCACTTGTCCCTATTGTTCTGGGGAGCCTTCCCCAATCAACCTTCTGCCCTCAAATCTCCTCAGAGGCTTTTTTCCTGGGGCACCTGGCCTGAGACAGCATGTCACCATTTGATTGAGAGTCTCTTTTTCTTTCTTAATGTTCCATAAAATAAAGGTGTGACTTACCACCGATGGCATCTTAGAGTCCATAAAATAAGCTGGGAGTTAGCCAAGTGCAAGAGTGGGAGAGGTGGAGAAACAGGGAGCTGGTGGAGACCGGGTCTCAAAAGGCCTTGGACGCCATGCTGCTGAGTGGAGACCTTGTCTTGAAGGAACAATCTGTCTGGTTGAGGGATGGATGGAAGAGGGGAAAGGACAAGGGTTGGGTCAGAGGAAGCGGAACCAGCAGCTGAAGGAGCGCGCTGCCGGGGGTGGTGAGGAGTGAAGGTACACAGGGTCCTTACAGAGGTGAGATCCGGCGATGCTAATGACCGTGCAGATTTCTGGGAAGGGAAGACTCTGGCTTGGGGACCACATCTCAACAAGCCCAGGATGTGATTGCCTACAGGGTGCACCATGATTTTATATGCCGCTGACAAAGAGAAACAATGTTCCCAGTTCACCTATGAATTGCGAGATGTATACCACTCTCAGGTATGTCCTAAGTGAAAAAGTGTTCCTATTAGAATTGAAAAAAACACAGTACTTGTTCTCTCTTTCAAGTCAGCTGGGAAGTTTTCCTGCTTCCCTAAGACTGAGGGAGGCCCCCTCTGGGTGCTCTTGTAGCAAGCGGCGTGCTCAGTCTCCTTGTATTAGTCCTGTTAATCTCTTTTGAACTTCATGAGCCCACATCCACGAAAGCCTAAGCTGTGATTGGCTCTCTTCTAGAGTCAGGGATTCAGCAAACGGAAACAGGAAAAACCCCGACTGGATGGCCCACAGCTGTCTTGCTGTCTCTTGTCCAGTCGACCTTGGCCTCCTCCGCAGAGTATCGCTGCAGACCCAGCAGCTGGTGTGGCTCCTGACACGTGCCGGGTACGATAAATGCTTGCTGTGAGAATGAATGAGCGCATTAAAGGGCTTTTCCCTTGTAGCGACTGGTCCAGTAACCCACCCTGAACCAGACCTTTATCTGCTCGCCATTCTCTGAGTTATTCCTGATTTTGTCTTTGCTTGGCTCCCACCTTAGTCTTGAACACTCACCCCTTTTCTCTCCCCAAAACCTAACCATACGAATACCCACTTTAGATCACCGTTTCTCCTGGAGCTTTTCTTGATTGCGATTGTTCACAGAGATTCATTTCTTACCTCCTGTAACAGTTATAACTGGCGCCATCTAACTTCTGATGTCTCATTTATTATGATGAAATCGTTTATTTCTCGCCTCTTAATCACATGGGAAGTTCTTCATGGGTGGGAATTCTCTAACATATTTATAAATTCTTTTGCCTAAACACAGTCTATGGCAGATAGAAAATGGAAGTAGCTTGGTGCACCAATGAATGGAGGTTAATTTACTGGAAGGGGTGGGAAGTGTTCCTGAGGCTTTTTGAGTGGGGGAATAAAAACCAAACGAGGCCAGGTGATAGACAAAAAGTCATTTATTGACTTCAATTTTTATGAAAGTCATGATCTGTGTAGCCTCAAAACAGTGCTCAGAGGATGACACTGACAAATAGCAGTCTCCTACCTTTCTTTACCCCTGGTTCCACTCCCCAGGGATGACTTCTTTCAATTCTTTCAACTAATTTTTTTCCCTAAAAAACCTCCAGATTTCTAAATTACACGCTTCTATGTTGTTACTTCTTGATGGATCCGTCTGGTACACATGTTTCTCTTATACTAGGGGCCTACGTTCCCTTTTTTCTTGGTTCATTCCCTTGTTTTACTGAAGGACATTTTCCAATAGCATCCTAAGAAGGTCTAGATGAGAATGCTTCTTTTTTTAAATTAAGACTGTTGTTTAGAGTGGGTTTTTCTTTTTTTAATTATTTTTTTGGCTGTGTTGGGTCTTCGTTGCTGCACGTGGGCTTTCTCTAGTTGCGGTGAGCAGGGGCTACTCTTCCTTGTGGTGCACAGAGCACGGGCTCTAGGCGTGCGGGCTTCAGTAGTTGCAGCACACAGGCTTCAGTAGTTGTAGCTTGCAGGCTCTAGAGCGCAGGATCAGTAGTTGTGGCGCACGGGCTTAGTTGCTCTGTGGCATGTGGGATCTTCCCGGACCAGGGCTCGAACCCGTGTCCCCTGCATTGGCAGACGGATTCTTAACCACTGCGCCACCAGGGAAGCCCCTAGAGCAGTTTTAAGTTTATAGCAATATTGAGGTGAAAGTACTGAGATTTCTTGTATAACCCCTGTCCCCTCCACATGCATAACCTCCCCCAATATCCGTCCCCCCACCAGAGGTACATCTGTTACAGTTGATGAACCTACACTGACACATCACAATCACCCAAAGTTCATGATATCCATGGTCTCTTCCTTCTTTAATCCTTTTCATATCATACATGGGATATATGACAGAAAATGTATATATTCTCTTCTCTCTTCGAGGATATTAATTATGGTTTCTTCTGCTCTCTGCATTGTCTTTGAATCTTCCTTTCCTCCTGTCACTCCTCTGTTTGTTTTGGTCTTGGTGACGAATATGTTCCATTGACCCCACCAACCTACACTGAACGTCATACCGATTCTCTGCTTTTTGCCACGGAGGTGGCATCAGTAGGTTCCCCTGCCCCTGAGCTTCTGTTTAGGCTTGGCCTGTGGGAGACTCGGTCAAAGGAGCGTGAGTTGAGGGACTGATTCCCCCAGGCTCCTCCCACCCGCTGGGGAAGCCGAGATTCTTCTCCCAAAGGCCACAGCTCCAGAGCAGTGGCCTCTCCAAACAGCTACATTCTCCAGATCCTAGCAACCCTTCCCTCCTACTGAGCCACCTGTGGGCACTGCCTACTTTTGTCAACTGTCACCCCATTAAATTTCCTTTAAATGTCGAAGTTTGAGTGTGCCATCTGTTTCCTTCCAGAACTGTAACAGATGCGGTGTTTTTCATGACGATTTCTTGAAATGCACACTTTGGCCATCGCTTCACAGCTAAGAGTGAGGCAGTGAGATGCTGATGGGAAGACCCGCTGTACTGTCGGGGCTTGTCACCCGGTGGGCTTCATGTAAGGAAATACCAGCCTCCTTCCACTGTGTCTTCAGAAATCGCTGAGCTTTCTTGACTGCTTTTATCTCTTTCTCTCCTTCTTTCTATAATTTTGGGTCAATACTTTTTAAAAAAATTCCTTTACTGTCATTTTGACAGGGTTTTAGAAAAGAGATGGATGTGTATAAATGACATTTTTAGGAACAGCCAAAGAAAAAAAAAAGGAATTGTTTTTCTTTGTAAGCAAAGCAAGAGGCAGTAGAGCCTGCTGGTTCAGAGCCTGGATCCAGCTCTGTGGCTTCATTTCCTCCCCTGTGAAAAAGAGAAGAGTGTAAGCAAGCATTTTCTTTGGAGAATTTCCGGGAAGATCAAATTAGTTACTATTATCAAGTGCTTCAAAAAATACATGGTACATAGCTCTACCTGTAAAGGACAGTGCAGCACATTTGCTTTAAAAATGTTGTTAGTGAAACGGTTGCTAGCAATAGGACCCAGGTACAGGATTCTGAGATTCCTCAAAGCTCCACTGGAAGCTGGTTCTACCAGGAGCTGGGGTTTGGCCAACTCAGTGTCAGAGGCCATCCGGGGTCACAGCATGGAGCTTTCAAACGTTGGCCGGGAGCAACAAGAGGAAGGTGGGCAGAAAAGTTCTGCTGCCCTTCCGTGGGGCAGGCACGGAGGAGAGGGAAGTAGGGGCTTGGGAGCCGGCAGCCTTCTCTGGTCCCACCAGGCGTTCTCACGCTGCTGGCTTAGGCCCAGGCTGGCACACACAGTGTAGGCAGCACTGCCACCTGGAAGGGTAGGAATCTTCACAGAATGCCCTAGAAGAACTCACCCAAGAGACCAACTGTAGGAACAGGAAGCAACTATGCACTTGCAAGGTCTCCTGCGTAAAGCAGTGCTGTAAAAAACACAGAAAGAGGCTTTAGAGAAGGTCGGTCCACTTACGTTTACGCTGTGCTGAGCATCTGAGATAAGCCAGGGATGTCTTAAGAAACAGATACAAAACCCACTTAGAATCCTCAGAGCAGTAGGCGAGTCACTGGAAACGTGGCCTGCTGCACTTATAAAAACCCTGGCCTCTCTAATCGTCCTACTCATTTGTCCAAGAAATATTTCCTGAGCGCTAACTGTATGAAAGGCAGTGTGACAATGTCACGAAGAAAAATCAAGCCCCATCTTGCCCCCTAGGGGCTTCCCATGTAAATGAGACATTTGCAAAAATCACAAAATCCAGGTAACAGGTGATGAGCCGTAGTTAACTGAGGTAGAATTTAGTGGAAGAAGAAATAACTGTGAACTGAGCCGATCTGTAAGAATGTGCGAGAGATGGGACCCAACCTGGGTTCTGGCCTTTCTACTTCTGTATCCTGGTGGCTGTCTCATCCTCCCCTTGGGCTATATGCTGCGTCCAGGTCCCCCTATCTCTCCCTCCAGGCCCTACAGCAGCTCATCCCTTGCCTTGGAATGCTTTTTCTCCTGCCCTTTCCTTGGGTGGCTGACACTGGGTGCTACCCACCTAACCTTCCAGTTTCAGCTTCAAGGCCAACTTCTCTGGGGGCCTCTCTGACCACCCGGGACTTACTAAGGGACGTTTCCCCCTTCTTATAATAACTGAGCAGCTGCCAGACAAAGTATTTGCATCTTTATTCAATTCAATTAAAACAGACGTGCGTGGTATATTATGTAACAGTCACTGTACACACACGATTTTAGGCAATGTGGGGTAATTCTGGACATGACGATGCTCAACTCTTGGCAAACCATGCACGGTGCCAGGGATGCCCGGTATAGATTGAGTCTCCTAGACAGAAGGGTCATGTTTGACACATTCTTCCAGCATCCCTGCCCACCCCCGCCTTCCTCAGCTCGCTGTCTTGATCAGCCGGATGTCTCGCTGGACGGCGGGCTCCATGTTGCAGGTCTGGTAGCAGCGTTCCCACAGTGTACCCGACACGGATGCGAGCCGCGGGCGCACAGGGAGGGAGGACCACCAAGGAAACGCATGCGTGCGTGTGCGTGTGCGTGCGCGTGGATGTGTATGTGCGCGGGAGTGCGTGTTTCCCTGGGACAGGTCGAGTTCAGGTTTGTACCCCCGGGAGAGAGCGGCACAGCTGGCAGTGTCCCCGCTGGCGGCCATGGAAAGTGCGCAGGGACCGCAGCTCCGCGGACCAAGGCGCCACCTGGGCTTTAAAGGGCTCCCACCTCCGTCCTTGAGGAGCTGAGCGCGGCCTGGGGAACTGAGGTGGCAGCAGCGGCGGCAGCGTCACCGAGCTTGTTGCAGACTCTCGGACTCCACCCCAGACCGGCTGGAGCCTCTTCACACGCTCCCCAGGGGATCGGCGTGCACCTGCGGGTGGGAAACGCAAGGGCTCCCCAATTCCACACACTTGACATTTTGCCCCGTCTCTCCTGACTGCAACACTCCCAATGTTTTCAAGTGATGAACTTTTCATAGCCTCTTGCAAATTGTTGAAAAAGAGAAAAGGCTAAAAACAACAAAATAGTTATCCTGCAGAGAGCGGAGACCTTTCTCAACCCTGGCGGTGTCCTTGGAAGGGCTGCAGGGTGTAACCACGGCCAGGCCGAGTCCACGTTCAAGATTTCAGGATGTGGGCGTACAGCAGCTGGTGACACAGAACCTGGCTTGAGGTGCGTTCCAGCTCCATGAATTTTTTACATTAGCTTCAGTTCAGGTCAGAATCTTTCCTCATGAGAATGAAATGTTTTATTTTAGAGGTAAAATATTAATTTTTCTTTAATAAATTTTTAGTTAAGAGTCATTTTAGATTTACAGAAATACTGTGAAAGGAATACAAGGAGTTCCTAGACATTCCATATCCAGTTTCACCCGTGTTAACATCATAACGTCCGTGTACATTTGTCATGATATTGTGACGTGAACGATGTGAATGACCCAATATTGATACATTATCACTAACTAAAGTCTACCCTTGATTCATATTTCCCCAGTTTTCCCCCAGTGTCTTTATACCGTTCCAGGGTTGCATCCAGGATCTCATGCTACATTTAGTTGTTGTGTCTCCTCAGGCTGTCTTGGCCGTGTCAATTTCTCAGACTTTCCTTACTTTGGAACATATTAATTTTAAGAACTCTTTTATTTTTGGAACACTCCTTATTCCTCTAGCAGAGCAGAATCCTAATGAGTCCATATAACACTTCAAATCAGTTGTAAGAAAGTAATTGCCTGGTTATGAGCTCCTTGAGGGTGGGTCTGACTTCTTGTAGTCAATCCACAACCCCAGAAATTAGCACTAGTCCTATTCCTGGCACAAAGTGGTGCCCAGTACATGATGTAGCCAGTGCCTTGGTTTAGTTTTTATTATGTTCCCTACTAGGTATGTGCAGACTGAGGTTATAAATGACCAGTGAGCTAAGGTCCATGCTCTTAAACATCTAGAGACAGAGGTAGAGACAATTAAGTAGATAAAAAATATTTTTATTTGGGAGCCTTGCTGGACCCACGTGCAGAATTCAGTGAGCGCGATAGTGATCATTTTCCTCGTGGCCCATGGGAGTTAAGCAGAGTCAGGAAGGCCTTTCAGGGAGAGCTGAATCTTTTTTTTTTTTTTAATATTTATTTATTTATTTGGCTGCGCTGGGCGCTGGGTCTTAGTTGCGGCATGTGGGATCCTTTAGTTGCAGCATGTGGGATCTTTTAGTTGCGGCATGTGGGATCTTTTAGTTGCAGCATGTGGGATCTAGTTCCCTGACCAGGGTCGAATCTGGGCCCCCTGCAATGGGAGTGTGGAGCCTTAGCCACTGGACCACCAGAGAAGTCCCAGAGCTGAATCTTGAAAGATGACTTGGTGTTCAGCCAGCAGAAATGGGCAGAGAAGTCTTGTATTAGTTTATTTTCATTTGCTTTGGTAACTGATATTTGGAATTATTTTGGTTTAGATTTTGAGACTGAATCTGCAGTTTCAAACCATCTGGTAACCTCTAGCTTTTGGAAAATTCATTTACTTTATGCCAAAATGTAACTTCCCGGTTAAAAGAAGAAGGAAAAATTAAAAGTTGCCTTTTGAGTAGTGCTGTTTAATAGAACTTTCCATGACGATGAATATCTGTGCTGTGTCATACGGTAGCCACCAGCCACGCATGGCTACTGGGCACTTTTAATGTGGCCAGCATTACTGAAGAACAATTCTAAATCGTATTAAATTTTAATTAATTTAAGTTTAAATAGCCACATATAACTGTTTCTATCATATTGGGCAGTGCAGCCTTAGGACACTAACAAAGATCTACTGGGCATCACAGTTTAACAAGACAACTGAATTCAGGGGGAAAATTGGATTAAGAAGAGATGAGATGTAGTTTCTTTGAAATATTGAAGGTTTTTAATATCAAGGGGAATATGACCTGGACAAATATTATTTTCTATGTTCCCGAGGGTGTTTTGCCTAAGTGCCTGGAATCCTGCCAACTGTTGTATAAAAGACTTTTCTGTGAACAACCTGCTGTACAATTGGGAGGTGTTGTTTACATTGGACAATTCTGTTTGTTTTCCGTTGAGGCATTTTATTTGCACATATGTGTTAGATCCCTAGAAAAGGAATCCCAGGATTTTCCCTCCTGTGTATGTTTGTGTTGCGTCTTCGTGGTCCACGATGCCAGCTGAGGTTGTTAGGACAGTGAAACCACACTGAAAAGATGGAAGCAGGTTGTTCTGCCATTTTTCTAGATCTTTGAGCTGCACATCAAATCTGGGGCTGATCGCACCACACTTGTGTAACCTGCCCGTGAAGATCACAGCAGTTTTCCCAGCTCTGTGGTCATCAGTGATTTCAAATTTGCCAATGTAACCACGTTTCACCATCACAGTTAGAAACCAGACGATGGTTTTGGAGCACAGCCTGATAAGAACCTGGCACCTGCCTCTCTTTTAGGAATTGTTGATGGTCTTGAGAGCATCAGCCAGGACATTCATGCCCACCGTTATGGCGGCATAGAAAGATGGTGGAGAGAGAGCTGGACGATTCTGATTATCCATCTGCACCAAGAGGTTTGCAAGTTGTAAATACTTTGCAATTTTAAAACATAGGTATGGATTAACATTGTCCAACAGACGTCTGTGAATGGCAATAGAAAATGCAGACATAATAGGGAGTAAGGAAGATGTAACAAGTACTTGCTTTTTGATGGCTTAAGGGGTTCAGAAGTCTCTCAACAAGAGAGTTACTCTTCTCGAGTTTTCCAGGCCTTTTAATAGGCTTTACCGTTTTCAGTCTTATTCTTCTTCCCCAAGCAAACTGATTTTGGCCTAAATCTTAGCAACTGTGGAGAAATTAGTGATTGTATGTTATCGTGTGTTGTGTACTTTATCCATACCCCTTTCTTACTTCAACAAATGATGGCGCTTTGGTTAATGTAACTCGGTGGCCTCAACGTTGTTTTAAACTCTGTGCACTGGAGAGAAGCCAGGAGCACTTGTCTTCAGGTAAGACACACTCTCTGGGGCAGGTGTGGGGCGAGAGGGGAAGGGAGGAGGGGTGAGGAGAGGGGAGGGGGCCTTCAGTAGGGAGTCCTAGGGAGAGGCTTCTTGCGAGAAGGAGAGGGACGCAATTTATACGGGCAGTTTCTTCAACTTTACAAAGGACTCACAAGATGTGTTCATACGTTTACCTTTACAGCCTTGGAGACACAGGCAGAATAGGTTGCTTTGGGAGGAACTGTGTGGTTGGGCTGATCCGATAGGAAAAGGGACTGACTTTTCACAGTGTGTCTTGCCCTTCCCTTTGACTTCTGTTCTCTGTGCAAGTAGTATCTTTTCAAAACATAATTTCATTTAAAGTGATTAAATTTAAAACACAAGGAAACAGGAAAAGCTATTCCATCGTTAACATCTCTTGAATTACGTGATACGTATTCCAGTACATGGCCCACATTTCATTCCCTGTGGTTGGCATAGACTTACTTCCTCAAATGGATTTCTTTGAACCCAAGAGAAGTGTTCTCTGGAGCCATCTCTCAGGTTTCTCCTAAGCTAGAAGGTGCCATGAGGAGACCATCTCCCCTTCTCCCTGTGACCTTTCCCTAGCTTCACGGCCGTCGTGCACGGTCTCATTTCCATGGCTATCTGATCCTGCGCTGGTTTCCCAGCTGGGTTACAGCTGGGATTGAACAATGGGCCTGCCCTGCCCTGTTAGCACTGCATCTTCATACAATGCCTCCCTGTTGGGACTTAACAACCTTTGGTGTGTAGGACACTTAGCAGATGCTCCCTAACTGTAGCTACCACCATACATACCAAGTCTGTTAACAACACACGTTTCCAAATACTACATTTCCAATTTCTAAATTTTTAATTTATCGGAACTATAGTTGGTGCAACAATATTTCCATAAAGTAAGAGTATCCGGACAGTGCTCTATTTTCTGTGCCTATTTTGTGAACTCTACTTCAAGTAGGCTTTTGATACATTTTTCACTTTACATTTACTAACTAAAAGGAAGCTAGCCGTATCCAGTGAAGGACTTTAAGATTTTATAATTTTGTAAAGAAAACAAGCACTTCGGTAGACATGATTATGACTAAGTAGCGTCAAAATAATAAGGCTCGACTTTGGCAAAGAAATAATTTTCCCTAAACGTGGGAAATTTCTAATGAACAGTTTGTAAGAAACCAAAGCTGTGAATTTATACATAAAGATTCTGTTTGAATGAATCTCAACTATTTTATTTACAAGTTGAGAGTAAAGGTACCAGGGAAAAGAGGTTATTTTATTTTTTAATTTAAAAAAATTGAAGTATGGTTGCTGTACAATATTATATAAGTTACAGGTGTACAATATAGTGATTCACAATGTTTAAAGCTTATACTCCATTTATAGTTGTTATAAAATATTGGCTATATTCCCCGTGTGGTACAATATATCCTTGTAGCTTATTTTGTACCTAATAGTTGGTACCCCTTATTCCCCTATCCCTCTATAGGGATATATCCTTCCCCTCTCCCCACTGGTGACCACTAGTGTGTTCTCTGTATCTGTGAGTCTGCTTCTTTTTTGTTATTTTCACTAGTTTGTTGTATTTTTTAGATTCCACATAAAAGTGATATGGAAAGAGGTTTTTATCTATTTGTTTATTTAGGCCTCGCCTTGAGGCTTGTGTGGCTTGCGGAATCTTAGTTCCCCAACCAAGGATGGAACTGGGCCCCTGGCAGTGAAAGCGCTGAGTTCTAACCACTGGACTGCCGGGGCAGTCCCTAGAAAGAGGTTATTTTTAAAAGTGAAATCCGATTGTATGATTGTAAATTCAAAGAGGAAAACTGTTCCCCTCGAGAAATTCTGAGTTCGTACGTACAAGGAAGATAGATCTTAAGGTTTTCTTTCTGTTCTCCGAGCTTCCAGTCGTTGCGTCCGGCCAGACATGCAGGGTGACTGAACTCTCATCTCCCGCTCCTGTCCAGTCGAGTCCAGTGGCTTTGCCGTGGTCCAGCGCTGCTCTCTCTAAACACTCTTAGTGTGCCGCCCCCTCCTGCCCCGAACCAACTCTTCCCAAGTCCTCCCATAGCCTCTGGGCTTCAGTTGGGTCATTTGTCACTGTCCCCATGGCATGTAATGATTCCCTATTGTAGGACCGCGGGCAGTTCTCGCCCAGAGATCTGCCCTGTTTCTCCCCAGTCCCATTTCTAAAGTCCTGGCTCCACAGCTCCCTCTGCCAAAGAGCTTTCCCTGTTGGCAACAGCCCGCACTCACCCCCGCTCCGTGTTGCTCCTATAATACATGTGATCCGCCAGCACTTAGCTGCCGATTACGTGGTGTCAGAATATCTTTGTATTGTCTCTGGTATGTTCTGCCTTCCCCTTCCAAATAGATGGCACTGTCTCTGAGGGCAGACACAGTAGTTAAATTGCGACTGTATTCCCGGTTACTTCTTGAACGTACTCGTTACATTGTAGCACTCAATGAATTTACTTTTGGGTACCTGTTTTTTCTTATTTTAAAAGTAATAGCAAACCCTTAGAATAAATTCCTTAGCATGGGTTTACTGGATCAAAGTATATAAACTTGTTGCTGCCCTCCCCCCAAAAAGTAAAATTGATAATGACACATCACAGGACATTATGAGAAAAGAACAAGAGACAACACCCAGACAGCTACAGTCCTGCTACCAGTTTGTTTGGCTTCCTTGTCGTTTTTTTTTTTTTTTAATTAATTAATTTTTTTACTGAAGTAGAGTTGATTTACAATGTTGTTTTAATTTCAGGTGTACAGCAAAGTGATTCAGATATATATATACATGCACCTATATATATGAATATATATATATAGAATGAATGTACATGAATATGTGTGTATATTCTTTTTCAGATTCTTTTCCCATATAGGTTATTACAAAACGCTGAGTGTAGTTCCCTGTGCTGTACAGTAGGTCCTTGTTGGGTATTATGTTAAATATATAGTACTGTGTATTTCCTTACAGCGTTTTTCAAAAGCACCTTTTGATATTCTTGTCATCAGATATACATACAGCTTTTTGTCTTGCTTTTTTCATATAATAGTTAATGGAAGGAGTACTTTTTGATTAAGAAAAACGCATTAATAAGATATTTGCTGACCACCTGCGACGTATAGGCACAGGAGGATAGGAGGATATTTGTTAGGAAGGGAGCGTCTGTCAATGTGCAGCGTTGTCCGTGTTGGAACTAAGAAGGCCTTGAGCAGTGAACAGGCTGTGAGATGATGCGGGCCGTCAGCACGGACTAGATGAGCAGCTGCTACGTGCTGGGCCCCTTCCAGGTGCTGGTATCTAGCATGAACCAATGGAAGGTGTGCATAGGGAGCCTGCCCTCCAGTGGGGAAACAGACATGAAACAGACAGATGGCCATGATCCGGCCATAGGAAATAAAGCAGAGTAAGGAGTTAGAGAGTGAGGGGGCTGCTATTTGAGCTGATGGAAGGAGGGAGGGTAATGAATAGAGGGGGAGAGACCTCCAGGAAGAGGGAACGGCAGTGCCAAGGCCACAGGCCAGTGAGGCACAGCATGGAGGCCAGCGTGGCTGGAGCTGTCTTCAGCCCTAGTTCTTTTTTTGTAAAGTCTATTTCTTTAAAAAAATTAATTTATTTATTTTGGGCTGCGTTGGGTCTTCGTTGCTGCGCGCAGGCTTTCTCTAGTTGCGGTGAGCGGGGGCTACTCTTTGTTGCGGTGCTTGGGCTTCTCGTTGCAGTGGTTTCTCCTGTTGTGGAGCACAGGCTCTAGGCGCGCGGGCTTCAGTAATTGTGGCGCGTGGGCTCAGTAGTTGTGGCTCATGGGCTCTAGACCACAGGCTTAGTAGTTGTGGCGCACGGGCTTAGTTGCTCTACGGCATGTGGGATCTTCTTGGACCAGGGCTCGAACCCGCGTCCCCTGCATTGGCAGGCAGATTCTCAACCACTGTGCCACCAGGGAAGCCCCTGGCCCTAGTTCTGTTGAGACAGATGTTTAATTTGTTTAGATTCAAGTAGATGCTTTATAGACAACAATATTTAATATAATATGATGAACATTCAGTGCTTTACATATATTATCTATAATTGTTAAAACAGCTACCAAGACTCGGTGTTTCATTTTGGTATTTATGGTACGATATATATAAATTAAAAAAAAGAAATATTACTCCATATTGTTTATGAATAGAAACAATAGTTAAAGTGTAAAAACATGGATGGGGAAGATACATAATTACCAAATTCAGGTTAGTAGCTCCCTCTGGGGAGGGAGGGAAGGGAATGGGGTTGGGGGATGGGGAGTTTTCAAACAGATCTGTGATGCTCTATTTCTTTTTATTAAGCTTGTGATATATAAATGTTACTGAATATTCGATTTTTGTTATTTTGTGTGTTACATATATGTGTGTGTATATCACAGATTTAGACTCAAAAACAATTCTGTCTAACTTCAAGCCAGCGCTCATTTTAGTTGCTTACTTCAAAATGAATAGCCCCTACCAAAGAAAAGCTCACAGTAAAAACTACCCCCCAGCCCACACTCCCCGTGCTCAGCAAGGTAGGCAATGAAAATGGTCTCCCAGATCCCATTTACAGAAGGAGAATCCTCCTCCTCTGAACCAGCCTGCCGTGTAAGAACGTCATATGACGAGGCAGTGTGATCACAGAATGGTGGGTGGTGGCCTTGCCCGTGAGCTAGTGCGTGGGGCATCACAGCTTGGGGAGAGCGAGTAAGCTGTTGCCCGCAGCGGCTGGGTCTGGGCGTGAGCCTGCCGCGCACCATCCCGGCCACGAGGGCGGCGTCCGCTCACACCAGAGCTGCTGTCTTTCCTTCAAGCCACTGCCCAGAAATTTTTAAGAGTATCAGCGACAGTGCCTCCGATTCTTAGGAAAACATCTTTATTCTCCAATAACATAAGGGTTTCTGAAAAAACGTTGCATGACTGTCCTGTCCAAGGTATCTGCTCAGGGAAAGGGGAGCGGAGGGTGGTGGGATGAACTGGGAGATTGGGATGGACATGTATACACTAATATGTATAAAATAGATAACTAGTAAGAGCCTGCTGTATAAAAAAAATAAAATAAAATTCAAAAAAAGAAAGTATCTGCTCAGATACTTTAATTAGCAGCTCTCACATATACAGCCAATACAAAAACAGTCTTTGGTGCTCTAGGAACCTATAGAAGAGATAACATCACACCGAGAAATGCAGTTAAGTTGAAGCTTGAAAGAGATCATATGAAAAGCATCTGGCTTCTGCCTTAACTTGTCCTAAGTTAAATAAATAAACAAGCTATCTGAAGTGGCTGCCCCTAAGGCAGGAAAATAACAGACAGAAATAGGTTAAAATAATCATATGGTAGCTTGGATTTTTTTTTTTTTTTTTGAGAGTTATGTTTTCTTCAGCAGAAATTTTTAGGACTTCAAGCCCGGGAGGCAACATCTCAAGTAACCCTGAGAGAACTGGGTAGCTTGGATTTTTAATTTTGTAAGATAAGCAGTGGATTTGCTACGTGTTTTTTTTTTAAAAGAGATTTCAGGGTGGCAGAATATTATTAAAAGTTATTGCAGGTGAGGAGTGGAGAGGGTGGGACAGTTATATTTCACTTTAAAAGTTCTCTTTTGGGCTTCCCTGGTGGCGCAGTGGTTGGGAGTCCGCCTGCCGATGCAGGGGACACGGGTTCGTGCCCTGGTCCGGGAAGATCCCACATGCCGCGGAGCGGCTGGGCCTGTGAGCCATGGCCGCTGAGCCCGCACGTCCGGAGCCTGTGCTCCGCAACAGGAGAGGCCACGACAGTGAAAGGCCCGCGTACAAAGTTCTCTTTTGCTTGAATTTTTATAAAATCACCATTTTTTTCTACAAATAGCTTTAAAGAGAGTGACTGAATCTCTTTTATTAATGGAGAAAAACAACACATCTTATGGTCACTTAAAACTTTAATTATTAAAACCATGTTTTAATTCTCAGAGTTACTTTGCCATATGTGTTTTATCCCCACATGAAGAAATTGGGGCACAAAACAGAAGATAATTTGTCTAAGGCACCAGGCTGGTGATGAAGCCAGTACTGAGACTCGAGTCTCCTGTATCGTATTTTTTCTTTCTTTCTTTTTTTTGGGAAGCATAGTTGTTTTACAGTATTGTGTTAATTTCTCCTGCACAACAAAGTGACTCAGCTGTAAATATATATACATTTTCATATTCTTTTCCACTATGTTTTATCATAGGATATTGGATAAAGTCCCCTGTGCTACGAGTCTCCTGTATTTTAGTTGAATTATATTTTCTTACTAGATTCTTCTGGCCTTCAGGTGCTAACTAAATTCTTCTCTGAGAAGAAAACAGCCATAGGAATCTGAAAGTTCCCAGAATTTTATCTGGAATGAACTCCCCTCACCTCAGTGTTCTGTTCAAATTTCAACTATATAAGTAAACTTTATTAATATATTTTCCTCCATGATTTGTTAAAATTTTCTTCTGTGTTTTCAAAACCAATTTCTGATTTGCCATTTATCATAACCAAGATGTAAAAGCAAAAAGATTTTTTAGGACTCCAAGTTTTTTTTTTTAATAAAAGAATTTAAAAACAAAACACAAAACTTTATAGCTGAATCACATGTGATCCATATGTATTTTTTTAAGATAAATTTATTTATTTATTTGTTTTTGGCTGCGTTGGGTGTTCGTTGCTATGCATGGGCTTTCTCTAGTTGCAGTGAGCAGGGGCACAGTAATGCCTAAAACATATAATACCAGGCATGTTTCTAAATGCTTGGTATATATTAATGTAATCGGTCCTCCCACCAAGCGTATGGGGCATCATTGCTCTCACTTTATAGACGGGGGGTAGGGGTGAGGGTTGCGCTGTGGCACAGAGTGACAAGGTGACGTGTCACCACCCACTGCCCGAGAGCTGCAGGGCTGGACTTGAACCCAGGCAGTCTGCCAGCTGCTCTGACCACTGTACTCTAGCATCTCTCTAGAAGGCAAAGCTCTGGGGTTTACAAAATCTCCATTATTCCAGGTGATTCTCTAATAGTCATTTTCAAACTTTTCTTTGGGTTCACAATTTGGCCAGGATCACCTACGTTTGAGGGACCAGGTCTCCGGGCTGCAGTGATGTGCCCCTCTGAGCACTCTGGATTTAAACAATGCTATTCTCCTTGTTCTCCTAGCCATCGGATGATTTTTAGTTCCTTATTTATTCTCATTCACTCAGAAACCAAACTTGAAATGTACTAAGTGCGAGATGAAAAGAGTGTTTGGCGGGTTTCAAAATTCAGCCCAAGGCTCCTGCGAACGTGTAAGCTCAGAGTTTCCCTCCCACAGGTTCCCTGCAGCCCCTCCCCTCTGTTTAGAAAGCA
Organism: Monodon monoceros; assembly: GCF_005190385.1. Taxonomy (NCBI): domain Eukaryota; kingdom Metazoa; phylum Chordata; class Mammalia; order Artiodactyla; family Monodontidae; genus Monodon; species Monodon monoceros. Next base: position 73,041,018 of record NW_021703770.1, on the reverse strand, counting down.
GGTGCTCCCAGTGAGGGCCCCATCAGATGCAGATTTCTGGTTCCAAGTTAAGGTGTTGTTTTCCTTTGCGCATTATCCATCACCCAGCCTTGAGCTATCTGGAAGGACCCTCCACCTCCAAAGAGAAGGCACTTCATTTTCACACCCACCTGGCTAGTGATGAAAGCAGGATAAGAGGTCCTTGAGGGATCAGATATCATGTGACAGACCTTTAGAACAAACATTTATGGAGGCCCTATTTTGTATAAGCAATTGCAAAGAGCAGTCTCCTCCCAATAAAGGGTGGTAGACATCTTAAATCCTGCTAATGAAGTTGAACAGTGAGAATTGGGACAAGGCTGGGGGGAGTGGGAGACGCTGGCTAGAGGACGGTCAGTTTGCCCTGATTCCAAACAAATTTAGCATGCCTGTGAAGGAATTGCCCTTCGCTTTCCTCCACTGAGATGTCTGTAACCTGGCCCATGGTATTCGGGTTATTCAGGCTAATGTGAATAACCTAAGGCTTTTGTTTAGAGCTTGCAAGTCACTGTGCTCAGTTTTCCAAAAGAAGTTTCCATCCTTGGCCTGGTTAAACTCCCCCCCCCCCCCGCCCCCCATGGCATCAGGCACTTGACAACATGGTGAGAACTCTTCAGGTCTTAAAAACTCTCTGGTTGATCTGACCTGGGCTTAAAGAAGTCATTCATCATTCTTGGGAACGGTGGCATTGAGTCCAGGAAGACAGCCACAGGGGGCCTCAGGGGGCCTGCCCTCTCCTACCACCCCTGCTCCAGGCCTGGGCCGGCTGGTTCACTCCTGCAAATGTTAGGAAATGTGAACTATTAAAAATGCAGACCTGGAGGAATGGTCCCAGGATGTGACTCACTCTAGGTGACTTGTTTCAGTGGTGGTTCCCGTGGAAACCTGTCATACCTGTTCCAGCTCCAGTGACCCTTCTGCCCTGTGCCAGCTCCTGCCCCAGCACTTGGTGAGGCATGACCACCACCACTGGCCAGAGAGGGAAACCTAGGGGCTCCAGCCGTGCACAGGGCAGAGGTCCCAGATCTTGGAAGCTGGTTGCTTACTTTTAGGTGGGTTTTAATTTGCCCCAGTGAGATGTTTCTTAGTTGTGTAGGGATTTGGGTATTTGCTAAAAAAAGAACTGCTGTCAATGTTGAGTGAACGAGTGTGTGTGTGTGTGTGTGTGTGTGTGTGTGTGTGTGTGTGTGTTTGCTTTTTCCCAGCTCTGTAGTTCTCCCCAACTGCATCTTATTGATTCTCATCTGTTGTTGTTTGCTTGTTACTGTTTTGCTAGTTCAGGTTCATTTTTTCTCAGCGTTGATGTACCACCTATGTTCAATTGCAAGGCAAAAATTGGTATTGTGAACCTGAGTAAATCCTGAAACTGCTTTCAAATAGAAGTATTTCATGTTTACCACAAATGTTAATAGGACTTCTTTAGGTGGAAAAGAAATTCAGGTTTGAGTCTGCCAAATCTTGGGAATCACTGAATCGTGGAACTTTCTTCTTTTCCTCCCTTTCTGTTATTTAGTAAAAATAGGAAGAAAACGTTTACTGATGATGAATTTTGGAACGATCCCACCCACTTTGAATAATTTATTCTCATGTTTGATTCTTCTCTTGGGAGACCCGTAGTCTCTCTCCTTGGGAGGCGGTAAGGGAACCTCAGTAGAATGCAGTACGTATCTGTCGTTTTCTTGAAAGTCAAAATCAGGTCTTCTAGAAAACGGTCTTGTAACTAGAGCCAGAAGTGATGAAATTAGTAGGTTTAAAAAATGTTGTTATGGATTCACAGAGATAGAGGAGAAGACAGTTACGTGGCGGGCAGGTGGAATGAGTGAGTTGGACAGCTCTGTGCTTGGATAACAGAGCCAATCATCTTGCTTTGCTACCCACTCCTAAGCCCCTTCCTCCTTGGCCTCTCCAGCTTTTCTGTCTTTGCTACTTAAAATCCTCCTCAAAGGCTTCTCCTAGTCTGTACTTTTTACGTGCAAAACCTTTTCACATCACTTTTGGAGTCTTTTTTTGGGAAGCTCAGTAAAATCATTCTCCTGGATTCTGGACCTACTTCTGAGGGCTGTGTCCCTTTATCTATGATGTCATCAGAGCCTGGACACTGGATCAATATTTTAAAAATTTTTATTATTTTACTTTTGGATCAATATTTTATTTTTTTTTTAATTTGTTTATTTTATTTATTTAATTTTGACTGTGTTGGGCCTTCATTGCTGTGCGCGGGCTTTCTCTAGTTGTGGCGAGCGAGGGGTTACTCTTCATTGCCGTGTGCGGGCTTCTCATTGTGGTGGCTTCTCTTGTTGCGGAGCACGGGCTCTAGGTGCGCGGGCTCAGTAACTGTGGCTCGCGGGCTCTAGAGCGTGGGCTTCAGTAGTTGTGGCGCACGGGCTTAGCTGCTCCGCAGCATGTGGGATCTTCCCGGACCAGGGCTCGAACCCGTGTCCCCTGCCTTGGCAGGCGGATTCTTAAGCACTGCGCCACCAGGGAAGTCCCTGGATCAATATTTTACACTATATCTAACAAAGCCCTTTGTGTCCGTTGGTTTATTTTTTTTTGGTGTTTGGCCAGTATCAAAGTCTGTGGAACAAAAGACATATTAGTTACTTCAGTAAGCAAACAACATACCCCATTATCCCTTGATTTAAAAAAAAAATTTTGTCCTGGTGCTTACTGTTGACTCTCTCAACAACAATGTGAGTAGTCCTTCCATGTCCTCACTTTCAAGAAGGACAGAGTTGTTTAAATGAGCCTTGGGATAAAATTTTGATGTGATGACAACTTGCCCTCGAGTCTTCTACTTTTCTGTCCTTCTGGAAAATAGAGATGTCAGTTCACGTTTTTGGGATATTGTCTAGTATTGCTTAAATTTTTTAAAATAAATTTTCTCTTTTGTGAACAGTCTTCGATTTACAGAAAAATTGTGGAAACACTGCAGAGAGTTCCCACAAACCCTGCCCCCCCATCACTGACATCTTAGGTTAGTATGGGATGCTTGTTACCATTGTGAACCAAGGCATTGTTATTAGCTAAAGTGCATACTTTATACCGATTCCTTAGTTTTCCCTAATGTCCTTTCTCTGTTCCAGGATCCCATCCAGGGTCCCGTGTTACATTTAGCCACCCTGTGTCCTCAGGACGTCGTGGTGGTGGCTGTCCCTCAGACCTTCCTTGTTTTTGGCGTCCTCAGCGGTCCTGAGGAGTGCTGGCCAGGTGCTTCTGTAGACGACTCCTCAGCAGTTCCTTCCCTGTGTCTCTCATGATTAGCTTAGCGTGGGGACATGGTTTATAGGGAGACCCCAGAGGTCAGGTGCGGTTTGCATCACGTCACGTCTTGGGCGAACACTCTTGCTGTGACACCACTGTTGCTGTTGACTTTGATCTCCTGCCCAAGCCGTGCTGGTCAGAATTCTCCACTGTCAAGTTACTTCCCCCACTTTCCTCACTGTGCTTATTGCAATTAAGCTACGCTGTGCAGTGAACTCTTCAGGGACCGAGGGTCACGCTTCACCTCCTTCAGGGTGGAGTGTCTGCCTAAATCTTCTGGAGGTCTTCTGCATGAGAGGTCTCTTCTCCCCCATTTATTTATTATTCATTTGTATCAGTATGGACTCGTGGGTATTCATTTTATGCCTTGGGTTATAATCTGATACTGACTTATTTTATTTGGTGGCTGAAATTGTTCCAGCTTTTGCCATCAAGAGCTCTCTACGGGGCTCCTTTGGCATATTCCCATCAATGTGGGTTTTTTGCTTTTGTTTTTCAAGCATTTCCTTATTTCCTGGTACTATGGAGTCCTCCAGACTTATCTTGTATATTCCCTGCCCCAGTCCTAGAAGCAGCCATTTCTCCAAGAAGCTCTGGTTCCTCGTATTGGTGAGTGGTGTTAGAAACAAGATCTGGGTGCTTGGCATGCTTGTCAGTATTGGGGTATCATTGCTTCTAGGCTGAGAGAGCAAGGAAACGTCTGTGTGTACACTAACCTGTGTGTATACATATATCTGTAAGCATTTCTGTATGTGAGCATCTATATCTATACATAAACTAGATGTGAGTTCATCCTGAAATCTCCAACGATATTACCACGTTGGCTACTCTGGTGTCTTCTTCTTGCTTCTCTGTACACGCCCACTCCAGCAGTGACAAATACGACCCCCCGACCTGCCATCCATTTGCTTAATTGTTCAGTTCAAGTGTACATGTATAGCGGTATCAGAATTGTTAACTTGCATTCCCATGGGGAACCATCTTATCAGAGTACAGTGTTCTACAGTTTTATTTGCCTTTAATCTTACAGACTCCACTCATTTCCAAAGTTACTTAGGTCAGTACCTTCCCCCCACTAGTCTCTCCACCCCGTTGAGTGAGGTAGTTTCATTCATTTGTAATACAGTTCAAATCTCTTGTCATGGTCTGTATTCCATTCTGGGACACCCCACCTCCTAAATGATTTTTTTAAAGTATTTTAAAATAAAAACTATTATGTAAGCAAATATGATTTGGTAAGTCACATTTTACAGTACAAGTTTGTTTAATTGGTGCATAGCCTCTTTATGATCTGAAAATTCTAAAGAATGAATTATTAGAGAAGCAACCCAAAGTGATTAATTTAGCATTTATTGAACACTTACTATGGAAATGGGTAGAAAAAACTAATATACAAGTTCTGTCATCCAAGTTTATCATCTAATAAGTGTATGCATTACTTGTAAGTTGAAAGAAGCTTAAAATAACGACCATAGATAAAGTTGATGGAGAAGATATATTTTTTGTTAGAAATTTGGGAGAAAAACATTTTATTTAACCATGTATTATTATCTTTAAAAAAACACAATTGGCATAAAGGATATCCATTTTTATATTCCATTTTATATTCTTAAAATAACATAATATTAAATTTGACAAAAGCTTTCTTTCAGTGGGACGTTTTAGGTGGTTCTGAACTCCTGCCCCTCTGCCCTCTCTCATTGCCTGAGTTGCTGCGTTAAGGCCAGGTTAACCTCTGTTGCTCCTGCTAGAAGCCCAGGGAACTCATCTATCTCTGATTGTCCAAGTAGGTAATTCCTTCGTCCTCCCTGGGATTTGGGTTGGGTCAGCGTGATTTATGCTAGTAGGTAATTTTATTCACATTTCTTCATTGTTTCAGAAGGCTGAAGTTGAGTAATGATGTCACCTTTAACACCAGCAGGCCTATTTAACCCTACATTTGGTTTATTTAAGTTAATACCATCCGGTCCTGGCCTGTTTTGATTTTTCCGAATCTTTGACCCTCTTTCTTCTTGATAAACCTGGGGTCTGCCCTTACCATCCTGCTTGGTCTCTTGAGATTTGCAAATTACAGGTCTAATTTGGATTAGAAAAGACATTCCTGTGCATCTAAAAAAATCTCCACCCAGCTATTACTGATATAGTCACGGAATAGACTTGAAATCACCAGTTACAGGATAAAGGAAAGATAAATCAGTGGGAGTTGTGTCTCCCTGTCATGAAACCTAGTTTTTGACCCTGAGAGTTAGGAAGCCTGACATTCCCTTGCTGCTTTGTACTTGGTCTTTAATTCCTGGTGTTGGTGTCAGGGTCCAGGCTGTTCCACGTGAGGGCCCGGCTTGCTTTGGCCTGGAGGGTGACCACGGAAATGCTGACCTGCCAGGTATTCATGTGAGTGGTGTGACCACTAACTGGATGCGTTCCCAAAATGTTCTTAATGTCCCACAGTCACCTTCAGATCTGACTCATTTGGGGCTGTCGCTCGGTGGGGCCAGAGCTGTGGATTTGAGGCAAAAACCCATGAGGCCTCAGGAGTCAGTCTGTCATTTCTGTCTGTCTGGAAGCCAGTATAAACGCAGAGCAGGTTCCCACCCCAGATCCTCAGGGGACAGAAAAGTGAGTTCATTCACGCTACATCGGTCCACAACAAGAACTTTTATTACAGTAAAAACAGGTGGCCATGGTAGGAAATCGGAAAGTGGAGCAAGAATAAAAATTAAAACCTATCCCGCTCCTTCACGTCAGCTCGCTCCTCTGACACTTGTGTGTATCCTTCTGCATATCTTAAGTCAGTATTATTATTTTTATCAAAATGACATCACACGGTACACACTGTTTTGTGACCTGTTTTGTCAGCCAGCTGTTTCCATTTCAGTCGATTTTCTGCTCATGGCCTCTCCAAACCATACTCAGGTTTCCCCCCAATGTCCTGACTGCTGGTTTTGCAGATAAGTATCCAACCTGATGTCCTGCGTTGCACGTGGCTGTTATATCACCTGTGTGTGAGGAACAGTTTCCATTTCTATCAGCATTTGCCAGAACTGAATGTTCTGTTTCGTCAGAACTGGTGCTAACCAACGGACTCAGATAAACACCATGAACTTGGAGGGACCTCGTACATCAGACCCTAACTGGCTCTCACTGAACACTGTTTCTTGGCCAATGGACGATGGGGCTTTTTTAACCCGTCTTTTACTGTAGACTCTGTCCTCCTCAGAGTGCTAACCTTCATTCCTTAGTTAACGTAACCACCACGCCTAGCCTCCACCATCTTCAACCCCTGACTTTCCCCCTGAGAGAACTACTCAGTAGATTTCTTTATTGCTGTGTGTTTCCTTGCCTGGCCAGGAAACTTTCTTTCTTTCTTTCTTTCTTCCTTCCTTTCTTTCTTTCTTTTCCTTCCTTCCTTCCTTCCTTCCTTCCTTCCTTCCTTCCTTCCTTCCTTCCTTCCTTCCTTCCTTCCTTCCTTCCGTCTTTCTTTTTATTGAAGTATAGTTGATTTACAATGTTGTGTTAATTTCTGCTGTATAGCAAAGTGACTCACTGATACACATATATACATTCTTTTTTATATTCTTTTTCCACTATGGTTTATCCCAGGATATTGAATATAGTTTGCTATGCCATACAGTAGGACCTTGTTTATCCATTCTATATGTAATAGTTTGCATCTACTAACCCCAAACTCTCAATCCATCCCTCCCCCACTCCCCCTCCCCCTTGGTAACCACGAGTCTGTTCTCTATGTCTGTGAGTCTGTTTCTGTTTCATAGGTAGGTTCATTTGTGTCATATTTTAGGTTCCACATATACGTATTGGTGTTTGTCACATGGTGTTTGTCTTTCTCTTTCTGACTTACTTCACTTGGTATGATAATCGCTACTAGTTGAATCCATGTTGCTGCAAATGGTGTATTTTCTTTTTCTTTGATCTCTGGTGGCCTTTGCTTTATTCTTTGAAACCTGCAATATTAAAGAAATTAATTAGTAAGCTCTCAATGCCAGTATCAGAATTATTCGGCACAATGAGTGGATCACCGCATAGGTACATTAAGTTGGGCCATTTGGAGACCCGACCTGGAGAAGGTGGCTCAGGCCAGGTGCCTGGCTTCCCCATTCCAGGGCTCACCTGATGCTAGCTTACCTGTTGGCTCCTCCCCCAGGGCTGCATGTTCCTCATGGTCTATTTTATCACATTTTCAATATGGGGGATTCTAGGTCTGTTTCCTTCTGTGTTTCTTTGAGGTTGGATAGGGTTGTCTTAGAAACAATTCTTCTGACACTTGTTGATTTCCCCAGTCTGCAGGGTTGCCCACATTTCTAAGACAAAAAGCTGGATTTTGGAGCCATCCACAACAATGAGTAGAATTCACAAGGCGTAGGCTGGGCCTCGTGTGATGTAGAATTTTCTGAGCTCATCAATGTCCAGGGTCTCAAATTTTGTCTTAAAAGCCCTTCGTTTTAGTTTGACAAGTCAGTGTCTCTAATTCCTTTTTCCTTTGATGTAAAAAAATCGATTTATTTCTAACTTTTGAAGTACATATTGCAAATTGTAGAGCCATGAGTCAGGGGCTTGGGTGTCCTCTGTATCTTCATGGACACCCTGTATCCCACTGGACAAGGTGCTCACCTGCTCCAAGGTTTAGTTTCCTTCCTGTGAATGGAGGTAACAGCCCTGTGCCAGAATCATTCCTAGGATTGAAAAACAGAACCGCGTGAAAGCAGGGACTGAATGAATGCTTTATGGACTGAAAGTAATTTAGTATTCTAACTTGCATTTTCTGTTATCTTTTAGAGTGAGTTATTATAAATTATCCAAGAAAGAGCTGGCATGGCTCCAGATGTGGGGGAGATGAAAAGCAGAGGCAGAACTTATTCTGGTTCTAGCCTCTTTGGTTCAGGCTCTGCAGGGCTTTGAAAACCTTTGTGTCTGCCCTGCAACAGAGCCGTCAGGTTCCCTTGAGGAAGGTCCAAGTGCCAGAGAGCCATCTATTGAGATCACTTTTCATTACACGCGGAACATTTTGTATTTAAAATAGTGAAAGTATGGAATAAAACATGTCAGTAGGAGAGAATAGCATTAATGACAATCATGATTATGATGGTAATGGCTAATTTTGTGTGTGTGCTAACTATAGTATCGGGCACTGTTCCAAGGGCTTTACGTATATTAACTCTTAATTCTTATACTGGCCTCATTAGGACAACACTATTATAATCGTCTAAGCTGGTACTTCTTTTTTCTGTTTTTGCTTTATCCTTTTTTTTTTTAACGTCTTTATTGGAGTATAATTGCTTTACAATGGTGTGTTAGTTCCTGCTTTATAACAAAGTGAATCAGCTATACATATACATATATCCCCATATCTCCTCCCTCTTGTGTCTCCCTCCCACCCTCCCTATCCCACCCCTCTAGCACCTAGCTGACCCGCCTGTGCTATGTGGTAAAAACACATGACATACAGTTTACCATTTTAGCCATTTTAAAGTATACAGTTCAGTAGCACCAAGTACATTCACATTGTTGTACAACCATCACTACCATCCATGTCCAGAGCTGTTTCATCTCCCCAAACTGAAACTCTGTCCCCATTAAACACTGACTCTCCATCCTCCTCCCCCAGCCCCTGGAAGCCACCATTCCACCCTCTGACTCTATGAATATGACTACTCTGGGTGCCTCAAGTAAGTGGAATCATACAGTATTTGGCCTTTTGTTGTTGGCTTATTTCATTCAGCATAGTGTCCTTGAGGTGTACCCATGTTGCAAAGTGTGTCAGAATTTCCTTCCTTTCTAGGCTGAATAATATTCCATTGCATGTAGAGACCACATTTTGTTTATGCATTCATCCATCAGTGGACATTTGGGGTTGTTTCCACTTTTTGTCTGTTGTGAATGATGCTGCTATGAACATGAGTGTACAAATATGTCTTTGAGTCCCTGCTTTCAGTTCTTTTGGGTATAAACTCAGAAGTGGAATTGCTGGATTATATGGCAATTTTACATTTAATTTTTGGAGCAATCGCCATTCTGTTTTCCACAGTGGCTGTACCACTTTACATTTCCACATGCGGTGCACAGGGGTTCCGATGTCTCCACATACTTGCCAATACTTATTATTTTTTAGGCTGGTAATTCTTGATAAATGCCTAGAAACTTGATGGAAATGGAACAGAATCAAAGCAATATGATATTCATAAACACAAATCTTTACAGTTTCATATTTGGGCAAGGCATAACTTTAATGGCTGATTCTTTAATTTCTTTAGATATTTGACTGCTGCTGTGACCATTATTTTTAATTAATTAAGACACCTTCAGGGCTTCCCTGGTGGTGCAGTGGTTGAGAGTCTGCCTGCCGATGCAGGGGACACGGGTTCGTGCCCCGGTCCCGGAAGATCCCACATGCCGCGGAGCGGCTGGGCCCGTGAGCCATGGCCGCTGAGCCTGCGTGTCCGGAGCCTGTGCTCCACAACGGGAGAGGCCACAACTGTGAGAGGCCCGCGTACCGCAAAAAACAAAACAAAACAAAAACCACCTTCAGTATACTTGGGGGAAAGACACAAGGTTTTAATGCTAAAAGTGGCTTAGATTAACTTTAATTATTACTCCTCCATAGACTGAAGAGAGCTCTGTGACTTCAGGCAGGGAGTTGGTCTCATTCATGTGAGACACTAACTATTTTGAAGTCAGAGCTGAGCATAGTTTTAGAAAAATGAAAAGTTTAACAAAAAAGACATTAAAAGGTTTGAAAAAAAGATCCAAAAGGCTTTCCAGACATCAAACAGCTCTTACAGATCAGTTAACCCAAATGAAATAGCCATTATTTGATTATTCATGGGTGAAAGTCAAGAGGAAAGAGAATGAGACTTCATGAACAGAGAGGCCCTATTCCAGGAAGTTTGCTCACCTGGATGCTGGGTATGTATTTTTAAGGCATTTGATTTTACTTTATTCTATCTGTGGTATTTAAGCCCCTCTGAGATGGGGACCTCTGTTATGAATTATTTCAAATCATTCTGCAGCTCATTATTGGCCATCGAATTCATAAGTGCCTCTTAGACACCTTGCCCACTTCCTTACTGAGTTATCTTTATGTTTCTTATTGATTTGGAATTCTTATGTTCTTGGCCCTTTGTTGTTTATGTATGTTGCAAGTATCTTCTACTCTCTGGCTTATATTTTCATTCACTGATTTGTGCCTCTGATAAGCAGAAATTCTTATTTTTAATGTAGTTCAATGTATACAACCTTTTTCTTTCATCATTTGTGTTCTTTGTGTATTTAAAAACATCTTTCCTTACCACAGGCCATGAAGCTACCCTCCTGTGCTATCTTCTAGACATTTTATTGTTCTCCTTTCACATTTTGATCTAAAATCTTTTTGGAATTTAGTTTTAGACCTGTTGTGAGTTGGGGTTGAGTATAATTTTTCTCATATGGATGTACCATTGCCCTGGCACAATTCAGCAGGAATACTGTTACCTCCTCACCCCCCTCTGCAGTGCATTCCTTCCCAAATATCAGCGGTTGGATATATGAGGGTCTCTCTTTGCCTATCGATTCTATTCCACTGGTCGTTTTTCCTATCTTTGTGCCAGCATCACACTGTTTTGATATTGTAGTTTCATAATGAGTCTTCATATCTGGTAGAGCAAGTCTTTTCACCTTGTACTTCTTCAAGATCTTGGCTTTTCCTAGTCCTTAGCCCTCTATTTTAATTAGTTTCTCAAGTTACACACACACACACACACACACACACACACGCCATGGGGATTTTGACAGGCATTTCATTTAATCTGTGCAGGATTTGGGGGGAAGAATTGACATTTTTACAGCATTGAGTCTTCTAATCCATGAACATAGTATACCCCTCCATTTATTTATCTCTTCTCCAATTTCCTTGAATAATGTTTACAATCTTCTGTGTAGTTGTCTTGTGCATTTCTGTTAGAAATATACCTAGCCGCTTGATGTTTTTATGCTATTGTAAATGGTATGTTAAAAATATTTTCTAGCTCCTTTTACTGATTTAGAGAATTATAATTGATTTCTGTCTACTGACCTTGTATCCAGCAACCAATCTTACTTGCTTTTTTAAAATCTTTTTATTATAAAAACTTCCAAGCATATACAAAAGTAGGTAGAATAGTATAGCAGATTCCCTAGACATCTCACCCAACTTCGACCATTTTCAAATCATACAATCCTATTTCTTTTACCCACCTCCTTTTCCCAAAACACACAAAATATTTTCTGGGAAGTGCACCCCTGATGTCCTACTATTTCACTTGTATCTATGTCAGAATTAATTGAATTTATTAATTCTAAAACTGTACATGTAAATCCCTTTGGATTTTCTTCACACAAAGTCATTATTTGTAAATTAGATTTGTGTTTCTTACCTCCATTACATATACATTTTACCTGCTTCTTTTCCTTGCCTTGCCATCCAGTTTAGACCACGATTATAGCAGAAGTAGTGATAGCAGGCGTCCTTGTCTCGTTCCAATCCCGGAAGGCAAGCTTTCAACATTTCACCACCACGTCTGGTGTTTGCTGTAAGGTTTTTGTAAATACCTTTTGGTTGGCGAAGGAAGTTCTCTATTTTTAGTTTGCAAAGAGTTTTTATTGAGAATGGATGTTGCATTTCCTCAACATTTTTTAATGCCTATATCAATATGTTCATATGAGTTTTCTCTTTTATTCTGTTAACTTAATAATTATTTAATTTAGTGATTACTTGGTTGACTAAGTGAGTTTTGAATCTTAAAAATGCTCTTGCGTTCACGGGATATGCTTCATTAAATGCAAAGTATTATTTTTCCATATTGCTGGAATGAGTGTATTAATATTTGGTTTAGAAAATTATGAGTGAGATGGCTCCATAATTCTCCTTTTTTATAATGTCCTTGTCATTTTTTGGAATTGAACTTAAACCAGCCTCCTAGAAAAGAGTTAGGGGAGTGGAAGAGTTCATGTTTAGAAGAAGGTTTCAAGATATGAAAGAGCACAACTCAAAAATTTTTCATTTCCTTCTGGAAAGCATGGAGGCAAAGCACGTTCTTGTTGTTCTTTGTCTTTTAATCAAACTTTGAGAGGTAGTGGCTGACTGTGTCAGCCTGTGAAATAGCCTCTTGGGAATGCTCTAAAATCTTCAGAAAAACAGATCTGCAGAACTCCTCATGCCGGTGTCCTAGACCTCACTTTAAAGCCCAGGTCTGATGATGCTAGCATGTTGAATATACCCATGATTGCTAGTTGAAGACTACAGCAGCGTCCACACGTGAGGGAAGACTTCAGCATAATTTAGTACTTTCTCTCCCTTGGTCAGGACTGAATACAGATCTATTAAATACCTCAATATTGGTTCTTTCTTAAAAATTGTGGTAAAATATACATAACCTAAAATGTACCATCTTAGCCGTGTTCAGGCATCCAGTTCATGGCATTAAGTGCCTTCACACTGCTGTACCACCGTCAGCAGCATCACCTCCAGAACTTCTTCATCATCTCAAATTGAAACTCTGCGCCCATGAAACCCGAACTCCCGTTCGCTCCTCCACCAGCGCCCGGTACCCACCATCTACCTTGTGTCTCTATGAATTTGACTGCGCTAAGTACATCATTTAAATGGAATCATTAAGCGTTTGTCCTTTTGTGACTGGCCCGTCTTATTTGGAAAACTATCCATGAACAACAGAACAGACTCTGGCTTGTGGAGGGATTAAAAGTTTGATGTAGGAGCATTATTCCAAATAATGATCACATTTCCTGTTATTGTTGTATCATAAAGCCAGTAGTTTTCATTAATGACTTGTAGCATCTAGGGCAATGGGCCCAACGGTAGCGTGCATTCTGAATTCTCACTTTTCTAGTGTAGCCAAAAAGTAAAAGTAGGAGCTGTGGAGTCAGACACTGCTGAGAATGAATGGAGCTCTGTTGCTCAGTCGCTGTGTTACCCCAAGCCACCGACTGCCCTCTCTGTGGAGTAGGCTTGATGCTGCAGCACTTAGTGGCGTGTGGTCACTGTGGGATGTGGAAAGGGCCTCCTCTGGTGCCCTGCGCAGGTGACCTCAGAGGGAACGACGTGGTGCCCCCGACACTCACCCTGGAGGCTCCCGAGCTGGAATTCCTGCCCCCGGCCCCCATCCGCAGCAGGGGCCGGCTGGGGGGTGGGGAGCCCGGCCGCTGTCAGTATCAGCCCTCGACAAGGGTTGTTATTTTTCCTGTCATGTTTGTTGGGGTCCAGCTCAAGTTTGTTTTTCTTGCAGAAAGGCAGGAAGGCCAATTTGGAACACACACAACTCATGTCATCGGCGGTGGCTCGCCCAGTGCCTGGCATTGGCTCCCTGACAGTTAAAAGGCGCAGGGTGGGCGAGCCCAGCAGCCAGCCCCAGGAAGAAGGAAAAGGAGGGAGAATGTGAGATGCTTATCTGCTCAGGCCTGGGGGGCCCCATTCTTCTCCCCCTGCTCCCCACCCCCCCGGGGACTCCTGGCCTCAGCGCCACAGCCTCCCGCCCGAGGCCTCCACGCTCCGTCCACCTCTTCCTCTCGCTGAATGCCCGAGGAAGCATCCCACCCTAAGGAGGGGAAAGCCTGCATCAGCAGAGATCCACACCACAGCCTGGAGGGAGGCAAAGGCAGGAAGAGGGAGAAAGAGCAGTTTCCATTCTGGACCCAAGACAATCGTGCGGTTATTTGAGAAGAGCTTTTGGTGTTTTTCCACCCCGACTTGAGTAGCGAGCGTCGGGAGTCTCCTTAGAGAAGCTTCCACCGCCTTTCAGTGTTAGGGTGTAGGATGGAGTGATGCTGTTGGGCGTGTGGAGACCTGATGGGTGTCGTCCAGTCCGAGCGGGTAAAGGTGCTGGCTGCTCCAAGACCCGACCACAGCCTCACAGCTTAATGAGGGGGCAGCTTCTTCCAGGGCTGGTGTAATTACAACTGGGTAAAATTGGAAATTAAAAAATATATATAAGCAATGAACACTTCTAACATATGTCCTCAGTAACTAAGGCTCCCTCAGTCAATCTATTAACAGATATTTTGGGGAGTCAGTGTACTTCCAGGGTATTTAGCTCCTGGAAACACCTGTTTTCTCACCTGTAAAATGGCAAATGTTAGGGTTTGCTTTGCAGGGTTTTGAAAGGATCAGAGAGACCATAATTCCGAACATCTAGTAGCCTCCCAACAAATGACAGCCATTTTTATGATTCCTATGTGCTCATCCCTTTAAAAAAAATTATGTTGGTTGCAGTTAGAAGAGAAGCTAGAATCACGGTTTTGGAGCAATCTTTGGGAGATCACACTTCACCTGGTGGTGTAGGATCAGCACATTAAACATTCAAGAAGTATTTGTTGAATAAACTGATACCTTTAGGGATATTTCTCTTTTGCGTATTTCGTCTTCCAACTACGCAGTAAGGCAGCAGCCTTGTTTTTCATTTCCTTGAGTAGCGAGCCTCAGGAGTCTCCTTAGAGAAGCTTTCACCGCCTTTCAGTGTTAGGGTGTAGGATGGAGTGCAAGATTTCTGTTGTGTTGAAGTTTCTGTTTAAATGGGTTCTACATGCAGTCCTTTAACACGTTTCACTTGCTTATCAAGCCGTTCACAAATCCTTCACCAGATGCGGTGGATCACGTGTCCAAAGACGGCTGCAGCTGTATCCCACACCCCGCAGGGCTCTTGTTGGGTGTAACCAGTCCCTCATCAGGAGATGATGGCTGTTTCTCATCACTTGGAATCCAGGCTGGCCCTGCGACTGCTTGGACCGATGGATAGCCGTGGAAGTCATGTTCTGGGGCGGCAAGCCCAGGTGTGAACAAGGAGGGACAGTTTCTGTCTTTCTGTCCTCGGAGGTCCAGAAGGTCAGCAGTCTGGCTACCAGCTAGACCCTGCAGAGAGGGACATGAAGAGGGAGAGGGCCTGAAACTGTATCGAAAGAGAAGTCCAGCGGTTCCACGTCCCAGCTGAGCCCAGACCCTCGCTAACCTGCCGCGCACATGTATCCACGTGCAGGACCACAGGAAAGACAGAGGAAGAACCACCTGCCCAGCCCAGGCTGCAGAATCAAGAGCAAATAAATGGTGACAGTTTTAAGCTACTAAGTTTCGGGGTGTTTTGTGATGCACAACAGATAATCAAAACATCAGACAAACTAATGTTGAACCTCTGTTGGATTATTTTCCGATGTTGAGTGAGAATGGTTTTTGGTTCATACAACTTGAGTTTATAAGTATGATCTTGTGAAGAGTGTATACTTGACAATTTTACAAGTGCTGTGTTTTTCTAGATATACCAATTAGATCATTCTTTCTTCTGTCTCCATTTCTTTCTCCTGGTCATGTTACATTAAATTACAGGGTATTTTCGACGTGTTGGTCCCAATTGATCATAGTAAATATTAGCCATATTGAGATTATTTAATGATTGTTTCTCTATCTAAATTATTTGGGAGTATTTAGTACCTATAAGCTCCCTCAAAGTAGAAGATGAAATTGCTTTGTAATTTTTCTGCAGAAGTTGGAAGTGAATTTGACTTAATAACTTAGTAAATGGTGCATTTATCATTGTTTTCTTGTTTTATTTTTGTGATTGTGGTTAAAATACACACAGAATTTACCATCTTAACCATTTTTAGGTGTACGGTTCAGGGGCATTAAGTACATTCACATTGTTGTGCAAAGCATCACGACCATCCTCTCCAGAACTTTTTCATCTTCCCAAACTGGAACTCTGTCCCCATTAAACATTAACTCCCTGTTTCCCCCTCCTCAGCCCCTGGCACCCGCCGTCTACTTTCTGTCTCTATGAACGTTATACTCTAGGGACCTCACGTTAATGAAATCATACAGTATTTGTCCTTTTGTGACCGACTTATTTCACGTGGCATTAACTCAAGGTTCATCCATGTTGTAGGATTCATGTTCTCCTCCTTTTAAAGGCTGAATAGTATTCCGTGGTATGGATGGACCACATTTAGTTTGTCCATCATCTATCGGTGGACGCTGTGTTTCTTCCACCTCTTAGCTATTGTGAATGATGCTGCTATGAACATGAATGTGCAAATATCTCTTTGAGTCCCTGCTTTCAGTTCTTGTTTTCCTCTTAAAAAAAATTTTTATTGAGGTATAACTGACAAATAAAATTGCATACACTTCTTGTTTTTCTCTTTGAAGAAAAAACATTTTTACTTGGTTTCTGCTTCCCATTGACCTCTCACTGGTTTTTGGTTTCGTTTTGTTTTGTTTTTGTATCAACACATAGTTTATTCTATAGCACTTTATAAAGGTAAGATATTTACGTGAACTTATTAATATTTAACTTCATTAAAATTTTTTTTAATCACTGAGTTTCTTTGACACCCTGAGCTAGTTACCTTACTTCTCAGAGACTAGGTTCCTCATATGTAACAGTGGGTAACAAGACCTGGGTACGGCTGGTGGTGAGGATGGAATGAGCTGACGTGTGTAAGGGGCCGGGCACGCGGTAACGGCGCTCAGTCGGGTTAAGTCCTCTTTCATCCCCTACCCCAACTTTATTCAGGTGTAATTGGCAAATAAAAGTTGTGTGTGTTTAAGGTGTGCAGTTGATGTTTTCGTATATGTATGCATTGTGAAATAATCACCACAGTCAAGCTAATTCACACATCCCGTTCCTCACAGAGTGATCTTTTGTGTGTGGTGAGAACTCTTAACTCTCAGTAGATTTCAAGGACACAACGCGGTGCTGTTAATGGTAGTCACCTTGCTGTGCATTAGATCCCCAGAGCTGACCCATCCTGCATAACTGAAACTCTGAACCCCTTGACCAACGTCTCCCATTCCCCTGCGCCTCTGTCCCTACAACCTCATTCTACTCGCTGCTTCCGTGAGTGACTATTTTAGATCCCACATATAAGTGATATCATGCAATATTTGTCTTTCTGTGTCTGACTTATGTCACGTTAGCATAAGGTCCTCCAGGTTCATCCGTGTTGTCGCTAATGGCAGCATTTCTTTCCTTTTTAATGCTGAATAAT
Organism: Monodon monoceros; assembly: GCF_005190385.1. NCBI lineage: Eukaryota > Metazoa > Chordata > Mammalia > Artiodactyla > Monodontidae > Monodon > Monodon monoceros. Next base: position 73,023,720 of record NW_021703770.1, on the reverse strand, counting down.
ATCCCATTGCGTGTGTGTGTGTATACATATACATTGTATATATATGCTTCTTTGCCTGTGAGATACATATATAGTATCTATCACATTTTCTTTATCCATTCATCTGTTGACAGACATTTAGATTGTTTCCATATGTTGGTCAGTGTGAATAATGCTGTACTCCATGTTCATTGGGAGAACAGCTATCCTTTTGAGATATTGATTTCATTTCCTCTGGATATGAATCCCAGAAGTAGGATTGCTGGATCATATGGCAGCTCTACTTTTAATTCTTTGAGAAACCCTCATACTGTTTTCCATAATGGCTGTACCAATTTCCATCCCACCAAGAGTGCAACAGGGTTTCCTTTTCTCCACATCCTGATCGACGCTGTTACCTTTTGTCTTCTTCACCTTGGTGTGAGGTGATATTGTGGTTTTGATTTGCATTTTCTTGATGATTTGTGATGTTGAACCTTTTCACATACCTGTTGGCCATTAGTAAGCCTTATTTTGAGAAATGTCTATTCAGGTCCTTTGTCCATTTTAAAATCAGGTTATTTGTTTTTTTGCTACTGAGTTATATGAGTTCCTATATAAATATAGTAACTGCTTGTCAGATACATGGTTTTCAAATATTTTCTCCCATCACGTAGGTTGCCTTTTCGCTCTCGATTGCTTCCTTTGCTGTGCAGAAGCTTTTTAGTTTGATGCAATCCCACATGTCTATTTTTGCTTTTGTTGCCTGTGCTTTTGGTGTCATAGCCAAAAAGCTCATTGCCCAGATGAATGTCAAGAAGCTTTTGCCTTATGTTTTCTTCTTCATTTATTAGTTCTAAGAGTTACTTTGCTGCATCTTTAGGATCTTCTGCATATATGATCATGTCATCTGTAAACAGGTAATTTCACGTCTTCCTTTGCAGTTTGAATGCTTATTATTTCTTTTTCTTGTCTAACTGCTCTGACTAGGACTTCCAGTACTATGATGAGTAGAAGTATTGAGAGAGGTCATCCTTGCCTTGTACCAGATCTAGTGGGAAAAACCTTCCTTGATTATAATGTTAGTTGTGGGCTTTTCATACATGGCCTTTATTGTGCTGAGGTAAGTTCCTTCTATACCTATTTTGTTGACATTTTTTTTTTATCAAGACCTGATGTTGCATTTTGTCAAATGCTTTTCCTGTGTCTAATTGACATGATCATTTATTTTTTCCCCTTCATTCTCTTAATGGCATGTATAACATTGATTTGTATATGTTGCACCGTCCTCACATCCCAGGGAAAATCTCACTTGGCTGTGGTATATGATCCTTTCACTGTGCTGCTGAATTTGGTTCTCTAGTATTTTATTGAAGATTTTTGCATCTACGTTCATCGGGGATATTGGCCTTCAGTTTTCTTGTGGTGTCTTTGTCTGGCTTTGGTGTCAGGGTAATACTGGCTTTGTGAAATGAGTTTAAATTCTCACTGGTTTTTTATCTTGATAGAGTATCCCATTTTTCTATACTTTTCCCTCTCTAAGTCCAGAAAAGCCATTTAAGTCATAAGAGAAATTTTCTTCATATGTATGAATTAATTTCCATTTCATTTATTAACAATCTACATTCCTCTTACTTCTTGCTAAAATCATGATCCTTCCCTCAATTTTAATTAGTCTCCTTTCTGCTGTAAAAAGTTGATTGTGAAATTGAGAGCCTTGATACAGTGGTAGATAATAGATGTTTCCTGTGGAAAGAATAGCCTGTGGTGCTGACAGTGAAGTAAACTATCCTTCAAACCATCACTTTAGCAGGTTCTCCTTTTCATTGTGGAGAATGGAGGGTGGTGTCGCTTTCCAGGCGGTGGGCTGGGGGGATGAGACAGTGGCCCTGGGAAAGGTGCTCTCCTGAATGGGAAGGGAGCTGGGTGGCAGTTCGATGGCATACTCTACAGCGAGCAGCGAGGGCTCAGCTCTGACGGCATCACTGTGTTTGCCCACGTGGCATTATCCATCCTGGCACCTTCTCGTCCCAAGTTCAGATCTTTGGCTTCATGCTTCTTTCAGCCCATCCTGAGGTGTCCTCTGCAAGACATACAACCATCCAGACATCAGAACCTATTTAACACGAAAAGATGTAAACTTGTCAGGTTCCTAAGCTAAGTTTAGGATTATGCCTTTTATTTAGAATTCTTGGCAAATAATTTGTCTATAGGGAGAAACAAAGTGTAAGATATTAAAGACTCACATTGATGTTAAAGTACCTCCTACCTAAGTAAAGCTACAGTAGGTTTCAAGTTCATAAATGATCGTAGGGTTAGAACCTTTTAGTATCTTGTTAAAAATTCATAATCCTGTAATTAATGGGTAGAAAGTATAGCATTTACGGTGTAAGATTAGTACTTAGTAGGTTACTGCAAGTTCTTTCTAGATCACGAGGCACCCTGGCTATTTGCTGTCTCAGACATCTCTTCGGTCTTTCTACTGGAATGGATATACATGAGGAGAAGATGTAACTTCTAGATTATAGGTCACGTTTTCATAATTCTTTGCATATCCAGTACTTTTTCATTGTATGCTGAGCATTAAGGAGGATGTATGTTCACAGCTTTTAGATGACGTCACCTTTCTTTTTTTTTTTTTTTTTTTGCGGTACGCGGGCCTCTCACTGTCGTGGCCTCTCCCGTTGCGGAGTACAGGCTCCGGACGCGCAGGCTCAGCGGCCATGGCTCACGGGCCCAGTCGCTCCGCGGCACGTGGGATCTTCCCGGACCGGGGCACGAATCCGTGTCCCCCGCATCGGCAGGTGTACTCTCAACCACTGCGCCACCAGGGAAGCCCGATGTCACCTTTCTTTAAAGATGATTGAGTTTTAATTTACAGCAGCCAAGACATGGAAGCAACCTAAACATCCAACAACAGTCAGGTGAATGGATAAAGAAGATGTGGTACCTATACACAATGGACTATTACTCAGCCATAAAAAAGAATGGAATGAGGCCATTTGTAGCAACATGGATGGACCCAGAGATCATCATACTAAGTGAAGTAAGTCAGACAGAGAAAGACAAATATCATGATATCGCTTATATGTGGAATCTAAAAAAAATGACACAAATGAACTTATTTGCAAAGCAGGAACAGACTCACAGACAGAAAAAAAATCTTATGGTTACCAAAGGCGAAAGGGGGGGGATAAACTAGGAGTTTGGAATTAGCAGATACAAACCACTATATATAAAATAGATATACAACAAGGACCTACTGTGTAGCACAGGGAGCTATATTCAATATCTTGTAATAACCTGTAATGGAAAAGAACCTGAAATACATACATATATATATATATACATAAAAAACTGAAGCACTTAGCTGCACATCTGCAGCTAACACAACATTGTAAATCAACTATACTTAAATAAAATAAACAAACAAAAGGTTATTGAGTTTTATTCTAGCAAGCAGTTATTAGTGGGGTCTCTTGATCCTACCAGGTGGGTCTGTTTCTGTTTGCCCTTTGCCCTAGGGTCTGGCCCTTATTCTGGGGCACGTTCTTTACTCGGAATCCAGCATCCTCCAGCCCTGAGTGACATGGGGACCCCCGTGGAGCTCTCCTCTGCAGGACCTCTGAGAACCTGCTCTGTGCTGTGCAGCCCAGCCTTCAACCCAGGAGCAGGGCAGCGCCCACGCAGGCTTCTGCCACCCCCTTCTCCCTAGTACCCGTCACCACAAATTCCAGCTCCTTCCCTGCCCCAAACGCCTCCATCTTCCCCTGCAAGTTGTAGATGCCAGGGCTGTGTGTTTGGGAGTGTGATGTGACCCTGGGCTGAAAGCCAGGGCAAACTGGGGCGCATTTCGGGTATTTCCCTTTTCTCTAGGATTACCACCCTCTGCTTCCTGTTGCCAGTGCTGGAAAACATTTGGTTTATATATCAAGTACCGTTTAATCGTCGTCTACAGTTGGAAGCTAGGGCTGGTTCAAGGTACTTGGTCAGAATGGGAAGCTGGACGTCTGAATTTCGGCAGAAGTAGCAAAGCTTTTAGAACAGGAACCCCTGAAGTCCGATTCAGTTCTGCGGCGAATAGGATTTTTACACTATTCTGTACAGCTTTATGGTCTTCTGTTTACGTAAAATGCCTTTTATAGCCTGAAGGAATTTAAAAAATCTTTTCAGCTCTTACTTTCAGAGATGAGAAAACTGGGTCCCCAAAGGGTAGAGGTTTGTTAAGGTCAAAGGCCAGGGGAAGGGCAGAACTGGGTTTCTTTGGTTCTCTTTTTGGAGAACTTTGGTGCTTCCTCTGCTCCCTCTCTGTTCTTACCTTCCAGTTTCTCGACTTCTTTGGCTCTTCTTGTTGGAAAGTAATGAAGAGCCAGCTGCTGTGGGAGACGGGGATGAGGTTTTAAGAGTCCCAGCCAGCCTCAGAATCACACAGCAGTATGGCGGTTCCTCAAAACAAATTAAACATAGAATTACCATATGAGCCAGTAATTCTACTTCTGGGCATATTCCCAAGAGAATTGAAAGCAGGGATTCGAATAGATTCTTGTACATCCATGTTCATGGTGATGTTATTCACAACAGCCGAAAGGTGGAAGCAACCCAAGTGTCCGTCAATGGATGAATGGATAAGCAAACCTTCTCTGTACATACAATGCGGTATTATTAAACCTTACAAAGGACGGAAGTTCTGACACAGGGTCCAACACGGATGAAACTTGAGGACTTTAAGTAAGTGAAATAAGCCAGTCATAGAAAGAGAAATACCTCATATAAGGTGATTCCACTTATACGAGGTCCCTAGAAGAGTCAGATTCATAGAGACAGGAAGGAGGATAGTGGTTTCCAGGGAATGGGGTGAGGGAGATGGGAGTTACTGTTTAATGGGACAGAGTTCCAGTTTGGGAAGATGGAAGAATTCTGGAGATGATTGGCGGGGATGGTGATACAACAATGTGAATGGACATAACACTGCAGAACCGTACACCTAAAAATGGTTCAGATGGTAAACTTTATGTTATGTGTATTTTACCACAATTAAAGGAAGAATTACCGAGCAGAGGATTGGGGGAGGGGCTTGGAGCTGAGAGATGTCAGTAACAAGCAGAATCGCTGTTAAGCATAATTCTTACCTAAGCCTGCCACAGCTTAGCGTGTACTTTCTGTAACTGTGTTAATGTTTTTATTTTTATTTTAAAATTTAAAAAATTATTTTATTGAAGTAGAGTTGATTTGCACTGCTGTGTTAATTTCTGCCGCACAGCAAAGTGACTCAGTTACACAAATACACGTTCTTTTTCATATTCTTTTCAGGATGCCTCCTCCCGAACCGGGTCGGGTTCCCAAGTCCTAAAGAAGGAAGCGCAAAGCCCTTCACACGTTACCATGTGAAAACACGCCAGGCCCTAGGCACATTCTGTAGAAACGACCCAGCTTTCTGGGTGACTGACAAAGGCAAACTGCATTTCAATCCAGTGGACGCTAGAACAACACGGGTTTGAACTTTGCAGGTCCACTTACATGCAGACTGGTTTCATTACATAGCCGCTATCGGTTGGTTGAACCTGCGGACGGGGATGCGGAACCCGGATACGGAGGGCTCTAGAGCCTCTTCCAGGGCAGCAGTGAACCAGGAGAGTAAACCAGTAAACCGTCCCTGTCTTGTGAGCCTTCCTTTCTCGCGTGGGAGGGGAACCCTCCCTGGAGGCTCATCCTCGAGCCTGTGGAGGAGGGTAAACGAGTAGTGGAGCAGCTGGCATCCCCCTCCACACCCCCGCTGTGTAGGAAAAGCAAGCCAGAAAGGGGGGGGGGCGAGTGTGTGTGAGGGGCGAGGGGTGATGCAGCGTTAAAGCAGGTGGGGAGACCCAGGGAAGTGAGGGGACATCTGCACGCAGAGCCCCCAACGCCCCTGTGCATTTGAGAGCGACAGGGGGCGAGAAACTAGGGGTCCCCAAGGTGCGTGGGGGGCAGTTTCTGGAGCCCCTGGATGGATGTGGCTTCCACGTGGGAGGGATGGGAGCTGCTGCTCCGGGGACAGAGCACGGGGCGGGGGTGGGGCAGGAGGGCACAGCGGGCTGGTCCAGGGCCGGGAGTGGAGGCGGAAGCGGTCAGACTCTGGGGATCTTCGGAACCAGGGGGATTCCTTCTTTGGATCCGAGGTGGGGAGGGAGATAAAGAGAGGATTCTGAGTTGATTGCGCAAAACCTGAAGTGAGTGCTTTTCTCGCTGCTCTGTGCATCCCTACACGTTTGTGAGATTCGTGACCTGTTAACTAGAAGAAGGGAGAACGGGACCAGGCAGAGGGGTTGACATTAGAGAGGACACTGTACATCTTGGCGGGGTGCGGGGGCCAGTTAGAGACAGCAGCCACGGTGGAGCTTCGCACCAGGTAGTGCTGAAAGCCCGGGATCGGATGCGTCGAGGAGGGATGGACGGGTTGCAGAGAAGGTGAGGCCAGAGGATCCTGGGGTGCCGGGCACAGCAGGCGAGGAAGGGCCTGGTCTGGGCTCTGCATGGGGCCCTGGCACATTGCCAACCTCTCTGACTCTCTGATTCCCTTTATAAGGCCAGGGTAGCCCCACCCCGGCTGTTACAAGGAATGTGGTCCAGGGACCTGCTCACCTTGGTGTCCAGTTCCTGTCTCATCTGTCCTAGCAAAAGACCCAGCACGGCTCGGAGAGCCCTTCCGAGCCCCAGATGAAAGCAGCCTCTACAAGAAGCCTGGGAAAACTACACAGGAAAATTTCCACCCGGCTTTGCCGCTCCCTTTCTGAGCCTCCCACTTCGCTGCTCTCAGAGGCTGGTCATCTTTCAGAGACCCCCTCCCTTAGCTGGTTGCCCATGGCCCCTTCCCTTCCCCCCTTCTAAAACGTAGCTGGCTTTCTGTTCCAGTTTTGCAAATACCATTCTCCCCTACGTGCCAAGATAAACTGGCCGGAGGGTTAATGTGTTAATGGTGCTGGCGGGTATTTGGTTAACCTTCCCAGTGGAGCTCCAGACCTGCGGTGGGCCCTCACTCCCCCCAAGTAGTGGCTGCCTAAAAACCTGCCGTTTTCCATCTTTCCATCTGGGGGCAGGTGAGAAACCAGGAAGCTGAGATTTCTGAGAGGATCTAGAAAAAGCGCAAAGATCATCTATGTGCTGTGAAGCGGTTTTCACGCAAAACTGATAAAATCATGCTGTTCTTGAAATTAAGATGCTGGCATCGAACAAGCGCAAATGTGGACTAAGTATATGATTGTCTCATCCTGATTCACAGCAGAATGGCCCACAGTAGCCTCACGCGGCACAGAGGAGCGGTGCTCATCCCGCCTCCCTGTGCTGGGGAGCATTGTGAGACGTGGTCAGTTAGTGCAAGAAAAATAACCAGAAGGTGAAGTGTCTTCTGATAGGATTTGAAACGTTCTTCCAAGATACACAGATTTAATGAAAAGAGGAAAAATTTAGTGAAGATAACACCATCATTGGAAAACAAAGCCTGTTTCTAGGGAAGCAGCAATATTTTCCTTTTTAATAGAAACAGAATGTAACAGTGAACTTGAGAATTCCAAGCCTTGAACTCAAGAGTCAGGAGTTGAGTGAATTCCATTATTTTTATAGATTTAACACATTAACTCAGATGTCTTTTCTTGGTGAAGCTCAGGCATTCTGAAATCATAGATTTTTGCCGTTCAACATCTTGAATTTCCTAAATTCTATAAAAGTCATCCTTGTTTTTCTTTATTATTATTAAAGAAAAAAAAAAGCTCATGCCTCCCAAATTTTAGAAAACACAGATAAACAAACACAGGGCTTCCCTGGTGGCGCAGTGGTTGAGAGTCCGCCTGCCAATGCAGGGGACACGGGTTCGTGCCCCGGTCCGGGAAGATCCCACATGCCGTGGAGCGGCTGGGCCCGTGAGCCATGGCCGCTGAGCCTGCACGTCCGGAGCCTGTGCTCCGCAACTGGAGAGGCCACAACAGTGAGAGGCCCGCGTACCGCAAAACAAAAAAAAAAAGACAGATGACTCCACTCCTTTCGTAAGTGGGTTGACTGTGGACCTGAGACAGTTCCAGTTATCATGTTGGTGTTCGTCCTTGGAGAACTTTTCTCTGAGAACGTTTTCCTCTACAAATGGGATGCTACCTCAACGTGACGTGGGACCTTGCTTCTCCCACTGTGCACTGCAGCCCTGCCCAGGTCAGCCATGTGTTGCCACAGTGGTCTTAGGTGCTGCCTGGCTTCTGGGCTGGGCTGTCAACATTAGCAGAAGGAATGAACTTCCAGCTGTAAGATAGATAAGGACTGGGACATACCGTCCAGCTTGGTGACCATGGTAACACCGCTGCATGGTGCAGAGGAAAGCGGTTAAGAGAGTAGATCTGAAGCATTCTCATCACAAGGAGAGTTTTTTCTTCTTTCTTTTCTTTTACTTGTATCTATATGAGATGATGGGTGTTAGCGGAACTATTGTAGCAATCATTTCACAGTATATGTAAAGCAAACCGTCATGCTGGATGCCTTGAATTTATACAGAGATGGATGTCAATTACTTCCCAATAAAACTGGGGAAAAAAGATGATTGACAGAGTCCCTGCCATGACAAAGCTTATAGTTTAGTGAGAGATCAAGAAACAGGAAACAAATACTCCACACAGTGATGTAGAACAGGCCTGTGATAGAACCATGGCTTTTTGGAAGGAGGGATATTTAAGCTGAGCCTTGAAAGGTAAGTCAGAATTAACCAGATCAAGGGCCAGGGAGGATGTTCCAGGCAGAGGGATCACAGGAAACCAGGTGGAAAAGGGTGTGGGTACAGCCAGTGTATCGAGCTGGGGAGGTGGGTAACCCCCGTGCCGGGTCAAGGTCAGAGTTGATACAAGCACTGTAAAGTATGGCCGGGAGCTCAGATTTTAACCTAAGTGCGTTGAGAAGCTATGACAGGGTTTGAGCAGGGGAATGACAATCGGATTTGGGGTTTGGAAGGATTATTCCGAGGGGCTCGCCAGAGTGTGACGATGACACCAGAGGCCTCTGGAGAGTCTGGAAAGAGGAGACAGAGCAGACTGTGTCAAGAAATATTTAGGAAGCAGATGGAAAAGACTTTCACTGTGTTGTAATGAACATGGAGGGATGTGGGCACATCCGCTTAAGAAAGGACTTGTTCCCCGGCGGGCAGGGCTGTCAGCCACTCCTCACCACCTTCCCAAGGCCCTTCCTGGCAGGATGTGACCCTCACATCCAGGGACGGACCGAGGGGGCCACAGGGGCCGTTCCTCGGGGGCTCCTCAAGGCTGTTTCTGGGTCTACAGCACAGCTAACGTGCATCTCTGCCCCGTCCTGCCTTTGCCTCTCCCAGGGGCCGCCCACCCCAGGGGCACCGGGAGGGAGAGAGACGGAGGAGCACATGTGGCTTCAGGGGCTCTGGTGGCATCGTTCACTGCGACCGAGAACCCACATGGCAGAACCAGGCTTGGAGGGAGGGAGGCAGATGGTGAGTTTAAGATGGGGCACATGACCTTGGGGTGCTTGTAGCCTGTTCCTATGGAGACACCCAATGAGTGAGTCCCCTGGCCCTTGGTCTTGAGGCTGAGTGTGGTTTGAAGCTACATGGTCACAGGTGGATCTTTCTCGTCTTTTCCTGGCATCTCTATGCTCATGCTATGCTGAAATATCAATACTTTCTTGAATATACTCTGCTCTCTTTAACCTCTGTTATCTCTGCCTGCCTGGACTGTTTTTCTTTCCCCCTAACGTTCTTCCCCTCCTTAGTTTCTGCTCATTCTTATGATGACGTGACTTCTTCCAGGAAGTCCTCCCGGATGCATACTGATCTGGTTTAGGAGCCTGACTGACATACTCTGACCCAGAGCATCCCATGTCCTAGCACTTGTCATGTGATGTTATAATTGCTGATTTTCTTCTTTGTATTCTCCCCAACATTTATGAACTTCATGAGAAAAGGGACTTTGTCCAACTTGTTGAAAGCTTTATCCCCAGCACCTCCTGTGGCCCTGACACAGGAAGTGTCAATAAGTAATTGTTGAGTGAACCAATGATAATTGAAGGAAAGACTTAGAAAGAAGCAGAGGAATGCCCAGGCTGAATGCAACGTCAGAGGTAGAGAGTAAACAAAGATACTAGGGAGGCGTGGCCGCGAGGTAATGGTAATTTATTTACTAAATTAACCAGAATTTATTAAACTAATATGGTTGGACATTTAGGTCCCCCCAACATTTTCTTAAAGATTGTTATTACAAACAATGCTATTATAAATGCTCTTCTCAATACAGACTTTGTTTACATTTTAAACTATATCCTTAGGATAACTTGATAAAAGTGGAATTTCTCTGTCAAAAATTTTGTTATTAGATTTTTAATATCTATTAGTGACAGTTTACCCATCAGAAACATGTTTTATTTTTGTGCTTCTTCCCAGCCCTGAGTTATTTAATGTTTTTAATATGAAGCTCTTGCTTATTCGTTTATTACATTTCAAAAATTGTGGTAAAACATACATAACATAAAACTGACCATTTAAACCATTTTAAGTGTACACGTCAGGGACATTAAGTACATTCCTAATGTTATACAACCACTACCACTGTCCATTTTCAGAACTTTTCTTCATCATCCCATACAAAGCTTGTGTGTAATAAACAATAACTCCCTATTCCTCTCTTCCCAATTTTTGGGAGAATTTGTTGCACGCTTAGGAAGAAATTTGGGGTTTAATTGCATTTCCATCCAGCAACAGAAATGTTATTTAACTCTTAGAAATTTCTGGTTCTGCCGTAGGCCAACCACTGAGGACATGGTTGACCACATGCCATAAAATAAATAGCCTTTGGGGTTCTTTAGACCCGGAAGAGCATCCTTTTGCAATACTCAAGAACTCCTCAACCTGAGAGATTTTTCATCTAATTTGAAATAAGCAAAGATCAACTGTTTAGGATTTGGGAAGCTGGTCCTAAACTGGAAATAAGACACAGGAGGGTTCTCTTTGTTTTTGCAGGTGAAATTCTTAACCCTAAGTATTGATGAGGTGGAGCTTCCCTAAGTGGTAGCAATTTTAATAAAGAAAAATTTAGTTTCTGCTTTGAAATGATTTCCCAGAGAAGAGAGATCTGTGTCGATTTTTACAGCTCCACAGCACCTTCTGGGATGCTTTCATGAAAAGTCAGAATAACCCGAGATTGAGATGCTCTGGGATGGAGAGGAGCCTCTGTGGGAGACCTGATGGGGATCCCGAGATTAAGGTGTGTCCGGAGACCACTGGGAACAATGGCAATTTGCAGCTTTGCCAGTTCCAGGCCCTTGCCTATCTTACACTGCGAAAATTACTAAGCGAAAAGGAATTGTATTGAAACTCTGGGCAAAACAGGAGGAGAATTTATGGAGGATTAACTTTCTTTCATCTTCTTACCTTTCAAATAGGGGAGCCAGCCCAACAAACTGAATTAAGGGGAGGAGGCTTCCTAAAGCCTTTGAAGTTTTTCTTTGCAAACAGAGCTGAATTTATCTGAACTCTTTCCCTTCAAAGTAAAAGCCTTATAAGCAACCAGTTTTCTCTGTGCATTCCTTGCTCTTTGTGAAGTAACAGAGGGCATACAGTAAGAAAGAGGATCTGATGGGGGTGAGGGCCAAGCAGCCCTCTAGAATATTAATAAATGCTGATGAGCTTATATAAATGACAGAACAATTTTTTTTTTTTACGTTTTCCTTCTACACTCTGGAAGCAGCATTCAAACCTTAGAATGGTGATAAGGTTAGTAGGGGAAAAAAATCCAAATAATGATATGACCTTAAGATGTTTGCATCTCGCTTTATTTAAATTCACCCAAAGCTGTCCCATGATGGGCCTTTCTGTGTTAAAGTCTCTGAAAAAATAAACAACGAAGTTGGGTGTAAAACGTTTCAAAATCACCATAATTAATGTCTTACATAGGTCACCAGTTGTTTTTTTTTTATTGGTTGAAAGATTCTTTAAATTCTACACTGCTTTACAATTTTCAGAAGTTTCACACACATGATTTGGTATAATCCCATAATAACCCCTCTTTCCCTCTACCCCTCTGTTACTGCTCTATTGCCCCTTCCTTCTCCCCACTGGTAACCACTAGTTTGTTGTCTGTATCTGTGAGTCTGCTTCTTCTTTGTTTTATTCGCTAGTTTGTCATATTTTTTAGATTCCACATATAGGTGACAACATACAGTATTTGTCTTTCTCTGTCTGACCTACTTCACTTAGTATGATAATCTCTAGGTCCATCCATGTTGCTGCAAATGGCAAAATTTCCTTCTTTTTTATGGCTGAGTAGTATTCCATTGTGTGTGTGTGTGTGTGTGTGTGTGTGTGTGTGTGTGTACTACATCTTCTTTATCCATTCATCTGTTGGCGGACATTTAGGTTGCTTCCATGTCTTGGCTATTGTAAATAGCGCTGCTATGAACATCATGATCAGGGTGCATGTATCTTTTGAATTAGTGTTTTTGATTTTTTCAGGAGTGTGATTGCTGGGTCATATGGTAGCTCTATTTTTAGTTTGTTTTTTTTTTTGCGGTACGCGGGCCTCTCACTGTTGTGGCCTCTCCCGTTGCGGAGCACAGGCTCTGGACGCGCAGGCTCAGCGGCCATGGCTCACGGGCCCAGCCACTCCGCGGCATGTGGGATCCTCCCGGACCGGGGCACGAACCCGTGTCCCCTGCATCGGCAGGCAGACTCCCAACCACTGCGCCACCAGGGAAGCCCTATTTTTAGTTTTTTAAGAAACCTCCATACTGTTTTCCACAGTGGCTACAGCAATTTACATTCCCGCCAGGGTAAATGTGTATGGGTTCCCTTTTCTCCACAGGCTCACCTACATTTATTTGTGTTCTTTTTGATGATGGCCGTTCTGCCAGGTGTGAGGTAGTATCTCACGTGGTTTTGATTTGCGTTTCATAGATCACCAGTGCTGATGGCCACCCTACAGCCAGAATACTTTCCCCATTAAGAGTGTGCCCTGCAGCGGGCTCACAGCAGCCCGGGTTCCACGCCGGCCCTGTGGCTGTTCAGCTCGCCCCCTGCACAGCCTCTTTGGGACTTGCTCCCTCCTTTGTTTCGTAGGGGTAGGAATGCAGGGTAGCTCAGGAAGTGGCTCCTGGTAGGGATGGGGGGGGGTGGCATGGGATTATCGGAGATGTTCACTTTATGTGTTTTTGAAGTGCTTTGCATCGATTTTCTTTTACTAAGAAGAGAAAGAGAACCTGTGGGTTAAATGAAGCCGTGTGTGTGTTGGCGGTTGGCTCACGTGTACAGGATGACATCGGATGTGCTCCTGTCTGGGAGGCTGCTGGCGGGTCTGCTGTCCGCGGATCCTGGGCAAGTGACAGGACCTGTCGGGTATCCCCCTCCCTCGGGGTAAAGTGAAGGGTGTCGACCAGCCCTCTCTGCAGACCCCGATGCTCCAATCTTGAAAAGCAAACAGTTGTAACACTCGGAGCTGGGCTCTGGAAAGCAGGAAAGGATTGGGAATTCTGTGGTTGGCTGGGATCAGAAAAGGGGATCCAATCTACCCAAGGCAGCGAGGCAGAGAGCTTTCCCAGGCAGCCTCTTGGGCACGTTCTGTGTGCTGGGTCAACCCAGGCAGAGGTGGCACCGGCCAAGCTCAAGGCCCTCAGTGGGCAAGGCTTTCATTCTCCAGATGTTCTTCCCTTCTTTATGGGCCCTCAACTCCCCGCTGGATGTATGTATCCATGTACACTTTTAGTGCTGTTAACTTTTTTCTGCATCTAACATTATTTTCTAAATAATTTTTCATATTTTAGAATAGTTTTAGATTTTCAGAAAAGTTGCAAAGAATACTAGATGTTCATGTATACCTCTTACCCAGTTTCCCATTGTTTATCGCTGTGTGTGTGTGTGTGTGTGTGTGTGTGTGTGTGTGTGTGTGTTTCCTTTTCTGCTTGGTTTCTTAGGTACTGACCAGTATTTCACCCCCAGATGCTTTGGCACCTACATCAGTGTCACCTCAAGAAGTTTGGGTATGTCAAGTAAACTATGAATCTAACCTTCCTGGGAGAGCCCCTCTGGATCTGCTCCAGTCCTGACTGAGGAGTCTCCTCCCCTCTCTTCTGTGCTGGATTTCTGGTTCCTAAAACCCCTATTTCTCTCTCCCTTGGTTTACTCATTCATAAGCTTTTAAAATAGATTTCTGAGAAAAAAATACACTGCCAATAAAATTTTGCATGTTTAAACATGTCTGTATTCTGGCCTCAGGCTTGATTGATAAGTTGGCTGCGTATAGAATTCTCCTTCTAATTCCAGCACTGCTGTTGGGATGTCTGAAGCCATTCAGATCACAGTCCTTTGTGTGGGGTCTGTTTGTGCTTTATTTATTCTTTCTTTCTGGAAGTGTACTGGATCTTTTCTTTGTCCCCAGTCTTTTCCCATATATATTCCTTTTTTTAATACTACCTGTTCATGTTCCATCGTTGCAATATCTTCTCTTAGTTAATATTAGTTTGGGGGAAATTTCTTCCCCCTGCATAGGGTCTTGTTTCTTCCAAGTAACTTTTTTCTGTTTGTTTTGGTCTCCTTCTCTCACTCCTTCTTAGTCCCTCAAAGTCCCTTCCTCCTTCTCTCTCTTTCTCTCTCTCTCTCTCATTCTTTGATGATAAACCATTTCCTCAGATATTTGGTAACCTGGTTGCATGCTCATACGGGGGAAGACTAAAAAATAGATTGGAAGAAATGGTGGATTGGATGCTCTGATGCTGAACGTCTGCCGTCAGACGATGGGTCTGGGCGGATGAGCTGCGCTGTGCAATCTTTCACGTGTACATTTTAGATGTTCCCTCCAGGGCAGGTCCTGCTCTCTGGAGAACACCTCCCGTCCTCTGCCTGGAAGAGGGAGCCTGCCCGCTAGCAGGAGGGTGCTGAGTGGGGAGAGGACCAGGGCCTCAGCAACCAGTCCCCTGGTCTCAGGGTTGTGGACTCACCTCGTGCTTGGTTTTTGCTCTCCTCAGAGAATAAACCTCCAGTTTTTGCTCTGGTGGGGAGGCAACTGGTGATCCCATAGTTGCTCATGTAGGCTTTCAATCAGTCCTCTTTATTCGGGGGCCCTTTCACGCCTACTTCCAGAGGTCTTCAGTGGGGCAGTTCTGGAGGCTTCAACAGATTAGTAACCCTCTTCGTAGGGTTGCGTCGCCTTGGTCTGCTTCCTCACATCCAGGGTTACTGCTGTTACCTCCTCTCTGTTTTCTCCTTTCTTGTGGATTTCTGTCTTAACAAAATCTTTTTTCTGTCATTTTAGTGGGATTTCAATAGAACCAAAAGTAGATGCATACCCTCCACTTGTTGCCTTTGCTGGTCATACTCTTCGTTTTTATCGTTGTTGTAATTATTATGACTATTTTTTTCTCTCAATGTCTTTTCCTTTCATCACTTGTCTATCCTGTAACAAAGCAGTTAGGAGAGAGTTTGCCCAACATTTTAGATAAACCGTCTTTGAATTATAGATTTCAAACCATTCATCTGACAAAAATTTTTCTGATTTCTTCACTGTGATGACACAGAGACCAAGGAAAAGAAAAACGTAATGACAGAGCAGAGCTGAGAAGGTGGCCGGTCAAATGTCTTATGCTATTCAACAAACTTCCATTCCAAGGGCAAATTTACGGCCACACTTGCATTCCACAGAAACAGTGCTTGCTGTCAGTAGGGTCAAAAGTCCTCGTAACATATACATGTATCTCTTCTTTTTCAAATTCTTTTCCCATTTAGGTTGTTACGTAATATTGAGCAGAGTTCCCTGTGCTGTACAATAACATGTTTAGGTATCACTGAACCACTTCGCTGCACACCTGAAACTAACACAACATTGTTAATGAACTGTACTCCATTATAAAATGAAAAGTTAAAAAAAATGTCCTTGTAAGAGAATAATCCCACAGCAAAAATGTTTTTAGGCAACTGTTGGCCTAGTGGAATAATATAGCATAAATCTCATAAAGGCAAAAGTCGGCTAGAGCTTGTTGACTTGTGTTTTCAGCAACATCCTACTTCTGAGAATGGTGGTGAGGTGGTGATAAAAATAGCATTTGGGGGCTTCCCTGGTGGCGCAGTGGTTAAGAATCCGCCAGCCAGTGCAGGAGACACGGGTTCGAGCCCTGGTCCGCGAAGATCCCACATGCTGCGGAGCAACTAAGCCCGTGCACCACACCTACTGAGCCTGCGCTCTAGAGCCCGCGTGCCACGACTACTGGGCCCGCGAGCCACAACTACTGAAGCCCGCGCTCCTAGAGACCAAGCTCCGCAACAAGAGAAGCCACCACAGTGAGAAGCCCGTGCATCACAACGAAGAGTAGTCCCCACTCGCTGCAACTAGAGAAAGCCTGTGCGCAGCAACGAAGACCCAACGCAGCCATAAATTAATTAATTTTTAAAAAAAGTATTTGGAACATATTATGAAAGATGAGATCACTTTATGGTTTTAACTGTTACCGTATTACTTTAATCATAAATGCTTCTCTACAATACAAACGGAAATCTGTAAATAACTCTGAGTTCCTTGACACTGGGAACTGCTATTTACTTTTTGGCACCTAAAAAAATCACTCAGGTTATGTCAAGCTCATGGTTTCCTTGATTTCCACCTGAAGCTTGAAACCTTTCGAGAACTTGGAGGAAAACTAAAGACGACGGCACCCAAATTCAGAGTGATGCATCTTCAGTGAGATCGTAGCAGTGTCGTACTTTGAAGTGGAAGTTCCTGCCTCCACAATTATTCATATACTGGACAATTAAGCCGCTGAAACAAAAGCAAATAAGAAAAAATAGGAAAGGACACGAATCAGGAAACAAAGAGAGTATTTAACATCTACAGAGTGCCTGTTATATGCGAGGCATTTTCACGTGCCTTGGTGTAGGCTGTGAAGGTACCATGTTGAAATCTTCACCATTTTGTTTTCTTTGTTGAACAAAAACCTTAAAAGGGCCTATAATGTAGGCAAAGTTCTAAGCTAGGAGTTTTCTGTGAAGAATACTATTACTATATTAGGTAGCCACTATCTTTAAGGAAATTACATCTGTATGTGCACTTGCTGTGGCCACGTGCTCTGTTGGGAGCTTGCTGTGGAGAAATGCACATGTGTGGTCTGTCCTCATTTTCACAGATTCTATACTTGGGAATTTGCATACTCGCTGATGTTATTTGTAACCTCAAAGTCAATACTTGCTGCACCTTCCCAGGCGTTCACAGACACGCACAGAGCAGGGAAAATCTGCATTTCCTGATGGGCCTGTTCTAGCCAAGGTGGAACCAGCGATGCTCTGTCTTCTCGCTCCAGCTCACGCTGTCAACAAGTGTCCTTTCCCGGGTCGATTTAATGCCACGTTTTCGCACCTTTGTTGGTGATTTCACCATTTAAAATGTCCCCCAAGTGTCGGGCTGCAGTGCTGTCTTGTGTCCTAAGTGCGAGAAGGCCGTGATGTGTCTTATGGAGAAGCTTCGTTCAGACATGTTATGGTGCTGTGGTCCACGAATTGAAGTTAATGAATCAGCAATATACATCACATAGAGGTCTTTAAACAAACACACGTAAAACAAGGTCATGTACTGATCTCCTGATGAAAATGTTCTGACTAGAGACAGGGGAGAGACCTGTATTTCCCCAAGGAGCATTTACAGTGTTGTGTAATTCAGTGTTCGCAGTGACTTCATATAACACAACTCCTGCGAACAATGAGAAGTGACGTGTGTGTGTACATACCTACACACACACATATACTTCATACACACACATAAAGCTCTCCTCAGGGGACATAAGTCTCATTGAGAAGATAAAATATAAAAATAAAAGAGGCAATGCAAACAGAAGCATTTGAGTGACAACTTAAAGAGATTAAAACGAGTTAACAGCTGAATGGAGACTGAACTGATGCAGTAAACTAATTCTTGGAACCCAAGTAAAACTCTCCTGCCAACAAAAGGGAGCAAAGACACCCACTGCTTGGCCGCTTTCTGCTTATTTTTCAGTCAAACAAAGCCCTATTCAAAGTAAGGACAAACGTACCCATGTTATATAAGACTCTTCCTCGCAGAGAGACTTCCCTCATTTTCCTCTGTAGATCTCTTCCTGTCTTCTAGGCAGTGCGATTACAACTGCTGTTTACTGTCTTCTGGGCTGGTTTATGCTCCCTGAAAGTGACAGATTGTTCTGCTGGTCATCTACATCTGATCTGTCTTTCTGCCAATTTTCAGTTCTTGTTCTTATTTAGCAGCGGACTGAAGTGTTCAGGTGAAGAGTTTAAAACCAAAGTTTGTAACTATCAGATGAGAAAGTTACCTTACAGTGGCCATTCTCAGAGAAGGGTGACACGCACTAGGGTGACTTTTTCTATCATGAACTTGAAGCGACTTCAGAAATTCTGGCCGAACTTTAGCCAAGAGCTAGTTTCATCCAACTCCTTCCTGAATTTTCTGAGACTCACAGAAGAGAGTTCATAGCTTAGATATAAAGATACAGTGAGTCGATTAATTCACTCTTTCTAGGACTTGATCACTGACCCACAGGCTTTGTTCACGGGGGAAACTCTCAATTGTTTATTCTTTTTTCTTTCTCCGCCTCCCCCGCCCCTCCTGCTTCTCACCCTCCTCTCTTCCTCCTTCTTTTCCTTCATCTGCACTCTTATGTTATTTCTCCAGAAGCACATCTTAGCTCCCTTTGGCTTGCTGTCTCTCCTCCCCCGTCTCTCCCCTCCCAGTGGGTTGGTTCATCAACCCGGTACCTTTACGCTGGAATAATTAACCCTAGGTTTCCCCCAGGTTTCCTCTGTGCCCCCACTTTCCCTAGTCAGACTCCTGAGGTCCCTCCAGTCAATTCCCGAAGTCATTTTACTAGGTGAGAATCTGTCTCCCACCCAGGCTCACCTGGTCTTAGCTTTTACTGGAGAATGTGTCCTGCCAGAGCCACAGGTAGTCTAAAGAGAACTTAGAACAGCTTATCTGTGTGCGATCCTTGTTAAATGCCCTTGGCCTCAGTGGGCCTGACTGGGAAGAGGAAGTCCCTTGGCCACAGAACAGTGAGCAGGTGGCCTTGGCAAAAGCAGCCTCCACAGTTGTCCATTTTCTTGGTGGTTGGCTGCCATGATGTGAATTCAGTGTTGCAGCAGTAGACTGATTCAGTTACTCTAAAAAGCACCAAAATCTGTAAAGATAGTCTATAGGAGAAAAAAGGGGGCTTCTTAAAGGTATATAAGGACTGAAATCACCAAATCCAACTCTTACATTTTACAAATAAATTCTCACTTACAACGATTACATTAGAACCAGGATCATAACTCAGGCCCACAGACTTCTAGCTTCCAACAAATGAATCAGTGATTGGCAAATGTATATTTGGGTTTCATTACTAATTTTTTTTTTTTTTTTGTCCACGCTGCCCGGGCCGCGCCCACAAAAGGGCTGAATTCTGAGCACTGGACCACCAGGGAACTCACTCATTATTAAATTTAATCCTCTTCTTTCATTAGTCAGTATGGCAAATGAGTGTAATTACTTTTTTTGTAATTAGTTTCAACTTTCTTGCAAATAGATGCTTTTAACATGTTCATCAGGGTATAATTGACCTACCATCAGCCGCACGTATTTAAAGTGTACCACTTGATAAATTTTGACGTATGTGTACATTCATGAAACCATCACCACAAAGCCAGAAAGTGAACATATCCATTACCTTCGTGTGTTTCCTGGAGCCCTGCTGGAATCCCTCCTTCGTCACCCTTTTTGATCCTTCCCTGTCCCCCATTTTTGGCAACCGTTGATTTGTTTATGTCACCATAGATTAGCTTACATTTCCTAGAATTTTTATCTAAAGTGCAGCAGGTACTTGTTTCTACCTCTCTGTTTTCACACAGCGCAGTGTGTTTGAGATTCACAGCCTGAGTCAGTACTTTGTTGCACTTTATTGCTCGGCAGTATTCCATGGTGTGGATATACCGCAATTTGTTTGTTCCTTCACCTATTAATGGACATTGGGTTACTCTCTTTTGGGGCTGTAGACAGTTTCTTGGCCTTGGCAGCTGGCATTTTCAGCTGGATAATTCTTTGCTGTGGGGGCTGTCCTGTGCACTGTAGGACGTTTGGCAAACTTTCTGGCCTCCCTGATTATATGCCAGTAGCACCCCCGGTTGTGACAACCAAAATGTCTCCAGACGTGGCCAAACATCCCCTGGGAAGCAAATTCACCTCCAGCTGAGAACCACTGGGGCAGCAAATGGTGCTGCTACGAACATTCAAGTATAAGACTTTGTACCGAACGTATTTATGCTCTCGTTTCTCGTGTGTGAATGTGGGAGTGGAATAGCCAGGTCACACGGGTGTGTGTTTAACTTTTTAAAAACCTGCCAGATGGTTTTCAAAAGTGGCTGGAAGTTCCCACCAGCAGTGCATGAGCGTTCAAGTTCTTCAGCATCCTTGCCAACACTTGATATGGTCAGTCTGTAAATTTTGGACATTCTCATAGGACTGAAGTGGTATCTCCTTGTAGTTTAATTAGCATTTCCCTGACGACTAACACTCTTGAACATCTTCATATGCTTATCTTCTTTGGTTGAGTTTCTCAGGGATCATTGTCCTTCATTGCCTGATGGCCAGTGTCTTAAAAACCACTGTTTCATGTGTTTTGTCCAGTTCTTCAGTTGTTTCTGGTTGAGGGTAGATCTGGTCCCTGTTACTTCATCTTGGCAGGAAGCAGGATTCTCAAAACCTGCCCGTATATATTTTCCTAGCAGTTGCTCACAATAACACAACCCCTGCTGTCTTCATCTTCTCTTTTTCTTCCATTTCAAATCCTTAGACTTTTGATTCTCTTGCATTTGGCTTTGAAAGTTAACTTTGCTTAATGAAGAGTTTGTGTTTGTGTCTTGTGTTTTCTTTTCTCATCCTTCTGCAGTAACTTTTGCTACGACATCCTGAAAAACTTACCGGGGTAGCTAAATGATGTTCACAAATTTGGCAATCAGGATACCTAAAGGGATTAAGAGGACAAACAGGAGGGATGGACAGAGACTGAGAATACCATTTCATTCCAGGTAGTTTTCCTTCTGCTGTCTTAAAAGTTAACTGACGTAAAATAAAACAATTGATAAAATGGGTTTTATTGAAGTTAAAAACTTTTATTCTTCTAAAGAATAAAGGTTAAGGCAAAAATATGGAAAGCCATGGATTGGGAAAAAGTATTTGCAACCTATACAACTTTATACAAGTTATGCAACTTAATAATAATAAAGGTCAAAGGTTTGAAAAACACTTCACAAACAGAGATATACGAATGGCCACTCAGCACATAAAAAGAAGTTTGTCATCCCTAGTCACCAGGGAAATGAAAATTAAAACCACAGTGATACTGCTACACATCCTCTGGGGTGGCTATTATTAGGGGGACTGACAGTGTCACATGTCAGGTAAGACGTGGAGGAACCGGAACTCCCATATGTTGCTGGTGGGACTGCAAAATTGTACAGCTGCTTTGGAAAACATAATGTATGACTTAATTTATACGAAATCCCTCCAAATGCAAACAGCTGTAGTGGCTGAAGGCAGGGCAGTCTGTGTTGGTAGTTACACAACTGTGTACAACTGCCAGAGCTCATCAAACTTTACACTGAAAGAAGAGAAATTTTACCGTATGTCAGTTATAACTCAGTAACGCTCTCAATAAAAGTAAACTGGTGATATTTACATTGGAAAGATAGATGGGGAATAATTATTTTCGGTAGTAAATGGTGTAGCAGTGTAGCTTCTGACCTGTCATCTCATTCAATTTTTAGACTTCTTTGATCCCTGTTGTTAGGCTCTTTTTTGTTTTGTTTTGTTTTTTGCGGTACGCGGGCCTCTCACTGCTGTGGCCCCTCCCCTTGCGGAGCACAGGCTCCGGACGCGCAGGCTCAGCGGCCATGGCTCACGGGCCCAGCCGCTCCGCGGCATGTGGGATCCTCCCGGACTGGGGCACGAACCCGTGTCTCTTGCATCGGCAGGCGGACTCTCAACCACTGTGCCACCAGGGAAGCCCCTGCAGAGGGTTTTTAAAAACACAATTTCTGGAAAATCCCTTGCTTTATTTAAAAAAAAAAAATTATTTTATTATTTTTTATTTATTGAAGTATAGTTGAGTTACAATGTTGTGTTAGTTTCTGCTGTACAGCAAAGAGATTCAGTTGTACATATATATATATATATATATATATTCTTTTCCATTATTGAATATAGTTGCCTGTGTTCTACAGTAGGACCTTGCTGTTTTTCTATTTTATATATAGTAGTTTGTATCTGCTAATCCCAAACTCCTAATTTATTCCCCCCTACCTTTCCCCTTTGGTAACCATAAGTTTGTTTTCTATGTCTGTGAGTCTATTTCTGTTTTGTAAATAAGTTCATTTGTATCATTTTTTTTAGATTCCACATGCAAGTGATATCATATGCTATTTGTCTTTCTCTGACTTACTTCACTTAGTATGATAATCTCCAGGTGCATCCATGTTGCTACAAATGGCATTATTTCATTCTTTTTTATGGCTGAGTAATATTCATGTATATATATATGAATAATATATATATACCACATATATGTGAGATATATGTATATACGCACACCCCCCCACATCTTTATCCATTCCTCTGTTGATGGACATTTAGGTTGCTTCCATGTCTTGGCTATTGTAAATAATGCTGCAATGAACATTGGGGTGTGTGTATCCTTTCAGATTATGGTTTTCTCAGGATATATGCCCAGGAGTGGGATTGCTGGATTATATGTTACTCTATTTTTAGTTTTTTAAGGAACCTCTATACTGTTCTCCACAGTGCCTGTACCAATTTACATTCCCACCAGCAGTGTAGGAGGGTTCCCTTTTCTCCACACCCTCGCCAGCATTTGGTATTTGTAGACTGTTTGATGACGGCCATTCTGGCAGGTGTGAGGCGACACCTCACTGTGGTTTTGATTTGCGTTTCCCTGATGATTAGTGATGCTGAGCATCTTTTCATGTGCCTGTCGGCCACCTGCATGTCTTCATTGGAGAGATGTCTATTTAGGAACACCCCTTGCCTTTCTAATCTGCAGTGCATATAGAGCAAGGTGCAGGGATCTGATGTCCAGTAACGGTGCCCGTAGAGACAGGGCGTGTGCCTGCATTTGAATGTCAGGACAGTCCCTACCTTTTCCTCCTGCCTTCTCCTCTTATGCTTCATCTTGGCTTCCTGACTCAAGTTTAGAACCCTCTCTGTCTCTTTTCAGTAGATATCTAAATTTCCTCCAGAGTCAGATATCTTCTTATTTTTCCTAAGTGATAATAAACTATTTGTTAAAAGCCAACTTACGGGGGCTTCCCTGGTGGCGCAGTGGTTAAGAATCCGCCTGCCAATGCAGGGGACACGGGTTCGAGCCCTGGTCTGGGAATAACCCACATGCCACGGAGTGACGAAGCCCGTGTGCCACAACTACTGAGCCTGCGCTCTAGAGCCCGTGAGCCACAACTACTGAGCCCGCGTGCCACAACTACTGAGGCTGCGTGCTGCAACTACTGAAGCCTGTGCGCCTAGAGCCTGTGCTCTGCAACAAGCGAAGCCACTGCAATGAGAAGCCCACGCACTGCAACGAAGAGTAGCCCCCGCTCGCCACAACTAGAGAAAGCCCGCGTGCAGCAATGAAGACCCAATGCAGCCAAAACTAAATAAATTAAATTAATTAATTAAAAAGCCAGCTTATGGGGACCCTGTGAAACGTGCCTTCTTCAACTCCCCTGGGCAAAGCTTGCATTCGTATCTAGACCCATGTGCAGTTTGACAAGTGACTACACAACACCCGTAAAAAGACCACCCAGGCCCAGACATAGCACATTGTCAGCTCCCCAGAATCCTCATGCCTTTGCTTTTCCCCCCCAGAGAGGCAAAGACTGGGTTCCTGTTTTTCTTTATAAGTTTTACTACTTACGGTTGTAGCCCTAAACAAGACAGTTGAGTTTGGCCTTTGTAAAATTTAAGCAAGTGGCACAATTGTGTCTGCATTCATTTATGGTCTGATTGCTCCCTCTGTGTTAGTAGGATTCATCTGTGCTGTCAGCAGCAGTGCCTGTCCGTTTCATTGCCACACACTGTTCTACTGTAGGACATACCACCTTGTGCTCACCTGCTCTGGAACCCATGGGATGTGGCTTTTTCCGATTTTTGATTATTAGAAGTAAGGCTGTCATGAACCCTTGCATATGGCCCCGTGTATGTGTGTAAGAGTTTCCCCAGCTGTATGCGCAAGAGTGTCATTGATGGGTCACCCGGTAGGCGTATCTCCTACCTTAGAAGAGAACGTTAAACTTTTTTCCAAAGAGGTTTTACCAAATTACACTCGCACCAAATTAATCAATATTCATTGATCGCCTACTGTGTGATTCAGGTCTTGAGGGGAAAAAAAAAAAACAATGAACAAAACAAAATCCACGACCTCATTTTGTTAACATTCCAGCAGACGGTGACAAATAATACACAATGACGTAATATTTCCAGTGGAAAGAAAAATGGAACAATAACACATAGTAAGGGGGCAGAAGGTGAGGCTGGACTGCCCCTTTAAACATGGTAATCGGGGTGGACTTTCTGTCCCTCCGAGGAGATCAAGGTCAGACTTTAAGAATTGTGCCCTTATGTTGGTTTAAATTTCCATGTCCCTGGTTACTAATGGTGTGGGTATTTTCATATATTTTCTTGGCTATTTGGATTTCTCCTTCTGTGAAGGGCCTGTTCAAGTCTTGTCCATTTCTGTATCATCTTCCCTTATTTACTTATTGATTCCCGAGAAGTGTTTCACTGTCTTACTGGTGTCTCTTGATGAACGCAATTAAAATTATGTCATCAGATTTATCAGTCTTTTCTGCATGAAGCTGAGCATATTGTTGAGTTTTTTTCCCTGATTCGCTTTTCCTGTTTGTAACCCCAGCGCTGATGCACCAGCTCTGTCTAGCGGGCAGTACACGCTCAAGATGCCAGACAGTGGTTTCCAGTGACAGCCGAGGCCGCTGAGCCGGTACCCTCGACTAGCCTTCATTCTCCCAGGGAAAATGCCAAGTGGTGCCCTCTTGCTTTCTGAGCCGCCGTGTGATGGTGTAGCCCGCTGTGCGCTCCCTCCAGCTTCTGTGCCCTGGAGGACGCTCCCTCCGCCTGAGAATCCGCTCCCCTTCTGCTCTGTTGCTTTTCTCCCCACCTCCTTTGGGAAATGCCCACCCACCTGGAGTCTCTCTTGGTTGCCATCCCCAACTGGGGCTTGGGTTGGGACCCCCTCATTGGTCTTTCTCTTGCGCCCATTCTATTCCAGCTCTCACTGCAGTGCCTACAAAGTGTAAATATCTTTAAAAAGGAGTATATTTATTAGCACTCTGTAGTGGGTACTCCATAAGGATCAGGGCAGCCAATTAATTCTCAGGAGCCCAACGCCCAGCACAATACTTAGCATCTGATGGACAGCCATAAATGCCTGTTGATTCGGAAATTAACTCTGAAAAGCATTGTCAAGGTCAAGGGCCTGATGCATTCTGTTGGCTACTGCCTCGTAGGCTTGCCATTACTGTATTAAGTGAGAACTTTCTCTCACTACCGTGAACTCATACTAGGATTTCTTTCCCAGCATAAAGGGGCAGGTAGTGGGTTGGGGGTGAATGGAGAACAGTGAACAGTGGGGAATCTGCTAGGATCACCAGAGGTCCTCAAAGCTGGCGTGGAGGCTCGCTGAAGGCCATCGTCAAGTCCTCGGGCGCAATCTCTGCCCCGGGTCCCAGAAGAAACAGCTGCTTCTCATTCTGGGGAGACTTACAAAGCCTGACAGAGGCTGACAGTGAACTCCTTGTGCGGTTTGGATGAATCTGAATCAGCCACCCTGCGAATTGTGTGCTATTCGTGCTGTTTATCTTTTAAAAATAGGGCAGTGGTTACACAGCTGAAACCCCAAGCCTGCCCAGCTCCGCTCTGCTCTGCCCGCTCCCAGGCTGACAGCACTTCCTTCCTGGCCTGAGGGCCTTCCTGCCCTGCCTAACCGCACACAAAACTTGACACAGTGCTGGAATGCACTTAAGGGCCATACATGGAAACTGCTTGCCTTCTGCATTTACAAACAACCATCATCTACAAAACGCTGTCTTTATTTCCAGACTTACACTTTCTTTACTCTGTGGGATTAGCGCAACTCCAGAGGAGCAAGGAAAAAACCCCACTTTCCATCCCCGGCTCTCTTTCTTCCCTGAAATTTTAATCTTTAGCTGTTGAGCCAAGGACATAAATAATCAGTGTGGCATATGTGGCCATTCAAGCAAGACAGAGAGGCTTTGGGATACGGCTTCCCACACAGAGTGATTATATACTTTATTCGACTTCCTTCACTTTATTACGTCTCCACCTTAAAGAAGGAGGGGGGTGTTTTGGTCCTGAATGCTGTTATATGAACAAGTAAACTTCTACCCTGACGTCTACATACACGTACAAAGGCTTTTGTTCTTCATCATCTGTGACCCCCTGATGTGCTTCCTTTCTCCCATCAAATTTCCAAGGTGGATAGGAGATAATCCTCATGTGGAAGATGAAGATGGGGAATGCCAAATCCATCAAAGAAAAACGGGGCTTGCAAAATTTTTAAGGCTTCATTTTCTGAGCTCTTTAATTTTGACGAAGTTAATGCAACAGAAGGCGTCTCAGGGAAATAGAACACGAGTAGCTCTCTGCTTTGCAAGGCAATAAATAAAAGCTATTTTGAAAATAATTTAAAATTTGGTATGGTGCTGACCTGGAAAATTCAGGGGGTTCGTGGAGGGGAAAAGCAGTGTAAAGGAGGTTTCTGGGAGTGTCCTGGCTTTCTAAATTCAACGGCTTTTCATGAGCTCATCAGCCTTCTTAAGATATTATGATCTTTTGCCCAGGCCGGGGGAATTTCCTCAGATGTGAGCAAAGAGAGGGCTGGGCTGTGTCCTGTGAAGACTTAATATTGGAAACATGAACTCTCTTGGAACCTTTCCCGATTTTGTTTCAGAGGAATTCCCCCTTGAAGAACAACTGTGATGGAACGCAGGGGACAGAGGAAACCTTTTGAAATCTTTATTTTTTAATTTGAAAGTGGAAGAGTTCCCTCCCCCACTTTGGAAACTACTCAAGTAGGAGTCAGGGAAAACAGTTCGAAGTCTCTTTTTTTCAGGATGAGTAAGTTAAACAAGTGAAGGGTACTCGAAAATACTCATTCTTTACATTACTCAGATGCACACGAAAACACTCATTAAAGCGCACCACCATCTGAGTCATTATTTCCAAGTGGACCTGATTCCATCATGCAAGGGTGACCCCATAGGTGACCGTAGCCCAGGGCTTTACTGATGCTTGAAGAGTGAGGCAGCTTTAATTAAGCTACTACGTGTGAACATAAACTCCCCTGTGACATGTCATAAAGGAGGAGACTCTGACCCAGAAGAATAGGGTCCGACTCAGGGCTGGAGGGTGAGGAAAGGCTTCTCTGTGGGGGCCAGACGTGGGTGCACCCAGGGCAGGAACGAGGGGGGCCGGACAGGGGTGCACCCAGGGCAGGAATAATGGTGGGTGTGGGAGATCGGGAGGGAGCAGGGCCCACATCGTGCAAGGCCTCCTAGGTCATGGTAAGAGTTTTGGTTTTTCTTAAATTGTGGTAAATATGCATGACACATAATTTACCATTTAACCATTTGTAAGTGTGCAATTCAGGGGCATTAAGTACATTCTCACTGTTGTGCAACCGTCACCACCATCCACCTCTAGAACTATTTTCATCTTGTGAAACTGAAACTCTAAACCCATTAAACACTCACTGCCCCCCTCCCCCCTCCCAGGCCCAGGCAGCCACCAGCCTCCTTTAACCATGAATCTGAGCCTCTAGATGTAGGTCAGGTAGGTGGAGTCTTACAGTACTGGTCCTTTTGTGACTGACTGATTTCACTCTGCATGACATCCTCAAGGTTCACCTGTGCCGGGCTATGTGCTAGAATTTCCTTCCTTTTTAAAGCTGAATAATATTCTATTTTACGTATACACCGCGTTTTGTTTATCCTTTTGTCTGTCAATGGGCCTTTGGCTATTGTGAATAACGCTGCTATGGACAGCATTTCAGTGTAATGCTGTCAAACGGGGAACAACAGTGTACAAACATCTGCTTTGAGTCCCTGCTTTCAGCTCTTTTGGGTACATCCCCAGAAGTGGAATTGCTGGATCCCCATGGTCATTCTATGTTTAATTTTTTGAGAAACTGCAATTCTGTTTTCCATAAGAACTGCACCATTCTGTGTTCCTACTCACAGCGCAGAAAGGGTCCCATAGCCCCACTTTCTCGCCAACACTTGTTATTTTCCTTTTTTTTTTTTTTTTTTTTTTTTTGCGGTACGCGGGCCTCTCACTGTTGCGGCCTCTCCTGTTGCGGAGCACAGGCTCCGGACGCGCAGGCTCAGCGGCCATGGCTTACGGGCCCAGCCACTCCGCGGCATGTGGGATCTTCCCGGACCGGGGCACGAACCCATGTCCCCTGCATCGGCAGGCGGACTCTCAACGACTGCGCCACCAGGGAAGCCCTGTTTGTTTGTTTTAGTTTCATAAAATTCATCTTAATGTGTGAAGAAGTGTTTGGAATTTTTAAGTTAGAAGCCATTGAGAGATTTTTAACAAGGGAGTAGCAGAATCCTCTTTCTTTTTAAAATAATCACTCTAAGTCAGAAAGAGAAAAAAATATCGTGTATTAACGCATATATGTGGAGTCTAGAAAAATGGAACAGATGAACCTATTTACAAATCAGAAATGGAGTCACAGATGTAGAGAACAAACTTATGGATACCAAGAGGGGGCTGGGGGGTGGGATGAACTGGGAGATTGGGATTGACATATATACACTACTATGTATAAAATAGATAACTAATGAGAACCTCCTGTAGAGCACAGGGAACTCTACTCAACACTCTGTGGTGACCTAAATGGGAAGGAAATCTAATAAAGAGGGGATATATGTGAACGGATACCTGATTCACTTTGCTGTACAGCAGAAACTAACACAACATTGTAAAGCAACTATACGCCAATAAAAATTTTAAAAAATAATAAAATGAAATGATCACTCTGGCTGCTTGATGGGGGATCGGCTGCAGGGGGAGGAAAGGGCCAGTGGGCAGTCTAATTATGAGAGTATTTTGGTATCCGGGAAAGGGATGCTGCTGGCATGGAACAGGGGAGTAGTTTTGAATAAGAAAGTTATGCAGATTTAAGATATACCTTAGAAATAAAATTTATTGGTCTTGAAGATGGATTGGATGTGGGCGTGGCTGAAGAGGGAGAGAAAAACCAGTCATGGCTTGAGGTTTCTGGAATAAACAACCAGGTGGGTATTGGTACTGTTTTTAGAGATGAGGAAGATGGGGTTGGGGGGACAGGTCCCAGGAAATCAAATGCCCATAAAATATTCAGTGGAAGGATCAAGAGACAGAACATTGGATTGGTAACACTGAGACTGGGGAAACCCACTCAGAGAAGTTGAGTAAGTAACTTAAAGTCACACAGCACAGAATGCAATGGCAGAGTCAAGATGCAAACCCAGGACTGTCTGACTACAAAGCCTGGTCTTCTCCATTCTGTGTCACCACCTTCCAGGCAGAGCAGATCAGTCTTCAGGAATTTGGACCAATGACTGCATTTATCCACTTTGGGAAATCTCTAGTAGTAAAAAGGGGACCCCTCATACAGTAGTAAGTGTGAAGTTTAGAATGGAAGTCTTGAAGAGCTTTTGAGAATAAATAAAACAACATATTTGAAATGTTGCTCGTAGAAATGGTATTAGCAGAGTTTAATAAATGCAGTTACCTATCACTGGGAAGCAAAGAACATATTTAATCTCCTCCAAAGATTGTGGCATCAAAGGTGGTGTTTTACTCACACTGCACAAGAAATCTAGACTCTAGCTCTGTATCAGGTGCTCAGCACAGACATATTCACACAAGTGAAAGGATGCTAACGTGATAATAATGATGGGCCAGAAGGGACGAGTGATTAGAGCACAAAGCTTAGGAACAGAGGTTCTGAAATTAGACAGAAATGAGTTTGAACCCATCTGCTACTTGTGTGTCCTCAGGCTGGTCTGTAACCTCTCTTCCTTTGGTTTCATCATCTCTCAAAGGAAAAATATGATACCTGAATTCGAGGGGCATTGGTGAGGGTCAGATTAGACAGTGCATGTCAAGGGCTTAGCTTAATACTGGTTACTTTAAAAATCATTGTTACAGTGATGTTGAGTACATGCTTTATCTCTGGAGAAAGGCTGAGCGCCCTAGAAAAAGGAGAGGTTGGTGATTCAGGATCCGTGTCAGGGAGTGTAAGGGGATGGCTACATTTATAGTTAGGGAATAAAATGGTGCTTTGTTCCTAAATGTCCATTTTCTTGACAATTTAGTGACATTTCATTAATATTTTATAGCATTTAGAACAAATTGGGAAGACATTCTATGTGTTTTTCTACATATATTACCCACATAATTAATGCCTTCTGAAGCATCAGCTAATAACTTCATAGTTTTAAAGGCCTAGAATTATTTAGTAAAGATAGATGGCATTGTTTTTGGAAATCCTCTTTGGTGATAGTAGAAGGATACAGGGCAAAAAAGCATTGGATTTGGCCCCAGGTAGACCTTGGTTTGAAGCCTAGCACTGCTTCTTAGTTAGCTGTGTGACCCTAGAGAAATTACTTAACCTTTCTGCGGTTTGTCTTCGTTTGTAAAACGGGGATGAGCATATTCCTCTCGTGGGAGGCATGTAAAGCACTCAGTTACAGCTGAGTTCATTTTAGCTATCAATAATGTTAGCTATCTTTAATTTATTTTCTTTTCTCTTTTCCTCTTATGCTATACAATACGTTTTGCTACCAGGTGAAAGGACATAGGTAAAACATTACTGAGCACAGGCCATCAAAAGTCCCATGGAACCTTTGAGAAATCAAGGATGTCCTTCTGGCTCTTGAGTCCACTTCCTGAAATAGCTCCTTGACCATCTGTAACCCTCCTGGATAGAAGGGACAGATGGAAACAGGGGAGGAGTTCAGCGTGGCTGTTACCATTACTTGTATGGTTGCTTTCTAACTGGTTTGCTTTGGAAAGACTTTGGAAACCGGGAGGTTTCACCCCGTATTGTGACGAGACTTCCCGATGAAAAGCATGAATGCTTTTTTGCACAACTGGCAGCACTTGACCTTTTCCGACTCTCTTCCCACTGTCCTAACCTAGTACCTGACTTTTTGCATTAAAGAGCAGAGGGGCACGGAGCAGGGGTTGGCACCGTGTGGGCACCGACCAGTGTGGGGTGACTGCGAGGGACAGGGCACGGCTGCCTGTCAGCGGCTGGAGGGCGAGTGGCTGGAGAGTCTGTGGCTGGAGGGTCTGTGGCTGGAGAGTCTGTGGCTGGAGGGAGCAAGAATTGGCTGCAGAGTAGAGATGAGTTTGAAGTCACCAAGCAACCTCCAGGCGGTTGGAAGTAGGGACTGGGGCTGTGGAAGGTTCTGGAATTGGAATTATGGAATGGAATGGTGGTCCCTGCATGGAGGTGGGGAGACAGAATGTGGGCCGGTTAGGAGCCCTGTGGAGGAAGAATTTGGGACTGACTGCGCTTGCGGGGTCGGAGAAGAAAAAGGAGCCAGAAACGCTAGCAGAAGGATGTGGAATTCCAAGCAGTAAAGGGCACAGGGTTTCTGCGTGCTGGAGAGGCCAGCACCGAAGATGCCAGGTTGGGGATGGACGGCAGGTGGTGGCACCTGGTGACTCTTGAGGGACCCATTTCAGAGACTGACGAGGTTTCATCCTCAAATTAGAGGGACATGAGACGTTAACTTGAGGGGTTGGTGGGAAGGAAGCCTTTAGGAGAGTCTTATTTTTAGTCTTTAGAGAAGGATCTGCAGCAAATTAAATCTAACCAAATTATGCTTTTTTTGACAACTGCCTCAAATTTAGGCGCTCCCATGAGCAGATTATATAAATACGGAGTTTTTATAAATGCAGAGAAATGCAGAATACTGCTTACACCAAAAAGGCTTTGAACTACTAAAATGTTTAAAAAACAATGTGAAATTTTCTCCCTATGTTTTAACTTGACCTAACACCCCCAAACTGAAATGCTTTCCAAGTATTCTCAACCAACTTTTGGAGGGTATGTATTTGTTGTTTTAAAATTTACTTTAGAATTTATTTTAAAATACATTTTAAAGTTTGTTTACTGAGTTTGCAGTGCCTCTTAATTTTGCTGTGTCTCATGCATGTTAGCTTTCCTGCATACTAATAATGGACCTTCCATGGCTTGTTTGGGGCTTATGAAGAAAGCCGAGGAAAGTTCCCTACATCAGTGCAGTCAAATTCTATCAGTATCAGTTTACTCTTTGATAGAAATATAAAATTTTGGGTAGCATATGAATACTTAATAATTATATATATTGTATATATTAAAAGTTAAGATTAATGTAATGGTCTGAAAGTTATTTTATCATGAACCTTTATTTTCTGGTTCTTCGACTCTCAAGTCTAATTTTCTGTTGCTGAAGAACCGAATACTCTAACCCATTGGTTCCCGGATTTTTTAATTTCACAAACTAGTAAAATTTTTAATAATTAGGGACTTCCCTGGTGGCACAGTGCTTAAGAATCCGCCTGCCAATGCAGGCGACATGGGTTCGAGCCCTGGTCTGGGAAGATCCCACATGCCACGGAACAGCTAAGCCTGTGCGCCACAACTACTGAGCCTGCACTCTAGAGCCCGCAAGCCACAACTACTGAGCCCACATGCTGCAACTACTGAGCCCTCATGCCGCAACTACTGAAGCCCATGCACCTAGAGCCCGAGCTCTGCAACAAGAGAAGCCACCACAATGAGAAGCCCGCGCACCGCAACAAAGAGTAGCCTCCTCTTGCCACAACTAGAGAAAGCCCGCATGCAGCAACGAAGACCCAACACAGCCAAACATAAATAAATAAATAAATATTTAAAAAATTATCTTTTTATTCCAGTGTCCTTGTTTTTCATTTTGTCTTGGATCAGTCAAAACTTTGTCCTGAGACTGAAACTATGTTGCACACTGGCTTTTGAGAACCTCCATCTAATGCACTTTCCAGTTACCTTTATTTTATGCATTTATTTATTTTTATCTTTTTTAAAATTTAATTTAATTTTATTGAGGTATAGTTGATTTACAATGTCGTGTTAGTTTCAGGTGTACAGCACAGTGATTCAGTTACATATATATATGTATAGTATAGATCCCTCCAATTCCTTTTTTTTAATCATTATTTTCTTTCTTTTTTAAAGTTGGAGTATAGTTGATTTACAATGTTGTGTTAGTTTCTACAGCAAAGAGAATCAGCCACACGTATACATATATGCCCTCTTCCCTGGATTTCCTTCCCATTTAGGTCACCACAGAGCACTGAGTACGGTTCCCTGTGCTATACAGTAAGTTCTCATCAGTTATCTATTTTATACATAGTATCAATAGTGTATATATGTCAATCCCAATCTCCCAATCCATCCCATCCCGCCTCCCCGCTTGGTATCCATACGTTTGTTCTCTACAGTCTGTGACTCTATTTCTGCTTTGCAAATAAGTTCATCTATACCATTTTTCTAGATTCCACATATATGCGTTAATACACGATATTTGTTTTTCTCTTTCTGACTTAACTTCCTCCAATTACCTTTAAATGAGTAAAATCTCAGGCAGGAGGGCAAGAACCTTACTATACTTTCATCCCCTCTTTGGAGAAAATGACATACTACAGAAACTATTAGTTCTCAAGAGAGGAATTGTTATTTCCAAGATTGAAGTGATACAAGGTTTCAAAAGATTCACCTCTTTCCCTTTTATCTGTCCTTGTTTATATTGATGGTCAGGTTCATATAAGGAAACCTAGCCTCACAGCACTTTCCTTTCCAGGGTGTTTGTAATGCTCGTGTGTGCCAGAATGCCTGAGTTTATTAATATGCATTACACATTGTGTTTATTTCTGTTTCATCAAGGTTTTGCCAGATTCTGGCCTGTCTGTGCGTGATAGTGGCTGTGTTTGTGTATGAGCACAGGGTCATCTGATAACAAATTGTCGCATCATGCGATTAAGTGATGTTTAAAATGGGTGCCGGCCAGAAGAGTCTGACTCCCAGCTCACTTTTAGAAGGTCCAATCAACAAAAGAAAGTTCAAGGTATCTTGGAAGAGGTCACTGATTACAACCAACGTCTTGATCATCCTGGACCTGTTCCTTCCTGCAGAGACGCAATTAAAATCATGTTGTACAGTAGAAATTTTTCATCGTTGGAGGAGACACTTTTTTCCAGAGGTAAATCAATGTAAAATCTGCCTCCTTTGCAGGAAGATAAAAATGAATCGTTTTAGAAATCCACTCAATGAATCGTTGAGGAGTTGATGCTTTATAACCTGCTTCAATTCCCAGAAGCTGTTTATCATGACTTCCCCTGCTGTATACAAGGCCACACGGGCAGACTGTGAGCATTGTGGAGGCAGGGATTCTGTTTCATTTACTTTTGTATCAGTTTTGTGGCACATAGTAAGTGCCTAGTAAATTCTATTAAAAGGCTAGGTGAACGGGGCAAGTAAATCCAGTTACTGGGCAGGAATATTAACTAAGACTCAAACTGATTTGTAACACTTACACTACATTTTTTTTGTTTGTTTTTGTTTTACACATTTTTTTAATTGAAATACAGTTGATTTAGAGGGTTGTGTTAGTTTCAGGTGTACAGCACAGTGATTTAGTTATATATAATATATATAATATATATTCCTTTTCAGATTCTTTTCCTTTATAGGTTATTACAATATTTTGTTCCCTGTGCTATACAGTAGGTCCTTGTTGTTTATTTATTTTATATATAGTAGTGTGTAAATCCCAACCTCCTAATTCATCTCTCCCATATTTTTTTGTATTGATATCTAATCTCTCTGATTTATCAGTGCTATTATAATCAGCGATATAACTGAATTAGTCTGGAAAGTGTCAGCAGAAAGTTTTGTCTGATAACTAAAGCTCAGGAACAGTGTCACTATTCTCACTATTGGTTTTGTGATCCAGGAAAAAATTCCAAAATTAAAGTTTTTTTCTTATTATTTTTTGGCCTTGGGCTTTTCTCCTCAATGCTATGGGTGTATCATCTTGTCATAAGTCCGTTGAAACTTAAGAAAATGTGCAAAAGAAATGAATTTGCGCTCTTTTCCGTGAAGTCTGGTAATTTTAGCAATCCGTTGCCTTATGAGATACAAGGCAACTCTGCTTCCTCTGTAGTCTGTTTTTTCTTCCTTTCTTTCAAAATAACCTGCCATCTTTCCAAAATAAACATGAAGGGGAAATACATTAGTGGGTATGTAATCACCCAGATATCTGTAGTGGCATGCCTGTAAAAAAAATAGTAAAAATAAAATAGTCATCAGAAATGTATTCTGGTTTTACAAGACTAGTGAGTGTTCTTGTCTTTTCTTTATAAGATTTTTAAAAAGAAACATTTATATTCACATAAACAGTTGGCTAAAGTGAAAATTAAATAGCTATCTGCCTAGAACTTACTGTCTCATAATCTTAGATTTCTAAGGTTGCAATTTTGGGTGAACATCATCAAATTAATTGTTTTACAGAGTTTTAGCATTCTAGAATTACAGTATCATGTTCTATTTCTATTCAGTATTTATGAAGCCTCATTCTGATGATCTTATCCGATAACTATGTTATCCATACAGTTACCTTCATTGTATGTCTTAATCATAAAATATATGTTTAACATTCATTTTTAGATACCTTGAATTTAAACATACTTTTACAATTCCGTTTATTTAATTTAATTAATTAATTAAATTTTTTTTTTACGGTTCCCTTTAATCCTGAAGGGTCAGGATATTTAAGAAACTGTCTTGCTCAGAAGACTTCATCTAATCCAGTGAATCTGGTGATTAATGTTACGACTTTCAGTTTATGGTTCAGAAAATAATGATCACTCTCTTCTTCCTTCATCTCTTCTTCTTCTGCACCCTTTCCATCAGCAACAAATAGTTAACATCTATTCTCAATGCTGTGCAATGGGGATTCAGAGTTTTCAGCTTCTGTCCTTAGATCTCAGAACAAGAAGTAGACGTAGGAGCCAAATCCTGGTTCACTGTCTGTCATTAGCATGGCCAGGACAGACCGTTAGAAGCACAGCACATACTTATTAATAAAGATCCTGTTGTCTTGGAGCCTGTGCTGATTTGTAGGGAGCAAAGCAGAACTATCTGTGTGCAGCCTACCAAGTTGAGGAGAGAAGGTTTGCCAGACGGTTTCACTGCATTGCGAGATAAGTGTTTATTCCTCTTAGGCAAGTCAACCGCTTTTGCTCAGACACGTGTTTATGAGGCCTGAAGATGCTAATTACAAATCATTCTTATCTGTCACTAAAGTCACCAGGAGGATTATTTGTAAACTGTCCTCAGACAGTTTCCTTAGATTTCCTTATTTGTAAACTGTCCTTAGATTCCATGGGAACCTTAAAGCTAAAAAAACAAATTACAAAAAAATGCTTCAGTTTAGACCAGCTGCACCCCGAAATTTCAAATTACCCTGAGCGTAACATGTGGAGTGTATAAACCTCTTCCCTTTGGGTGTTGATTTATTATGACTCACATGCTAACAAGAGCTGTTCGGCCAGGACTCTGGAGGGAGAGCCCCTGGGAGTGAGATCACGGCCAAGCCCCTGCATGGGTGAGGGGCCTGGAGGCCTTGGCGATGGGCTGGCGTTAGCCATCATTCCTAGTGCCTCTCTACCTAGAATGGACAAGCCTTCTCACTATGGGGCTAGGGCTTGACTGGGGCTAGAGGTGGGGTAGGAAGGACAAGTCATCGCTGCCCAGGACTCAGGAATTCCATGTCATCATCCTTTCTCTGGACAGCCCGAATGGCTCACATCACCCAGCCAGTGGAGATAGCACAAAATCTGAAGAAACAGGAAAGAAAGAACAGCAGCGTGTGCCTGCATGGTTTGTTTCTGTATGCAAATCAGGGCTGAGCCAGGTCTGGAAGCTTTCCCGTTGATGGTTGACCAATTGGTTTCCAACTCTCCATGCTGGGGTTCCTTGGCTGTTCCTTGGGCTGTCAGACTCACTCCCAGGAAGCTAACTCATCCACAGTCACTGGAGCTTTAGTCCTTGGATCATGACCGAAGCTTTCAGGGGTCAAGAGGAAAAGTTCAATCAAAAACGTGTAGCCACACTCTCTCAGGGCAGAGCCGGGGAGCATTTCTGACTGTATCTTGGAACTGGGCAAACCAAAGTGCTCCGTTTTAATTAGAGGAGGAGGGGTTGGTATGGATGGAGCTAATTCGTTTCCCCCAAATTGCCAAGTAGGGAAAGTTCAGCATTGGAATCGAAATCCCAGGCTAAGGGGTCAGCCTGCCTGCTTGCACACTGGCTCTGAGACTTGGGCCGGTTACTAGACCCATAAAAACGGGGCGAAGAACAGTGATACATCGAAAGGTTCTTAGGAGCTTCCTCTACAGGATTGAATGAGTTAATATCTGTAAAGTGCTTCCAGCAGTGCTTTTCACAGAGTCAGCACTAAACAAGTTTATTTATGTAAACACAGGATATTATCACTGTTTCATGTTAGAGTTGCAAGATTAAAATGGAGAGGAGAAAGAACTTTGCGAAGTAACTGAACAGCTAATATTTTATGAGAGCTGGTAAGATAACTAATTTTTCCCAGTTTTATTGCGGCATGATTGACCGATCGAATATATTTAGGTTATACAATGTGATTTTTGAAAGGTGTACAATGGGATGATACATATACATCGTGAAATGATTACCACACCAAGTTGATTAACACATTCATCACCTCACAGTTACCTTTTTGTGTGTGTGTGGTGAGAACCGTTAGAATCTACTCTTTTAACACATTTCAAATATACAAAACAGTATTATTAGCTAGAGTCACCCTGCTTGTACATTAGATCCACAGAACTTATTTGTCTTATAATTGAAAGTTTGTACGTTTTGACTAACGTCTTCTCATCCCCTCACCCCCAGCCCCAGCCCCTGTAACCACTGTAGATGTAGAAACTCTCTGCTTCTATGAGTTCAACATTTTTAGAATCCACATATAGTGAGTATTGTCTTTCTCTGTCTGGTGTATTTCACTTAGCATAACGCCCTCCAGCTTCGTCCACGTTGTGACAAAGGGCAGGATTTTCTTCTTTTTAAGGCTGAATCGTATTCTATTGTATATTTTGACCACATTCTCTTTATCCATTCACCCACTTACAGACACTTAGTTGTTTCCATATTTTGGCTGTCGTAAATGCTGCAATAAACATGGGAGTCAAGATATCCCTTTGAGGTCCTGATTTCATTTCCTTTGGATATAAACCCAGCATTGGGATTGCTGGATCATTCGGTAGTTCTATTTTTGGTTTTTTGAGGAAACTCCATATTGTTTTTCCTAATGACTGTATCAATTGACATTCTCACTAGCAGTGCACAAGGGTCCCTTTTAGGAAGAGAACTAATATTGAAATTATTAGTGCTTGCCAAGCACTGCACTAAATCCATTACAGATTTATCTGGTTAAATCTTTGTAACTCTTAAAGACTCATTTTGTATGTTTTTAATGATCTCATCAACGGTAGTATTTGAGTCGATTACATAAGTTCAGAGTGTAAAATTTTAGTCAACATAAAGAGATAAGGGCCGAGAAAAGCAAACGCTCAGAGTAGCAGGTCGAAGAACGTGGCGAAGATGCAGAATCCTCTTCGTAAACGAGGATTCTGAGGCTCTGAGAAGCCGTGTGTTCTCCGGGGTGTCTGGCTGGTGAGGCCGGTCAAGCTGGGGTGGGCGTCCCATGTCCCATCTCTGAGTTCTGAGGCAGTTTAGAGTGGCTTCACCAGTCTAGACGAGCTGAGAGAAGGGAACAAAGACAGTAGAGGCCAAATAGAAATGCAAAACAAGCAGAAAGGATGGAAAGGGGCAGGAAGAGTAAGTTGTTTGAAAGAGGAGGGAGGGGAAGAAACTGGAGGTAAACTCACATTCACTTGGCTGTTGGTTTGTAATCTGAGGGGCCGGGGAGGGGGGCGGGGCGTTGCCTGGGGGGAAGTGAGGCTCAGGTGAGGAAAGGGATGGGGATGCTGCTGTCCATGTCAGCTACTGGGAGTGTCTTTTGCTTAGAGAAGGCATCACCACGTCCTGAAGTTTACCCCTGGCACCCCCGGAATAACAGTCAGCTCCCTAGTACTGGAAACTGAGGTCCTGGGCCTCTTTGA
The DNA here is from genome assembly GCF_005190385.1 of Monodon monoceros. Lineage (NCBI taxonomy): Eukaryota > Metazoa > Chordata > Mammalia > Artiodactyla > Monodontidae > Monodon > Monodon monoceros. The sequence continues at coordinate 72,984,448 of NW_021703770.1, read as the reverse complement.
AAATATGATTTTGAGATAGAGGGATGATGTGATTGTATCAGAAGCACAGATACATCCCATAGACATCCATCTATTCCACTTCTAGAGAAGCTGGACTCTGGGTCTCAGAGATCATGCTTACCTTCCTCAACAACCATACCTAGCACTTACTATTTACATGCCAAGTACTGGCGCCTGGGTAAAAAGGTTAATACGGCGTAATCTAGAAATCCACAGCTTGGTGGGGAAGACAGACGTGAAGCTGATACTGAAAATGCAGTGTAGTAAGTGCTCTTTGGGGGAAGTGCTCTGGGGGTCCGGGGCTGGAGCGTCCCACTCTGCCTGGGGGCACGTGCCACGGTGTCTGTAGGGGAGAGCATCCTTCTCTGACTCAGGAGGGACGGGCAGGCACGTGCCGGGCAGGGAAAGAAGAAGGGAACCGCAGACGGAGAGTGTTGTGGGCAAACGCAGGGGGCCCCAAAAGTGGACCGTGAGATCAGTCTGCCCGCTTCCAGGCCGAAATGGGGAGGCTGGACGACCGGGTAGGAGAGCAGTGGGCGCTGAGCTGGAAGGCCACGTCTAGCCAGATTGTCAGTGACCTTCTATGTGGAATTCTTACTGGAACCCTGCTTGCTCCAGAAGGGATCCAGGGCTGCCCGTCCCGGTGCACATAGATTTCCCGTGGGCGGCAGTTTCCAGTACAGGTGCGGCGGCAGTGGCATGACCATCGTCCCCCAGCCCCTCTGTGACCGCGTGGGCGATGGGCTGCAGGGTCAGAGACCTGAGAAGGCCTGAAAAGGTCCGTGGAGACGAGGGCCCAGCGTGGCAGGGGGCCGTGGGGACGGAGAGACACACTCAGATTTGAGGCACGGTTGTTAGGTTTTGGTAACAGGCTGCGCAGCCAGAGAGGAGGGAATTGAGCGGACACCCGGGCTCGCAGCTTCGGGTGCTGACCGGAGAGCGGCCGCGCGCATTTCGGTTTAATGGAGGGGAATTTAAGCTTAGGGTAGGCGTGGAAACTCTTTCCCAAGAACTCCAATCCTGTTTTCAAACCATCCAGCTTAGCTTGTGTTCTAGAGCATCACTGCACCACCAAGCGGACAGCACGTGGTGTCTGGCGCATATTAGCTGGGTCATCGTGGGCAAATTGTTCACTTTCTGAGCCCTTATTTCTTTATCTATAAAATTTGGATGCTGTCTGCTCTCAGAGACTTGGGAATTCAATTGGTAATTTACATGAATTATCCGGTCATGAGCTGGGGCTCATAGTCAGTTCCCCTGGAGGGAAGGAAGACTTTTGAGGAAAGGAGAGCCACGCTGTCAGTGGCGGGCGGAGCTCTTCTCCCCTCACCCCACCCCTTCCTCCGTCTCATCCTCTTTCAAGGTGGAAGGAGCGTCAGGATGCTCGATGGTTCGCCACCGTCAACCTGGACACAGCAGCAGCCTCTTCTTTGCCTACCTGCTGGGTTTAAGGGGCTGGCGCCTCTAGGTTATCTCATTTTCACAGGTGTGCCCTGGAGGTGTGGGCAGGGTGGGATTGGGAGTGGGCGGTTGCACGCCCCCCGAGTTTGTAGATGATCCTTCCACGGGGGCTGGAATTTTAATCTCTCCTGCCGTGAGGTCAAGGCTAACACCTTGCCCCTGCTGCCGGCTTCTGCTCGGCCTGGATGTCCTCCGAGCAGCAGGTGCGACGAGGGCACGGCTGGGCTGCGCTGAAGTCACCTCCTGGGAACGGCTTTATCTGTGTCCTTTCCAGCACGTAGGCTTTGTAAATAGACCGGAGTCCCCACTTCCCTGCTTTGTTAGCGTGTGCTATCGTCAGGGCCTGGAACCGCCGGGCCTTTCTGTCAAAGACACTTGTTTATGTGTCGTCTAGAAAGCCAGCCACTGCGGGGAGGAGGCCGGCTGGCACGGGGCGTGTGTCGGCAGTGCAGACCAGGGGGTGTCTTGTCTCCCCTTTTGATTTGCCGACCTGATGGGAGCTCAGTGGTATAAAACAAAGTGAATATTATCAGCCACATTTTCGCAGACAAACAGATGCTAAATTGCTTCCAGTCTTCCGGTACATTGCCGTGTTTCCTATTCCTCTGGGAATGACCTTCTCAGCTGTGTTCTAGAGTCAGGATTTAAATCAGGTGTTACCCACCTCAGACCAGATACCACTGCCAGAAAAAAAAGAGGAAAAAAAAGAAAAAAAAGGAAGATAAACATTAAAAAAAAAAAAAAAGGGACTGTCAGGCTGCACAGGGGCATCCTTTGCAAGGAGGACAGAATAAAATACCCTCTTTCCTTTTTATTGTGGTAAAATACACAGAACATAAAATTCATCCTTTCAACCATTTCAAGGTGGCACTTGGTAAATTCACAAAGTTGTACCACCATCACCAAGTTCTAGGACACTTTCACCACCACACCTGCCCTCTCCTTTTTAAAAGCTAGGATTCCCTCTGCCTAATAAAGAAACCAAACAACTTCAGTCGGAGTTGTGCCCAACCGCGGAGCGGCTGGGCCCGTGAGCCATGGCCGCTGAGCCTGCGCATCCGGAGCCTGTGCTCCGCAACGGGAGAGGCCACAGCAGTGAGAGGCCCGCGTACCGCAAAAAAAAAAAAAAAAAGTTACAAGGAGGTAATGTACAGTACAAGGAATATAGTCAATATTTTATAATAACTTTGTATGGAGTGTAATCTATGAAAATATAGAATTGCTATGTTGTATACCGATATTAATATAATATTGTAAGTTTACTATACTTCAATAAAAAAATCAATAAAAATAAAGATGTTGATAGGTAGATAGGTAGCTATGGATATACGATAATATTCTTTATTATTATTACCCAATAAGGAGGAGACAGAGAAACAGTATGACTATCACACTGATGGTTTGATGGCAGGGTTTGCATGGGATGATTTTCCAGGGCCTCTTCCTGCTCATTGAAGCCACTTTTAAGCAGGCCGCACCTTTCCTTTGGTCACTTAAAAAAATTGGGACTTCCCTGGCGGTTCCAGTGATTAGGACTCGGGGCTTTCACTGCTGTGTCCCGGGTTCAATCCCTGGTTGGGGAACTAAGATCCCACAAGCTGTGTGGCATGCCTCCCCAAAGATCATAATAAATAAAATAAAATGAAATGTACAATTCTGTGCTTTTTTTTTTTTTTTTTTTCTTCGCGGTACGCAGGCCTCTCACTGCTGTGGCCTCTCCCGTTGCGGATCACAGGCTCCGGACGCGCAGGCTCAGCGGCCATGGCTCACGGGCCCAGCTGCTCCGCAGCATGTGGGATCTTCCCGGACCGGGGCACGAACCCGCGTCCCCTGCATTGGCAGGCAGACTCTCAACCACTGCGCCACCAGGGAAGCCCAATTCTGTGCTTTTTTTTTTTAAAAAAAATTACTAGCAAATACTCTCATGGGAAGTGCAAAGTTAAATTTCAGCGAATCACGACAAATTCCAAGTTATTCGAGCCCCAGAGGTCACTTATCAGCAAGTGCCTTGCAACTGCTCTCACTGACGGGCAGCTTTGCAGTAAGATGATCTCATTTGGTAGAAACCACCATTATTCCCTTCTTTACAGGCTAGTTACAGAGTTCTAGTCGTAACATGAGTCAATATTTCTAACAAAGGGACATATTAAGGGAATTTGTGCACATGCCATTCTGTTTTCTGTGCAGTACTGGACGCCTGGTGTTAGGGATGCCTTTGCAAATGCACCTTGCATCCCTCAGGGAATCATCCTTTTTAGAATTCGTGGACCGCCTCTCCCCCTTATCCCTCCATATCCTGCTTTTCTGAGTGGTAGGATCTTTTCTTCAATTTTGGGACTAAATTTACCTCTTCTTTTGTCACTTACAAGCTCTGATGAGATTGAACTGCAGCATCATGTTTTGTCAAAGGGGACTGTCTACAACGTTATATATTAAACAGATGTGGATATATAGAAATATAGACTTATTTGTAACAGAAGCAAATACAAGAATTGACTAAACTAGGTGATGGATTCTAGAGTGTTTCTTATGTTATTCTGTCTATAATTCTCTGTGTTTATATAGTTTCATTCTTTGAAAAAAATACGAAAAAATGCATTCATCTAAGTCCATGAGGCAGAGGCTTCCGATTTTTGAAATTAGAGTCAGAACTCAGCTCCGTTGTATCAGAAGTTGAAGTTATACCTTCTTTCATGTGCACAGTTTACTGGCAATATTATCACACAAAATGGGCTCACGGTTGGGTGAGCTTGTAACTTTTAAGTCAGCTAAACACACATAAGCTCTTGTCTCCTTGAGTTTCTTCCTGGAGATGATACCCACCCTTCACAACCCCCCCTCCTCCAGGAAGACTTTCCCACAGTTCTACCTTCCCCTCCCCTTTCTCCATCAGCTTCAACGATGACTTGCTCTGTGATCTTAGGCCATTTACGCAAACTTTCCAAGATGTGCCTGAGTGTGAAGTGGAGATAATAGTAGAACCACGCTCCTGAAATTATTCTGAGGCTTAAAGGAACGAATGTATGGGAAATGCTTGGCACGGCTGCTGCCAAATGGCCGACGCTGCTAATGCCGCCGCCTCTTGTTCATCATCTACCTTAGCGCGTGGTTACTTGTCGAGTCAGATGCTGTCAAACCGCTTGAGGGCCGGGACATGATGTGACTTTATAAATAAGCTCTCAAAGGGAGATTTGCTCACTAAGTTGGTACACATGTCCACAGACCAGATTATCATGAGAGTTCGGGTATGAGCAGACAAAATCTATGATTCTCAAGGTTTCATCCTGAAACAGCCCTGAAAAGACGGAAGACTTTAATGAGAGGTGACTAAATCTCCGTGACAATGTGCTAAGATTTTGGCAAGTTTTTTTTTTAACTGTGGAAAAATAAAATTTACCATCTTAACCATTTTTTAAAAATCTATTTATTTTATTTATTTATTTTTGGCTGTGCTGGGTCTTCGTTGCTGCGCGCGGGCTTTCTCTAGTTGCGGTGAGCAGGGGCTACTCTTCGTTGCGGTGCGCGGGCTTCTCATTGCGGTGGCTTCTCTTGTTGTGGAGCACGGGCTCTAGGCGCGCGGGCTCAGTAGTCGTGCACGCGGGCTCAGTAGTTGTGGCTCGTGGGCTCTAGAGCTCAGGCTCAGTAGTTGTGGCACGTGGGCTTAGTTGCTCCGCGGCATGTGGGATCTTCCTGGACCAGGGCCCGAACCCGTGTCCCCTGCATTGGCAAGTGGATTCTTAACCACTGTGCCACCAGGGAAGCCCTCATCTGAACCATTTTTAAGCATACAGTTCACTAGCAATAAATACATTCACGTGGTTTTGCAACCACGATCTATCACCAGAACTATTTCATCTTCCCAAACTAAAACTTTGTACCCCTTAAACACTGACTCCCCCAGCCCCTGGAGCCCCCCATTCTACTCCCTGTCCCTGTGAATCTGACTTCTCTAAACTATGTTCCTCATTTAAGTAGAATCACACGGAGTTGGTCGTCTTCATGACTGTCTTGTGTCACTTAGCATGTTTTCAAGTTTCATCCATGTTCTAGCCTGTGTCAGAATGTCAGGCCTTCCTAAGGCTGAAGAATAATCCACTGTATAGATGGACCACATTTTGTTTATCCACTGATCCATTGGTGGACACTTGGGGTGCTTCCACCTTTTGGTTATTGTGAATAATGCTTCTATGAACATTGATATACGAGCATCTCTTCAAAACATTGCTTTCAGTTCTTTTGGAAATAGACCCCAGAGTGAATTGCTGGATTGTACGGTAACTCTGTGTTAACTTTTGAGGAACCACCATCCTGTTCTCCACAGCAGCTGCACCATCTCACTTCCAGCCATGTACCAGGTTCCAACTTCTCCACGTGACTTCCAGCCCTTTTGGCAAGTCTTTTGCCTTCTAAGAGTTTGATAATTATCAAAGAAATAGCATGGGATCAGCAGGTTATGATGGTTTTAACCCAACCTTTATCAGTGAATCACACCTCCCCCTGAATTCTAGCTTTGCACCTGCAAAAGAGGTGTAAGTTTGGGCAAGTGATGTGACTTGTCTGAACTTCAGTCCACTTAAGTATAAACCGAGGATCACAGCCCTTTGTTCATAGGGTTGTTACGGGGTCTGAATACGAAAATCATTGTGAAATAATGCCATTTGCAGCCACATGGATGGACCTAGAGATTATCATACTAAGTGAAGTAAGTCAGACAGAGAAAGACAAATATCATGATATCTCTTATATGTGGAATCTAAAAAAATGACACAAATGAGCTCATTTGCAAAACAGAAACAGACTCATAGACATAGAAAACAAACTTATGGTTACCAAAGGGGAAAGGTGGGGGGAGGAATAAATTAGGAGTTTGGGATTAACAGATATACACCACTATATATAAAATAGATAACCAACAAGGACCTACTGTATAGCACAGGGAACTATACTCAATATCTTGCAAAAATCTATAACGGAAAAGAATGTAAAAAAGAATGTATATATTTATATATATGTATAACTGAATCACTTTGTTGTACACTTGAAACACAACATTGTAAATCAACTATATTTCAATTTTTTGTTGTATACTTGAAACTAGCACAACATTGTAAATCAACTATATTTCAATAAAAATTAAAAAAGGAAATCATTGTGAAGCACTTACACAGTGCTGGTCACACAGAACTTAGGAAATGCAACCTTTGTTACTATTTTTGAAAGTTCCTTTTCAAGAAAATGTTGATTATTTAAGAATGCCATCTTTTGCTAGTTCAATTAGTACATATTTCCATTTTTGAAATGTTCCTTCATTCTACATGTGTACACACATATCGGTGTGATACTTCAAATATTTCATTTTGGTCTGATCTGGAAGACGAGAAGTTGATATAAGATTAGAGTAGTTCCTGGAAACAAGTTACCTTAAGAGGAACTACTTGCCCTGTTTATAATGGTGGGAAGATAGGGTCACTTGATCCAGGGAAAGACACTTCATAATGAACTCTTGGAAAGAAAACAAATACTGAGAACAGAACGTTAATTCTCCCTTTCTCAGGATCATAGTTAGTTCTTCAAATCTTAGAATAATTAATAGAGAACAGACATCTCCACATGGAGAAATAGAGGTAACCTGAATTACATCCCTAAGCAGCAAACTGTAGAACTGGCAAAGGAAATAAAAGTTTTAATTTCCAGTGTAAATTTGGTCCCAATTTTGCTATTGTCCTTTGACCTGGAACAAGCAGACAGTGTTTTTCCTTAATGTGGGGCTTGATCATTTTATATAACATATACGAAACTTTTTCCATTAGTAAAATAAAATTCTATTTTCTAACTTAGGTAATATTGAGAAAAATGGCTATGCTGTACTAGTAGAAATTTTCTTAAAAAGTCTTCAAGTTAAGTATTCTGTCGATACACTCAAACCCATATGTGTTTGCAAACGTATGCTTTAGCCTTCAGGAAAGAAACACGGATAATAGCATCTGTATAATGCCTATTTTTCATGTTGAATTTTGGAAGTGATATATTTCAAAGAATCCTTGTCTTCTCCATTTTCTGGTTCTATTTGGAACAATGAAAGTACAAATACTTTTTGCAAACATCTTTTAAGAAAGCTGGAGGAGGGTCTCATTCTGGAAAAGTATAGCTCGAAACCAACGTATCAGACCTGACCCAAGGGTTTTGTTTTCTGGGTTTTGGGTTTTTTCCTTTTTAAAGCATGGTTTCCAGTTCCAAAAGTTCACTGAACTTTCTTAAGAAAGATCAGGACACAGAATTTTCGTGAAATCCCCGAAAGGTCCTTTAAGCAAACTCCACTCCCAGCCCTGGACGGAGCACACCTACGACAAGCTGAGGTCTCACTGACCCCGTGGAAAACGACAGGTTGATACGCCTTTTGTTGAGCAGGCTCTGATTCATTAATTTCATTGACAGTAATTCTGAGTGAAATTTATGAAGGCCACAAAGTAGAGTTAGTGAAGCGCACGAAATGTCAGCGTGCCCACTTCGGGCTCCGCTATCTCCATTTCCCTCCCGCACTCCCACCCGCACTGCTGGCTTCGGCAGCTGTTTTCTCCTTCACAAGGAGCCACGGCCTTGCTTCAGCCGGGTACCCACAGGCCCGGACCCACTCCAGCTCCACTGAGCGCCGGGGCCGCGTTTCACTGCCCACACTTCGTTCTCCGTGTAGGCACCACGCTCACACACACCACATACACCATCTATACCACACACACCACACACACCACACACACACACTGCCATCCCACACACATGGCGTCTTGGATGCAGCACCTACAAAACCACTTTCCTAACTTTTAGACTCTCACACCTCATGATCTGTCAAGAGCAGTTATTCCCCCACCCAACTCTACTTCCCCGTCTTTAATAAAACAGCACCGTGTCAGCCCTGGCCTCTGGGCACAGTGCCCCTTGCTGGCCCCAGGGCTGGGTCTTGGGTTGAGTCATCCAAGCTAAGGAGACCCGGCTTCTGCTGGGACTGTTGAGAGAAAAGCACCCTCCCTTTTTCAGCTGGGTTTGAGGTTGTGAGGCATAATCTTGGAGTTGCTGGAAGCGACCTGCCACCACTGGGGAACGTCTGCTGGAGAGTGGAGCCCACACAGAGGAGGTCAGGGCTGTGACCTGGAGCCCAGGCCTGGGTCCCCAGCAGGGCCCTCCCCGCACTCCCCACTTATGACTCTGAAGCTCCATGTTCACTCAAATCAGTTTCAGTTGGATTTTCTGTCACTTGCAATCTGAAAAGTCCTGAGTAATCAAGGATTTTTAGGGAAAATTAGTTATCTGAGTTTGCATGCACAGTATTCCTCCAGGGCTGACATCTCAACTTGTGTGTTTAGTAAACAGCTTTTTTTCCACCAGTAAAATTTGTATTTACAAGCCAGGTGGCAAAAACTTAAATTATAGAAATTATAACTGAGAGTATATTATGATGCCTTGGTATTAATAATAAATAGAAATATTTTTGTTTTGACGAATATAATTTTTGTTTAGGCATTTTAGTTATTATGTCTAGATATAAAGATAAGCATATAGCCAATCATGAAAAATATTAAAGGAAATGTTTAGGTTTTTTTTTTTTTTTTTTCTATACGCGGGCCTCTCACTGCTGTGGCCTCTCCCGTTGTGGAGCACAGGCTCCGGACATGCAGGCTCAGTGGCCATGGCTCACAGGCCCAGCCGCTCCGCATCATATGGGATCTTCCTGGACCGGGAAACGAACCCGTGTCCCCTGCATCGGCAGGTGGACTCCCAACCACTGCGCCACCAGGGAAGCCCTGTTTAGGTATTTTGAACTAGAAAGATGATTTATTAAAGACAAGAGACAAGTGCTATCTAATGGTAAATCAACAAATCAAATCTATTAACATAACAGTGGGGAGCCCAAATATGAGAAAAATAAAATATTTAACCTCTCGGAATTTTTAAAAACAGCAATAATTACAATAAAGAACTACTGAGTATTTCGATCAATACCTAATATTATTACATCTGTCCTTTTAGTATTTTAGTACACTGGATGTTATGTATAAATATTTATTTTGAATAAGAAAGAAGCACTACAAATTACAAATTTTAAAAAGTTAACTGTGCATCACAAAAAGAATCACCAAATCCAAAAATAACCCTCACATAGTTTATTAACTAATTGTTTGACATACCTCTATGCCTTCTTTCTATGTTTTTTTGGTGACATGCTCATTAAATGGCTCTCTATATAACATTGATTTTGTAATAACATTTTCTATAGAGAGAATATAAAGATGAATCAGTCTTTCTTTCAGCATGATTGACCGATTTTTTAAAGTTTTGATAGTGTAGACAAATTTCTTTCAGTTTCACAACTTGTTATTGACAATGTCATGTAAATCTTTACAATTATTGTCAAATTTTGGAACACCCTTATCAAGTTTCTTTCATTTATGAGTGTAAGATATTAAGGCATGTCCAGTTTTCTTGTAAAGTAACTACTTTTACATGTGTTTAGAATTGAAAACAGGCAGTCAGTTTATCACTAATGTTCTTCTTGTAGTGTTTTCATGTTACTTTAGATCATCTTCCCTGATATCAGTGTCATAGCCAGATGTAGAACGTGTAAGGCCACTCGGGCACCATCTGATGAAATGTGATGGAGGAGAGGCAGAGTGGAAAGAGGCGGAGATCTTAACTGATTGCTGTGAAACATCTTATTTTTTCAAAGTAAAAAAAAGAAAAGACCAGTTGAACACAATTGACCCGTTCTAGTATTTTGGAAAGGGCCAATGTGAGTGGGAAACCCTAAAACTTAATTTCACTAACTTCAACTAAATTCACCTCTGGGCAACGCTGGAGATTTGACTGAGTCGGGCTAGATCTCCGTCTCGACAGCTAGCTAGAAGGAGACAGACTTCTTAGCTGAAGCATTTTTCTACAATCCCTGGGAGAAAGACCATTTATACTTCTAGTATAAATACAATAACATAAGCAATTTCCTGGCCATTTGCCATGCACTGTGGTCACTCCTTGAGGCTGAAATAGTACAGATACCGCCTTGGTTCCACTGGCTCCATTAGTTGAAGCTGAGAAATTACTTCCTCTTTGGCTGTTGTGAAAGCTGAACCCAACACCCCAAGTGTACCTGGGAGCATATCGTTTTCCAAAGCCTTCATGAACACTCAAGGGACAGATGAGACCTCTCTGGGATTCTCTAGAATTCTTTTGTCTTCCTCCACCACCTAATTATCCATCTTATAAGATTATAATGTATAGATCTACCTGTGCTTTCACTTGAACCCAACCCCAGTTGAAAAGAGAAGGGCATTCCATTGCGATACACTGCCTTGAGGTGCAATCATCTCTAAGCCATCAAAAAAGAAACCATTTGAAATATTGTTTCCTTTATCAAGTCAATGTCTCCACCTCTGCATTTCATGAAGGGATACTTTCAATGAAATTTTACCTTCGTATTTAATAATCATTTATCAAAATTGGGAAATGTGTTGTTTTGCTCAATTATATTCTAGCAAAATTTGTATCGATTATCCTATCCAGGATAAATTTTTTAAAACTTAAAACCACCTGATCACAAGAAATATTAAAGACATCAGGTTTTTAAAAATTGAAGTAGAGTTGATTTACAATATTGTGTTAGTTTCAGGTGTAAAGCAAAGTGATTCATATATATATATATATATATATATATATATATATATATATATATATTTCAGATTCTTTTCCATTATAGGTTATTACAAGATATTGAATATAATTCCCTGTGCTCTACAGTAAATCCTGCTACTTACGTATTTTGTATATAGCAGTGTGTATCTGTCAATCCCAAACTCCCAGTTTGTCCCTCCTCCCCTTTCCCCTTTGGTAACCACAAGTTTGTTTTCTATGTCTGTGAGTCTGTTTCTGTTTTGCATATACATTCATTTGTATTATTTTTTAGATTCCACATATAAGTGATATCATATAGTATTTGTTTTTCTCTGTCTGGCTTACTTCACTTAGGATGACAATCTCTAGGTCCATCCACGTTGCTGCAAATGGAAGTATTTTATTCTTTTTATGGCTGAGTAATATTCCATTGTATGTATGTACCACACCTTCTTTATCCACTCATCTGTCGATGGACATTTAGGTTGCTTCTGTGTCTTGGCTATTGTCAATAGTGCTGCAGTGAACATTGGGGTGAATGTATCTTTTAGAATTAGACTTTTTATCTTTTCCGGACATACACCCAGGAGTGGGATTGCTGGATCATATGGTACCTCTATTCAAAATATCAGGTTTTAACTTATGTACATTTTTTCCAGGGACACATGGTGGGTGATCAGTAAAATAAATTCTCAAGCAAATAAGTATATTACATGAGGATAAAATTCTGAAAGGGTCGTGGACTGGAAAGGTGGCTTTTGGGTGGAAAATGGGCGGTTGTCAAATTTCTGAGGGTTTTTCTGAAGAATCTTTTTCCCATATTTAAAGCAGATAATGACAGGCTACAGGTGACTGTGGCACTCGAATTCCACTGCGTGTGCTGGAGAGTGAGGCAAGGAGTTCTATTCACAAACTTACTTTTTTGTTGATTAGTTCAGCTAGCCTTTTTTTAAATTAATTTTTAT
>NW_021703770.1:72745769-72972355 GCF_005190385.1 Monodon monoceros | reverse complement strand
TCAGCTAGCCTTTTTTTAAATTAATTTTTATTGGAGTATAGTTGATTTACAATGTTGTGTGAGTTTCAGGTGTCCAGCAAAGTAATTCAGTTATATATATTTTTTATTCACAAATTTAAATGTTCCCAATACACTGGAGGTCACATCCTTTGCAACTATTTAAATTTAAGATTAAAATGTTTGGATGGCAACGTATCAATATACAAGGGCGGGAGTTAGTTTTTCTCAGTCTTTAAAGGGAGTGGGTGTTGTCATCACTTTGTAGATGAAGCCATCCTATGAACGAAAGGAAACATCCCCTGGACATTTGGTTTAACATAAACCTATAGAAGCTCAGCCTGAAGAACTGAAAATAGAAGTGACCCTGCCGTGGTGTTGCCACCGCAGAGGTGCTATTTAGAGCCAGGAAAAGTGCAGCTCGCGCCATACAAAAGGCCCCTGATTGATTGTGCACGCTTACTTCCTCACATTGTTGAGCCTCCAGAATCTGCTGCAAGTGAGGGGGTGAGTCAGGCCCGAGAGGCTGGTTCCAGGGCCTAGATAAGGCATCTGGAAATCTCTGTGAGCCCCAAGGAGTGGTGAGGCAGCCACCCACTCTATCGGGGTTGCCCGGGTGGCCCTGCTGGGTCCCGGGTGCCTAAGTGAAGGCAGGTCTGTTCCAGGCCACGTGACTCTGCACGGTCTGAGACCAGGTCTCAGCCTCAGAAGGGGAGTCTCCCCACGAAGGGAAAAACCCAGGGCCATGCCCGGCACTTAGAAGGAACAGATACCTTCTTCCGGGTGTGAATTCCTTCAACGCAGCCTTAAAGATACATCCCCACAGGTTACAACCCAGACAGCATCTCTTTTTTTTAAAAATCTTTTCGCGGTGCCTCGCAGCCTGTGGGATCTTAGTTCCCCGACCGGGGATCGAACGAACCCGCGCCTCCTGCAGTGGGAGCACGGAGTCTTAACCAGTGGACCGCCAGGGAGGTCCCTGCAGACAACATCTTAATAGCCTGTTGTTTTCTCCTGGAAGTATGCCAGCAGCGAATACATGAGCTGACCACCTCCCCGTGCCTGTGGGGTGAGTCTACGGCCTAGTTGGTCCAGCCTCCCAGGGCATCTCCCCGCCTGAAGGCCAGGTAATGGCAACAGAACCCCTGCTGTAGATTCATCTGGAAGGCTCACAGACACCTTCACACCCACGTGTCCCAGCAAACTCCTGCATCTTGGCTGCTCTCCCGTCAGCCGCCCCAGCTTATTCAAGTCCAAATGCAGAGCCATCTTCCACCTCTCACTCTCTCCGTCCCATATCTAATAGTTTATGTATGTATGTATGTATGTATTTTTATTGTAGTAACATATACATAATGTACAATTTACCGATTTAACCATTCTGAGGTGTACAGATCTGTGGTATTAAGTAAATTCACTGGATTGTACAACCGCCTGCACTCTCCATTTCCAGGACTTTTAAAAATCATCGCAAGCAGGGCTTCCCTGGTGGCACAGTGGTTAAGAGTCCGCCTGCCAATGCAGGGGACATGGGTTCGAGCCCTGGTCTGGGAAGATCCCACATGACGCGGAGCAACTGAGCTCGTGAGCCACAACTACTTAGCCCACGAGCCACAACTACTGAGCCCACGAGCCACAGCTACTGAAGCCCACGTGCCTAGAGCCCGTGCTCCGCAACAATAGAAGCCACCGCAATGAGAAGCCCGCGCACCGCAACGAAGAGCAGCCCCCGCTCGCCGCAACTAAAGTCTGTGCAGCAACAAAGACCCAACACAGCCAAAAATAAAATAAATTTATATTAAAAAAATCATCCCAACCAGAAACTCTGTACCATGAAACAATCACTCCCCATTCCTCCCCACTCCCTCCAGCCCCTGGAAACCTCTATTCTACTTTCCTGTTTGTGAACTTGACACCTCCAGGTATCACACATGGGCTGAATTGTACAGTATTTGTCATTTTGTGGCTTATTTCATTCAGCAGAATATCTTCCAGGCTCATCAATGTTGTAGCGAGTATCAGAATTCCCATCCTTTATAAGGCTGGATCATATTCTGTTGCATGTGTGGACCACATTTGTTCATTCCTTCATCTGTTGTGGACATTTCTAATAGCTTCTTAATCTTATTAATTTACTATTTTATCACTACTCCATTACTCTAGTGGACACAGAAGTTCCTTCATTTCCTAGTTTGTCTCTATCTTAAAATTCTCTTTCCCGTCCATCCCATGCACCATCTGAATAATTCACCTAATAATTTCACTCTATTCTTCTATGCATCCCAAATCCTTGCCCCTCAGTGGCCTGGGCCCAATCAACCCTTCTTATATCTCATCTCACTTTTTTCACTAGTCGTCCTCTACTTACCAGGCCAAGAGGCATTTACTGGATAAGTACCGGGTGCTGGGCACAGAAACAGAAAGTCAGGAAAGGTGCCCCTGGACCATCCACCCTGGAGATCTGGAACACGGTGTGAGAACTCTCCACCTGCGCCTCCCCACACCTGCCGCATGGTTCCTCCACCCCACCTGCTCTCTGGACTGTTCTCCTGCCCCGCCCCCCATCTGTGAGCCTTGTCTCCTGCGGGATCCCACCCCATCGGTGACGAGAGGCTCGTGGTAACGAGCATGGATCCTGGACTAGACGGTGTCCTTGGACACTGGCCCTGCCACTGACTAGCTTACGCTGTGGGACGCATACCTCCTTTGTGGACGGTGCTCTTGGGTCCAGAACTGTCAACAGGGCTCACAGTCAGGGTGCCCCTCCCTGCGTTGTTGAGGATTAGTCCGGCGCTGATCCTGCGAAGAAGCTAGAGCAGCGCCAGGCTGCAGAGTCGTTACCGCACTGTTACCTTTCTGAGATTATCCTCCACGGGGTTGTGCACTTTAGCTCATTTGTTAAGTCTCTGCTCTCAAATATCTTCAAATGCCGTGTTATGAGCTAGACACAAGGCGTATGTATGCTGCTAATGAAAAGACATTGCCTCTGCTCTTCGGGGATTCCTAGTATTATTCATGCTTCTCTTCGGAGCCCTGTGATCACACCCTGCACGACTCCTCCTCCCTCCGTCCCTTCCTTTCTTTCCTTCTTTCCTTCCCCCCCCTCCTTCCTTCCATCAGATACCCGTCGGTTGCTACCCGATGCTGGGGATATGCCTCTGCGACCTGCACCGTCGCGCTTTCAGGGGATGAACTAATGGAGAAGGCAAATGCATAAGTGAATAAATCATATGACGCAGGAGAGCAATAAATCCGGAGAAATCCAGAAGAGATAGCGTGTGCTGCTTGGCCGGGGCGGCCCTCTGAGCACAGGTCCCCTGAGCGAGGCCTGGGAAGGGAAGGGTCAGCTCTGCCTGGATCTGCGGGAAGAGCCATCCGGCCGAGGGCAGGGGGCGCTGTCGGAAGGGAAGTCGGGATGAGGGGGAGGGCAGAGGGAGATCGCCGTCGGGCTGGTTCTCGAAGGTTTCGTCAGGGCTTGGGTTTGATCCCAGTACGATGGGAAGCCTCTAAGGGTGCAAGCGACATGATCCTACGCGTACTTATAAAAGCCTCCTCTGCCTGCGAGAAGCACGTGGAGAAGAGTCGGAGGAGAAGCAGCAAGACCAGCTGCAGGTGCGAATCAGGTACCAGCACGACCGCCCGATGCTGCTACTGACCCTACAAGGCGGCTCCTGAGCGCCGGCCTCTAGCTTCGGCCTTTTCTTTTTTTTTAAAAAAAATAATAATAATAAGAGCTAAGTTGATACTGTGTTGTCAGAATCAGACCCCGCAAATCTTAATCTTGTACTGATTAGAAGGGTGAAGTTCAATAGGAAAATATGTCAAGAAAATTTTAAAACACGTTTCCCACAAGAATTTTTATATACCAGAAATGGAGGAGACAACTTCAGTCCTTTCATCTCTATTTGATTCAACATAGTGTTGATGTAATTTAAGTATGTCCTGGGGTGAGTTTTTATTGTTTCTTAAAAGCAATTGTTTTCATATTTCAAACATCCTTCTATTAAGAATTTAAGTTGTAATTTTTTTTTCTATTTTAAACTAACAAAGAACCAGTGAACGCATATTCAGTATAAGAAGTAATTAAAGAGAGCTGACTGGGGAATTAAAAAAAAAAAAGTTGTGACACAGTACTTTTTGAATTAATTTCTTAGATCTATTAAGTTATGTTGGACCATTTAAAAGGAATTCCTGTCTCTCCTGTAAAATCGTTTATTTCAGGTATTGGTAGGTTGCTAATCTTAATCTTTTACTCTTCTCTTGCCCCTTAATCCACGTGAAGAAAAGGGAAAAAAAGAATTATTGATTAGCCAAGCTAAACATCAAAGGAATGATCTTCCCCACAAATCAATCCTTCCATTCTCTTAATTGCTTTGTTGATTTCTCCCAAAGCTTTATCTACTGAGCTGCTCACTCCTAAAGCCTCAGGTTTGTTGTCGGAAATTTTTCCCTTTTGTGTTTTTTGCTACAAGTTATTATCCAGCTAGCGGTTCTTGGAAAATTGAGTATTGCTGCCCAGGTGAACAGTGCAGGTGGTATCAGATCTCAGAGACTCAGTCCCACCTCGTCTTGGGCATCGCACTGAGTAAGGCCTGGACTCTCAGGTCCTCGTTTCTTTAGAGAACACACTCATTTCCCAACGAACACAAATGTCATCGGTTTGCCTTTGTTGTTTCTTCTTTTTTAGAAATGAAATTAATGTGATGATAACCTCTTTCTCCCCAAACCTGGGTATCGACGATTTCTGCTTCACTTTCTGGCCCCTCTTCTAAGTTCTGAAGACACTACCAAAGGCGGGTATTGATCAACAGGCTGCCTGTCACTTCCTTGGGCACAAAGGACACAAACCCTGTCACCTCCATGCCCCAGAATAGACCTAAAGGTAAAGGGTCAGAGATGAAAGGCTTTTGATTAGTCCTCCTTTGTAACCAGCCTCTTAGGAAGGCTGAGCCTCTGTTTACACCTGTCCTTGGAGTTTAAGATGGAAAACTTTTACTCCCAGGTCCATGCATGGATGTTGGTGAAGCAGAACGCTTATCTTTCTCAGTTTCTTATGGGGGGAGCTGAGATGGATTGTTTGTTGCTAAGGCGGTTTGCCTTTTTAGGTAAAAGGCGTATGCGTCCTGGGTCTTCCGTTTGTTGCCTACACTGCTGAGAATTCATCTGTTATAGAAATCTTAACACTTTAGGTGTTGGCTAGAGAACACCCAAATTAATTTCCTCTGAGAAAAGAACCTGAGGGATTCCTTTTTCTTTCCTCAGGTTGCAAGGATGTCATTGATTTCATTGTTAAACCAGAGCAGAGAGGGTCAAGGGGGTTTCGAGAAGCTGAGAGAAAGAATGCAAGAAGAAAAGTCATTACTCATCCACATTCACAGAGTGGCCGATGAAAATTCAGGAGGGCAACTCTGAACCTCCCCCTGGAGAAGAGAAACCTTCTTAAGTGGCCTTGGCTTCACCCAGCCCCTTATGTTTAACTCAATGACTGACCTTTAAAAGCAAGGTCGTGTCGTGAAATTCTGGTAATCCTTTGTTAGTATTGCATGGATGGTCTCTCCTTCCCAGTCCTAGCTTATTGCCTGAAAGCAGGCATGCAGTTCCCGTTTGAATTACACCAATCTTCTCCTTTCCTCTCCCTGCCCCTGCTCACGCCCTGGCCATTTGTAGTCTCACTCATCAAATAAGGACAGTTGTTTTCATACACGTCTCCTAAGTTCTCTCTGGTCTGTAGAGCTGTGAACATGTGACCAGGCAATATGTCCAATAAACTACAAAGAAGGGGAAAACGTGCAGAGCTTAGTTTGATAAGAAAAGCGGCCGTTGATCTTCATGGAGTGCTGATGGGGAGGCATGCAGGCTGGGCCCTGGGCCCTGTGATTTGGGCCAAGAATGGCTCCCTTTTCCTCGAGGACAGAGAAGGAGAAGCAGGTCTCTCTAGTCTCAGAGCAGTAGGGTTCAGCCCCCTCCCCTTCCTGGAAGCTGCCAGGCTTGCTCCCAAATCTGCCCAATTTGCCCCCTGAGCCCACAAGGTCCCCCTCTTCTTGGCCTCTTGCATTCCAGCTCAGAAGCCAGGGAGCAGGTGTGTTTGGGGTTGTGTAACTGTAGCCTGTTTATCAGGGGAACATTCACTGCATTGCTCTGCACCCCAGTTAGAACCCTTGTGTTTGAAAAACATAATCGGGAATTATTTCCACAACCGGCTGAGTATAACTAACTATAAATACGAGGCACCTCTTTTTTTTCAAGGCTTACACGTGATCAACTCTATAGGCCCCTGATTTGCTCAGAAGCAAATGCACATTTGCTCAATTTCTCTAAAAGTACTTTTTTCATGTGTCCATCCAACTTTCCTGAGTATTTCAATCACTAATAAAATGTAACATTTTTTGGAAAAGTTCGTATAGAAAGATTAATTCTGTTTGTCCATAGTTTAGATTGTGATGATCAACCTTAGCCAACGAAAGTCCCCAGATGTGTGACTCACAGAGCTAGCGTTCCCCTCTCTCTACTCCTCCAAGTATCTGTTTAACTCTGTCATGAAAGAAATAGGGTGGTTTTCGGGGACCTATCTGCAAATACTAATCTTATTGAGATAAGCAAGAAATCTATGCTATTCGCCTTAGAGTATTTTCCATCAGCATCAAGCCCAGTGGCTAACTCAACTTGTGTCGTAAAGCGATCCACATGGACACTGGGATTAGTAGAGCTCTGAAGACAGAGTCAGTGAAGATATGGTCCCTTTGTACCGGGCTGCTCCTAAATTCTGCTGAAGGCTGTCTCCTCCTGGTTGTCGGGCGATTCTAGATCACTAATTAACAACACTGGGGCGTGCAAATGCTGCTTGCCCAATAAGCCGATGGCGAAATTTAAACTCACTCTGTTAAACCATGTCACTATCCACGAAAAGGTGCCCTTCAGAATTAACCTGCTGTGGTTGGGATACGTCTCCAGTGTTTACTGTTTGCTTGTTCAATTCGTTGACTTTATCATTCTCTCTCTATCTCACCCTGTATATACATGTTTATATATATTTTTTGAACCATTTGTATGTAGGTGCCTATATCATGCCCATCAGTGTATTATCTCCTATACGCATTCCCAGAAGTGAGAATATTCTCTTACAAATCCACAGACTAATGATCTTTTATCTAATATGCATCCCATATTCCAATTTCTTGATTATCTCAATAAAGTGCTTTATAGCTATTTTAAAATTTTTTGGTGTGGGATCCAGACCAGGGTCATTTGTTAAACTTAGTTGCCGTATCTTGGGAGTCTTCTAAAATTTGAGACAGCTCCTTAGTGTTTGTCTTTTACCATCAATATCTTTGAAAAATACAGGCCAGTTACTTTTTAGAGTGTCTTTCAGTTTGGGTTTCTCTGATTATTTTCTTTTCTCCCCCTGCCCAGCTTTATTGAGGTATAATTGTGTAAGTTCCTTAAATTTTCTGGGCCTTGGTTTCTTTGACTACAGAAAGAGAATAGTAGTAGTAACTTCTTGGGGTAATTTTAAGGATTCAATGAATTAATATAGGTACATAGAAAGTGTTCATTATGTTATCAGCTACTTTTATGTTTTGAAGGTGTTATTCCAAAAAAATGTGATATAATGTATACAGACAATGGAATACTCTTCAGCCTTACAAAGGAAGGAAATTATGTCACATGATACAGATACATGGATGGACCTTGAGAACATGATGCTAAGTGAAAGAAGCCAGTCACAAAAGGACAAATACTGTGTGATTCCACTTATGTGAAGTACGCACAGTATCAAGTTAGTAAAGAAAGCGAGCGTGGTGGTTACTGGAGTGGGGAGTAAGGGGAGAATGGGGAGTTAGGGTTTAATGGGCACAGAGTTTCAGCTGGAGAAGATGAAAACGTTCTGGAGATGGATACTGGGGATGGTTACACAATGATGTGAATGTACTTAAAACCACCTAAATGAAAGCTTTAAAATGGCTAAAATGGTAAATTTTATATTATGTATATTTTACCACAATACAAATTTTTGAAAACATTATTCTGACTGCTGTGTGGACAATGGGGGATGGAGAGTGGGGAAAATGCAGCCCCAGCAGTCAGGGGCTGTCACCATTGTCTAGTGGCGAGAAGACGGGCGTGGCAGTAGAGGTGCCGGAAGAAGACGCATTTGGGATGTGGTTTGAAGTAGGCAGATCTTAAGGACAGGAACGTGTCGGCAGGTTGGGTGAGGGGCCGTGGAAAAGAGAGGGGACAAGGAGATCTTTCTTCTCTCTGGCTTTAAACCTTTTAAAGAAACCTTTTTTAAAAAGATTTGTCATTATTCTTTTGGTTAAGTTGGGTCTTTGCTGCGGTGCACGGGCTGCTCATTGTGATGGCTTCTCTTGTTGTGGATCACGGGCTCTAGGCACGCGGGCTTCAGTAGTTGTGGCACATGGGCTCAGGAGTTGCTCCGCGGCACGTGGGATCTTCCCGGACCAGGGCTTGAACCCGTGTCCCTGCATTGACAGGTGGATTCTTAACCACTGCACCACCAGGGAAGTCCTCTCTGGCTTTAAAGGTGGATGATTTCGATTGCTGTGTTTTTTTGGGTTTTTTTGCAGTACGCGGGCCTCTCACTGTTGTGGCCTCTCCCGTTGCGGAGCACAGGCTCCAGACGCGCAGGCTCAGCGGCCATGGCTCACGGGCCCGGCCGCTCCGCAGCATGTGGGATCTCCCCGGACCGGGGCACGAACCCATGTCCCCTGCATCGGCAGGCAGACTCTCAACCACTGCGCCACCAGGGAAGCCCTGCTGTGTCTCTTAAACCCTAACTCCCCACATCCTTCCCTCCCCCAGCCCCTGGCACCCACCCTTCTGCTTTCTGTCCCTGTGACTGTGATACCCTAGGGACCTCACGTAAGTGGAATCATACAGAATTTGTCCTTTTGTGTCTGGCTTCTTTCACGTAACACAATGTCTTCAAGGTTCATGCAGGCTATGGCACGTGGCAGTGTTTCCCTCCTTTTCAAGGCTGAGTAATGGTCCTTTGACGTATACGTCACATTTGGTTTATCCACTCCTCAGCTGCAACCACATTTTGGCTCTTATGAATGATGCTGCTATGCACACGGGTGTACAGACATCTGTTCCAGTCCTTTTTTCGTTGCTTTTGGGTGTATACCCAGAATTGGAATTGCTGGATCACATGGTACTTTTAAGTACTTGTAAGTTTAATTTTTTAAGGAACCATCATACTATTTTAATTAATTAATTTATTTTTGTTTTTAATGTTCTATCTCCCGACTTCTTTGTACTCCTGTACCGTGGACCTTACTTTACATTTGCTAAGTGCTCAACAAATATTATTTTTATTTTTGATTATTTTCTTTTTTTCTCTCTTTTTTTATTGAAGCGTAGTTGACTTATTATATTAGTTTCAGGTGTACAACATAGTGATTCGATATTTGTATAGATTTTACTCCATACGATGTTATTATAAAATATTGACTCTATTCCCCGTGCTGTACATTACATCTTTGTAACTTATTTATTTTAGACCTAGGAGTTTGTACCTCTTAATCCCCTTCACCGACCTTGCCCGTCTCTCTACACCCTAGTTCATCCTCTTGTATCTGTGAGTCTGTTTCTGTTTTAATTGTTCATTTTATTTTTCAGATTCCACATATATCAACAACTGTCATTAATAATGCTTATAAATATAGCTGACGTGTGCCCAGAATTGTACACGTTATAAGGCATTTTCACTTAAATGACTTCATTTAATAATGTGATATGGTTATAATCAGCTTTCCTCTGTCCTATGTCACAAGCACTGTGCCCAGCGATTGGCCTGGATTATCGCCCTTCGTTCTCACAGCTAGTCTGTGAGGGAGGTGATGTTACTCTTACATCTGGGGAGACTGAGGCACAGAGTGATTAAGGTAACTTGCCCAGAGTCACAGAGCTAGTGAGTGGCAAAGTGGCAGAGCTAGTGTTCTAACCCAGGCGGTCTCACGCCACAGCCCATGGTAATCAGTCTTCTGAAAGCTTCCCCCAGGCCATGCATGCTACCTTCCAAGAATGCATGTTGAGTCCTCAGGCTGAAATTTCAAAAGATCATCATACATATTGTTAATTATGAAATAAACATATCCATATGCTATTGCACCATTTGGGTTGAGACAAAGCATCGCTATGTATTATTTTTTATTTTTGCATTGTTAGAACGTATTTTCACTAGCAATTCCTAGGAATGCTGACTAGTTTTTTCTTTTTCATCAGAATTCACTTACTATAGACTAATACTGTGATATCCTGAAAAGCTTCGTATGACTGAAAGGGGTGGAAAGTTCAGTTTGTCAATTCCATTTGTATTTTGAGACTGTTTATCCAAACTGAAAGGGATAGTGGGACAGAAATCTGGGTAGTTCATCCGGTTCCCTTTTCCTGCAGGAGCAAAGCCCTCACCTGTCCCAGACATACGATTTGGGGCAGTTTGCTAAACTTTGCACTGCACACTTCTGCTTTTGCCGGCAGTGCAGTCCGGCTCCTTCCTGGGCACATTTGTTTCTTTACTGATTCATCTCTTCTCTTCTTTTTAGCAGAGAGTTAGGGGCTGACAGTAACAAGCAGACTGAGGATAATGAGAAAGCCAGGGACTCATCTGATCCTAGAACCCTGCAGGGATCTCTGAGTTCAGCCCCTCCAGGGAGTAAGAGCTGACATTCAGGGCCGCTCCCAAGGGCCCTGAGATGCAATCTGGAGGTCATAGCCATCTGTGGCTCCCCGCTCTGAACCCAACTGACGCGTGCCCTCCTGGCACGTTGCCACTGTTTGTTTCACGCTATTGACACAGAGGATGAGCTGCCTTGTCACCTCCCTGTGCAGCCCCTGCCATCCTTCCTACTGCAGGGCAAATATTTACCAGCTCCGAGATGTCCAGGGGGACAGCATGAAGGAAGCAATGTCAACGAACCTGCGCTCCAGTCCACTGAGGCCCAGACGCCCGGGTTGAACTCACTGGGACTCCACATTTATTCAAATCAGCATCGAAATACTGTTGTCATGTGACCCCCCCAGGTAGCGTCTTGAAAATAATCTTGGCCTCAGGTACACGTCGGTAGACTCTGTGAGTTTCCTCATTGTCAGCATCAAGGCCTAGGAATGAGAAGAGAAGGAAAAAGAGGACGAGAGGAGATGAAGGACAGAGAGAGAAAAGGAAGGAAGGTCCTTGCAGTCTGTGTGAGGGTCACACTTCCTTCTCTAACATTCCCGGCCCCTGGCCGTGGCCTGCTTTCCGGATGCAAACTAAACTGTGGGTATAGCGGGGCCCGTGGAGAGAAGCTAACACCTAACCAAGTGAATTCTTAGACTGTTTTTGGAAGCATAAGTATACCTTTCAATAAGGATCTTGAACCCAAGTAAAGCCCAGAGCTGGGAGAGATGTAAGGTCAGCAGTTAGGAGCGAATTAAACATGTATTGAACCGAGCATTACAGTTGGCCTTGATTTTTTTTTTTTTTTTTTTTTTTGCGGTACGCGGGCCTCTCACTGCTGCGGCCTCTCCTGTTGCAGAGCACAGGCTCCGGACGCGCAGGCCCAGCGGCCATGGCTCACGGGCCCAGCCGCTCCGCGGCATGTGGGATCCTCCCGGACCGGGGCACGAACCCGCGTCCCCTGCATCGGCAGGCGGAGTCTCAACCACTGCGCCACCAGGAAAGCCCTGTGCTTGATTTTTAATCCTCATCGTAATCATGAAACGATAGTATGGTGGTCCCCACTGGATGAGAGAGGCTCTCTCACTTCTATGGTCCCCTGAGTCCACAGAAGTAAACGGCGGGGCCAGGCAGCCGTCACTGTCCTGTTCTGACTCCAAATCCCACCCTTGTTTCTCGGCAGAACCTTTACTGCCGCTTCAACCCAGGAAACAACAGACGTGGGCTGGAAACAAATCTAAAAGCAAACAGCAGTGGTGAGTGGGCCTCGGGAGAAGCAGCCGGCCGGCAGGTGGTCAGGGAGACGGGCCCTGGGTCTGGGGAGGCCGAGGAGGAAGGTGGCCTGGGCGCCCGCGGGCCTGGCTGCCACGCAGCCAGCAGATGCTGGGACACGTTTCCTCCGATTCCACATCCATTGTTCTGCCTTTATTACATGGTCTCACTGTCCATCACAGACGGAAATGGAATTGGTCTGAAAGGGTTTCCTCTTCCCACAGTCTTCTTGGTGTGTATTGATAGGTAGCTTTTAAATATAATATCCTTCCAGACAGGAAGATTAAGCTGATCTGTCCACTTCATGACCAGACTGGTTGTTTTTTTTTATTTCAACAGGAGAGACAATGTATTTGCCTCTTCAGCCCTCCATGACTTCCTTATCGTACCATAGTCTAAAAAAAGGTGACTTAATTCCCTGGGTCATCCCCTGGTCAGGTCAGTGGGAGATATGGGGTCAACACTCTCGGGGCTGCGGGACCATGGCCCCCCTTCTCTGCAATCCCAGGCCATGGCCAAGTGGTCACAGGTTTACAAAGGCGGGTGTGGAGGGGCCAGACCCCTGCACCTCTCCTGGTCCTTCTTGCTGGTTGTCTATAATCTAGAGCTCTTTTCCCCACGACTTTTTGTGTCTCCCAGAAGGCCCATCTGTTTTTGTGGTTAGGTTTTTGTCTACGACTTGGAAACCGCATGCTGCTTCTTTTTATTTTCTTTATCTGCAGCCCATTGGGCCTTTCAGACCCTGGACAGAGCCGGCTGCTATGTGGATATTGTCACTGCCCTTCTCTGTCAGTGTAATTAGTTATTTCTGTGGCCCTAGAAACGTGTGTTAAGAGTACATCCTGTTTTCCTTGACGTATCACCTCACACTGGTCAGAATGGCCATCATCAAAAAATCTACAAACACTAAATGCTGGAGAGGGTGTGGAGAAAAGGGGACCCTCTTGCACTGTTGGTGGGAATAGAAATTGATACAGCCACTATGGAGAACAGCATAGAGTTTCCTTAAAAATTAAAAATAGAACTACTATATGACTCAGCAATCCCACTACTGGGCATATACCCAGAGAAAACCATAATTCAAAAAGAGTCATGTACCAAAATGTTCATTGCAGCTCTATTTACAATAGCCAGGACATGGAAGCAACGTAAGTGCCCACCAACAGATAAAGAAGGATAAAGAAGATGTGGCACATATATACAATGGAATATTACTCAGCCATAAAAAGAAACGAAATTGAGTTATTTGTAGTGAGCTGGATGGACCTAGAGACTGTCATACAGAGTGAAGTAAGTCAGAAAGTGAAAAACAAATACCATATGCTAACATATATATACGGAATCTAAAAAAAAAAAGGTCCTGAAGAAACTAGGGGCAGGACAGGAATAAAGACGCAGATGTAGAGAGTGGACTTGAGGACACAGGGAGGGGGAAGGGTAAGCTGGGATGAAGTGAGAGAGAGGCATGGACATATATACACTACCAAACGTAAGGTAGATAGCTAGTGGGAAGCAGCCGCATAGCACAGGGAGATCAGCTCGGTGCTTTGTGACCACCTAGAGGGGTAGGATAAGGAGGGTGGGAGGGAGATGCAAGAGGGAGGGGATATGGGGATATATGTATATGTATAGCTGATTCACTTTGTTACAAAGCAGAAACTAACCCACCATTGTAAAGAAACTATACTCCAATAAAGATGTTAAAAAGAAAGAGTACATCCCATTTTCCTTGTAAAACTTTATCCCTAAGCCAAGATATGGAAGCAACCTAAGTGTCCATCAACAGGTGAATGGATAAAGAAGATGTCCATATATACAATGGAATACTACTCAGCCATAAAAAAGAATGGAATTTTGCCATTTGCAGCAACATGAGTGGACTTGGAGGGCATTATGCTAAGTGAAATAAGTCAGACTGAGAAAGACAGGTACTGTATGATATCACATAGATTAGATGTGGAATCTAAAAAATACAACAGACTAGTTCTTTTACATACCATAAAAGAAGCAGACTCACAGATATAGAGAAAAAACTAGTGATTACCAGTGGGGAGAAGGAAGAGGGGAGGGGCAATATAGGGGAAGGAGGGAAAGAGCTACAAACTATTAGGTATAAAATAAGCTACAAGGATATATTGTACAACACAGGGAATATAGCCAACATTTTATAATAACTATAAATGTAGTATAACCTTTAAAAATTGTGAATCACTATACTGTACACCTTTAACCTCTATACTATTGTACATCAACTATGCATCAATAAAGAAACAAAAAGAAAACCTTTTATCCCTGAGGTTTTCTTTTTGTCAGGTTCTTCCTGCCACATCTTAAACGTATTCAAATGCACTTTTCTCATGCTGCCAGTGCTCTTATTTCCTTAACACCACGAATACTGTCACATGATTGTTATTTTCACTAATGTTCATGGAGGAATTTTTAGACATGCTTTCTTATGCTAACATGCATTCTTATGCTAACATGCATTCTTATGCTAACATGCATTATCTCATTTAATCTCAAATATCCCATGAGGTAGATACTATGATCATCCTCCGTTTCGTAGATGAGGAAACTGGGCCTTAGACGTGGAAATAATATGCTCTCATCCACCGCTGGCTGCTGGCAGGGCTGAGGTTGGAGCCGAGCCTGTCCCGCCAGGTGGGAAGCCAGGCCACTGCCCATGAGGGTTCTGCTTGGGGCCGCCAGAACCTTTGAGACTGACCTGACAGAGTGGTCCAGAAAGGTCCCCCGGATGATGCCACGGACTCATTCCCACCTTGAGAACTGCTGACCTCGTGGGTAAATTCCACCACTTTCCACCCGTAAATATAATTCCTCTCAATCTGTAAAAATTAAATCAAGGAGCCAACCCTCCTGAAACGCTTATTTCACCATCTATACTAAGAAATCATTTAGAAAAGTTATTGCCTGAAAGATTCTATTTGCTTCTTAAAAGGCTATTCTTTCTTGTCCTTAAGCATCTTTTTGCTAGAAGAATCTGGCAACCTGTGTCATTTTTGGAGCATTTGGAGTGGAACAGGATTTTTACACTCTTTATCATCTGGTGAGGCTTTTAAGGGGAAAGTGTCAACATAAATTTGGAATTTCCTGACTTCTGCAGATTTGAGTTATAATCTGGACATGACTAGAAAGGAAATCTTAAAAAAAAATATTTTAGAGTGTTTTATTGTGGAAATGTCCCCAAACATTTTCATCCCATTTTCCCAGAGAAACCTGACATCGTGGGGAGGGGGAGGGGGCAGAAGAACAAAACGCAACGGGCCACATCCTTGAACTCTTTTGTGTGTTTAGAACAATGTCCGGTTAAAATCAAACAATATTGCTGCTAAATACGGCTAAAATAGTCCTTGGTGAGCGCTCTTGGAGGAGTGAGGAGAGCCACGGTCCCTCTAAGAGGGAGGGTCTGATTCCGACCGAAGCAGGGAGGCCTGGCGGACACAGCATCTTCGCCACCGCCCTGTCATCAGCTCCTGTATGGCCTGGGACCTTAAATGTCTTCCCCATCCCCCTGTCATCGGCTGCTGTACGGCCTGGGACCTTGCATCCCAACCAGAGCGCGGAGCGAATACCAGCGCTGCGCCCAAGTGGAAAACAAAAGCCGGGTTGGGGGCGGGCAAGCTCGTAAAGGAGAAGGAGGCGAAGTCACGAAGTCTGGCTTTCTGGCCAGATTTCCTCGGGAAGGTGAGGTGTGGCCGGCACTGTGTGCGAGCGCCGGGAGGGGCCGCGCACCCCGCCTCGGGCCGGCAGGCCCGGCTGGCCCGAGGCCAGGGCGCCCGACGCCAGGCCCGGCTCTCGCGGTGGGAGCGGCCGCCGGCGGCCACACAATGGCATTATCTCGGGCCAGCGCGCTGCAGGGACCCGCCGCTTCCTGCCCCCGCATCGCGGCACAGACTGTCCCAGGGCCCACCGCCTTCGGACACGCTCTCCGGCGCTCCGTCGCCAAGCTCGGTAGGGAAACGTCTAAAGCCACTTCTTCCTTGGGAATTGCAGACGCTGAGATGCTGTCATGCATTGTATTTTTATCCCCGCTGGAAGGACGCGCGGTCATGAGTCACCTGGGGGAAGGGACGAACTCGCCGAGCAGTTTATGTAATGCAGGCGACCGCTGGGGCTTCTTAGCGCCGGGAAGACACAAACGTCTTCAAAGCGACCTGAGCCCCGCACCCAGCGCCATTTATTCCTGAGGGCCCATCATCGCATCCTCCCACCGACTCCTGAATCCCTGAGCTCCTCTGATGGCAGGAAAGCACAGAGGCTGCCACGGGAGAGGAAAACCTGGCGAAGGTGCTGGAGGGGCGTGCTTTTCACATCTAGTCTTTAGCGTCTAAACTGTTAAGGGACTCTCAAACACAGCCCTTGGATTAAATTATAAAAAATGTAAAAGTCCTTAAACCCCAGTCCTACCAATGTGTTGCACAGGACAAGAAAGACTAGATTTTGTTTTGTTTTGTTTTACTGGTATCCTTGGCTTTGGACTATTGTGATTAGATTCTTAAACAACAGACGAAGTCTTTCTAGCTACATGCCTGTGCCAGAAACTTTAGCAACCTGCTCCCAGAAATCAGGGGTTTAATCCAAGAGTTACCAGAAATGCTCTTCAACCTTCTGCTTCCGGGTCAGGAAGTTTCTGGCAGCCGTGGACTCTGCTCCTTAGGATTGTTGGACCAGACTGGTTTCAGGGGAGCCGAACCGTCGGCTTTGTGCTCAGTGACAATTCCTGCTCTTGTAGTGCAAACCTGATTTCAGGAGACCTGGGCAGAGGGGCTCTTGGTTTGCCCTGCATGCCTAGACGGCTCCCTAGATGGCTTTTCTCCCTCACTATGACCCGTGAAGATCCCTCCCGTCCTCGCTTTTGTGGAAATGACCAGGCTTTTTTTTGGCCTGGACTCAGCAGAATGCAGGCCTGTGTTTAACAACCAGCAACAAACAGCCCTGATCAGACATTTGTCATGGCCTTTAGTGGGACAGGCCTAGAAATGTGGAATTTTTTCAACTCCGAAAGCTTTGCAGCATACAGAAAAATACAGGGGATCTTACAATAAATGTTCCGGTACTCACCAGCCACCTTTGATGAAATCTGGACATTTTGTGATGTTTACTTGACAGTTTGCTTTTAAAGAAACAGTTGAGGACAGCGTGGTCCCCTCCCCTCCCTCCCTGCACAGAGGTGATTGCGGTCTGAACTTTGGCGTTTGTCTTTCCCGCCTGCTGGACGGATGTTCTCCCACGTGTTCACTGCTGTGTAAAGGCTGGCATTGACTCTGATGAGTCAGTACAAGCTTTTCAATATTTTTGAATGCCACCCTTGCCTGCATGTTTCTAAGTATGTGTATGTACAATATACAATGTTTCACGTGTCTTAAAATTTGAATATAAGTTGTATTATAATGCATATAACCTTTTCGATAAGCTTTATTGAGATATAGTTCACACACCATACAATTCATCTCTTTAAAGTGTACTAGTCAATTGTTTTTAAAATAGTCACAGAACTGTACAACCATCACCACAGTTCATTTTAGAACATTTTCATTCTCGCCTCCAAAAACACCTTTACTGATCAGCAGACACGCCCCTTCCTGTCACCTGCCAGACCAAGGCCACCACTAATTTGCTTTCTGTCTCTGTGGAATTGCCTATTGTGGTCATTTCATAGAGATGGAATCATACAACATGTGACCTTTTGCATCTGACTTGCACTTAATGTAGCATTTTTATGGTTCATCCACGATGTAGCATGTATTGGTACTTCATTCTTTCTTACTGTCTAATATTCCATTCTATGGAAGTATCATGTTTTATTTATTTATTCATCTATTTATGGATATTTGGCTATGATAAATAATGCTGCTATGAATATTTCTGTACAAGTTTTTGTGTGAACACATGTTTCATTTGGGGGGGTATACAGCTTGAGTGGAATTGATGGATCATAGGGTAAGTCTATGTTTAATCTTTTGAGGAGCTGCTAGACTGTTTTCCAAAGAAGCTGCATCATTTTGCGTATTCCCACCAGCAGTCGTATGAGGGTCCCAATTTCTCCATGTCCTCGCCAACACTTATTGTCTGCTGTTTTTACTATGTCATGCTAGTAGGTGTGAACTGGTATCTTGTTGTGCTTTTGATTTGCATTTCCTTAATGACTAATGATATTGAGTACCTTTTCATGTGCTTGTTGGCTATTTGTATTTCCTTTTTGGTGAAATATTTCTTCAGATCCTTTGACCGTTTAAAACATTTAATTACTTGGTTTTTTAATGTTTAAGGTATGTATAAGAACACTTTATATATTGATATTATAGGTATAAGTCCTTTATCAGATATATGATTTACAAATATTTTCTCCCATTCTGTGGGCTGTCTTTTCACATTCTTGATGGTGTTTGCTATACGTAACCCTCAGAAAACCTTTGAGGTAATAAACATGGATAAAACAATTATCCAATCAGAACATGGAACACTAGTACATTAATTTTAACCAATTTCAACTTCTGTATAGTACTCAACAGTATGGGTATTGTGTGTTAAACTATCGATCCATTCTGTCATCGATGGAAATTTGGGCCATTTCTAGTATTTGGCTGTGACCTAATGCCACCATGAATGTTCTTGTCCATGTCTCCTGAGGCACACTTTCAAGTGTTTGTTGGGGCAACACCTACGAGTTGGATGCCAGGTCTTTCTCAGGTGTTCCTGGGGTCTGAATGCCTGTCTTCAGGTTCGCTGGATATTGTCAGAGTATTTTTCTTTCTTACCAGCAGTGTATTAGAGATCTCAGTTAACATCTTTGCTAATACTTACTACTGTTTGACAGTTAAGTTGTAGATATTGAGTTTGAAATTGAATCTCGTCATTTTTAAAATGCGTCCTTACTCTCTGTCAAACTATGGCGGCCTGTGAGGGACAGATTAGCTGCTGGCACTGTTTTATTCTTTGTAACAGAGAATTAAGAGATTGTGGCAATAATACGTTCTTGTGTATTGATAGCTCTGGGGACTCTGATATAAATAGATCAGTATGAATAACTGTACAGAATGTTCGTATGGTTCCTAGCCAGCTATGTTACATCATTGACTATGTAGACTGTATATAGTGTGGAACATATTTTAAATCTTCAATATGAACTTTTGCTACTGATTAGCACAAAGTTCTAGAATTTATTAGTATAAGCTGTTTGAAGATTCATTTTGGAAGTCCTGTAAAAGCTGGACGTGTTTCATTTCCATTCTAGGTCCCCAGTCTTGTTGCTAATCATTCCAATTCCTTCAGCATTTTCTCATGTAGTTCAATTTTTAGTCTTTTAAAAGTTGATTTTTTTCTGTACTACGTAACTAATACACACATAACTTTGATTGTAAAGCTTTCAAAATTAACCCCGCTTTCAAGGCAAAGAGGAAAGAACTGAGACACTCTGATGTATAGTGGCGTGAAATTCATTAGATAGAAGGTATTGTAGATATTCCATCAAAGTTAGACTTAAATCAGTGTAATATAATATTTAGACAAAGAAGACACTTTTAATGGCAAATAAAGGTTTCTTTTTCCCTGACTAGAATTTGATTCACAGGAAAGAAGAAGTTTCAGTTTGAATTTTGAGAGCTCTAAAATTTCAGCAGATAACATTTTTCTGCTGAGTTTCTTGTATGAGTGTTGATCTGTAGTTTTAATATACATGGGTAGAATCTACAGAGTAAAATAAGCTACTGGAAAACTAATAATAAAGGGAGGAACTTTCTAGTGGGGGAAGCTTCATAATCGTTGTACTCCATAATTTACGTGGGATGCTTTTTTAAGGTGTATTTTAACAGACGGGTTAAAACACAGCTTAAAAGGCTGTGCTCAGCCTTTCATATCTTCATTATATCATTTACTCCTCCTGGGAAACCTAGAAGGCAGGCACTACCTCACTCATCTCGGCTTCAGCCATTTGCCAGAATCTTCCACAGATTTAGTTGGTGATATTAGTTGTGGCTCTGAAAATAAACTAAACTCTAGAGTCTTTGGATATTTCCCTCCAGTAAGTTTTCCAAAGCCAAGAAAGTTCAAGGGTTTAATTAAAGGCACTTGGTCCTTTCAGCTGTACCGAGAGGGTTCTCCTTCAGAGTAAAGGTAAGGTCGGGAAATCCTGACATGTTCTACCTAAATTCTACTTCACTGAAGTGGTGAAAGATTAAAGTTCAGCCTAAAAGTTATTTTTCATTGAAAATTGGGTACACTCCAGTTCCCACCAGATTTTCTTGGCCAGACTCTCTCATCTCTCTGGAGTGTGTGGAAACTTGCCCATGGATACTCGGAGAGGTGTAGGGTGTGGAGAGGAGAGGTCTGACCCCTGTCTCCAAGCCGGTGCCCGTCCAGTGATTGCACAGGCTTTGGATCAAAATGACTGTGGATGTGCTGTTGACCAGTTGTGGACCAGATGTGGAAACTTCACACCGTGCAGAACAGATCCCGAGTAGACTAAGGATGAAAATGTCCTGCTTCCCAGCCCTGCTGGGAATTCTCTGCCTCTTGTTAAGTAGCTAATGTCACGTGTTAGCTCTGTGCTACTTAACTTCTCTGTGCTTTGGTTCCCTCCTCTGTAAATTAGGGATAATAATAGTACTATCATCCCCCAGGGCTAACGTGAGGATTAAATGAGATTGTAAATGTAAAGTGTAAGAATAGTGCCTGGAAAATAGAAAATGCTCAATGAATGTGAGATAGGACTCTGTATTATTATTATTTTCTTCCAGTTTTATTGAGATATAATTGACATACAGCACTGTATAAGATGCACAGCATAAAGATTTGACTGACATCTGAGTGTATTACTATTAATGAAACACCCAGTAGGGAATGTCCTGGCTGGCGGTACAGTGGTTAAGACTCTGTGCTTTCACTGCCATGGGCGTGAGTTCGATCCCTGGTCAGGGAACTAAGATCCCACAGCTGTGTGGCCAAAATATATATATATATATATATATATATACACCCAATAAAGTCAGAGGAAAATAAAAGTAACTCTTGACGTACTCCAAAAATTGTTTGGCTAATAAACCTTCAAACTTTTTAGAGATCATTTAAGTGCACTCAACTAGATGCAGAATCAGTGGAGGTCTTCTCAATGCATGGTCAACTTGAACTTAAAAATAAAGGAGAGTAATTTTACACACCTGGTAAAAATGTAGCTTTAGTAGATGGTCTTGTAAATCTGAATAGTTCTTATGGTTTCAGGACATATGTATTGACACAGAAATAGCCTATGAATTCATTTTCATACTAAAAACTCAGAAAGCACATATGATACTATATCGACATGGCAAATATTTTTAAATATCGTAAAAATTAAATTAAAAATATTATTTTACCGAATACAGACGACAAAGGGAGTTCGCCTTTAAAACAGTCTGGATTTTTAACTCCCTGGCTATTTTTTTGACTTAGACAATTAAGAAACATCCAAGTCAGCATTTCAGTAAATAGGGTTTTAAACAACTCACAATTATTTTTTCCTACTTTTTATCAACCAAGAGAATTAAGACTACATACACACACAAAATCCTCTCCCTAATTAAAATCTGTTTGGATGGTGCCATTTTGGATCATAATTGTAGCCAATCTAAATAATTCCAAATAAATAGTTCTTTATAATTAGTGTAACTGTTACGTAGTTATGAACCTTCACCAAAACTTACATTGTTCAAGAACAAGTGATTTTTCATTTCAAGAAGTGGCTCATGAATGTTTTCTTAAGTCAATTATCATGATAAGTCAGCAGTATTATCTTAAATAAATATCTTCTAACATTTTCCCTTGATTTCCATGCCCAAAGTGAATAATTTATTTCAGAAGGATTTTTTTCTGCTGACAGGGAAGTTTAAAAAACTCATTCAGCTGAAGAAGTTTTCCTGACAATCACGGAACCTTTGAAAGCTTGACCCTGGACATCACTACATGATGGTGTAAGCCCGGGGTCCCTCACAGAGAGGAAACCAGGGTGAGAGCACAGTCTCCTCATTACTGGAGCCATGCCTGCCAGCAAGGGCCATTTTGGAGGAGGGAAATCTAAACAGAACCAGAAATAGCCTCTGACAAACTTCAGGAAATAGCAGTCGGGGGGGGAGTCACCAAGGTTGTCAAATCTTGGTTCTTTTTGACTTTGGAGGTAAGATGAAAAAGCAGGAACTCTCCTTTAGTCCTTCACGAAATAGAAATATTTTGCCAGTCCAACGAATGGAAAAACACCGTGCTTTGAAAGTTTCCAGAGAGTGATTACAACTAGGCTTTGGGTAGGTTTTTTTAAAAACAACTTTTGTAGGTAGAGAAGTGTGCAAACCATAAATATACAGCCTGATTAATATTTTTCTCTTTTCAAATAAAATTGTGGTAAAAGTATACATAGCACAAAATGTACTATTTTAACCATGTTAGGGTGAATATCTCGATGGCATTAAGTACGTTCACATGGTTTTGCATCCACACCACCATTCACCTCCAGAAGCTTTTCATCTTCCCCAAATGAAAGCCCACAACCATGAAACACTCACTGTCCCCCTCCCCCGCCACAGGTCTGGGCAGCCACCATCTTTCTTTGTCTCTCTGAATCTGACCACCCTAGGTATGAGTCGTACCAGTGGAATCATGCAGTATTTGTCCTTTTGTACCTGGCTTACTTCATTGAGCATAATGTCCTCTGGGGCAGCCTGATGAATTTCACCAGATTGAACACGTCTGTGTAATCAGATCAAGCACCAGAGAAGCCCCTTGTGCCCCATGTGCAAGTCAGCATCCACCACGCTCGTGCCATCATGAGGTTAACCATGGCTGTAGTCAATGAAAAGGGGGAGGCAGAAGCCAAGGCTGAGGTTTCTGCCTCTCTCTTTCCCCGCAGGAGAGACTGTGCACATTTGATCTGTTGTATACACTGGGCTTTAGCCTACCTGCCAAGGAAAAGCTTGGAAAGTGTTGGTTTAGGAAATGTTCTCACTTCAGTCCCAGATTGTCTGGAGAAGGGTCTTGCGTCTGCCTAACTCCCAATGTTGAGACTCTGTTTAGGTAGCACCTCCTGCAGGAAGGCTTCTCTAAGTGCTCTAGGTGCCTTCCCGCCAAAATGTGGTCCGGCCATACAATGGGGTATTATGACCTTAAAAAAAGAAAGAAATTCTGACACACACTACAACATGGAGGAACCTTGAGGATATTATGCTAAGTGAAATAAGCGAGACACAGCACAAACATGTATGATTCCAGTCATATGAGGTTTCTAAGCTAGTCAGACACATGGAAACAGAAAGCAGAGGGTGAGTACCAGGGGCTCTGGGGCAGGAAAATGCAAGTGGTTGCTTAGAGGGGACAGAGCTTCAGTTTTGTAAGATGAAAAAGCACTGTTGCACATCAATATGAATATACTGAACACTACAGAACTGTATACTTAAAATGGTTGAGATGATTTTTATGTTATGTGTTTTTACCACAATAAAAAAAAAGTTTAAAACAAGATGAGCTTTCTAATTCTGAAGCTGTTTGCCCTTGGAGAAATCTTTTAACTTCTCTTTGGGATTCTGGCAAAATGAGAGAAGTGTCAAAATATGAACCTGGCTCAAAGCGTTTCTATAATAAATGCTGAGGCAACTCTGGATTAAACAGAAGTATCACACCGTCATCCTAAGAGGTGGTGTGCACACTTTATCTTCTCATTTACCCGAAAGGAATTTTTCTAAAATCTCACTTGAATGAAATCACACTTCCTGATCTAG
Organism: Monodon monoceros; assembly: GCF_005190385.1. Taxonomy (NCBI): domain Eukaryota; kingdom Metazoa; phylum Chordata; class Mammalia; order Artiodactyla; family Monodontidae; genus Monodon; species Monodon monoceros. Next base: position 72,948,649 of record NW_021703770.1, on the reverse strand, counting down.
ATACAAAAGATCTCATAGTTCAATTGTACAAAAAGTATACAGTATTACATGAAGATTTATAAAGAAACAAGCGAAGCTGTTTTTCTTTTCAAAGCAAGAGTAAGTAATAATAGGTAAAAGCATATTCTTCTTATTCCTGATATGTCTGACCTTTATTTCCTGCCATTCTCTGATTTGTGAGTATTTACTATGCATTCTTTTAGTCAAGGTTGCAAGAAAATCTTGAAACACAAAAGCCAGTGGTAAATGGAGGCAAAAGATTCCCTTTTCTAATTTCCCAAATGTCTGGAAGTCAGTTATTTTCTTTCTTTCTTTCTTTCTTTTAACAAATCTTCTGCTCATCTCTAAGCATTTTTTTTTACGTTTATTTATTTTTGGCTGCGTTGGGTCTTTGTTGCTGGGTGCGGGCTCTCTCTAGTTGCAGCGAGCGGGGTCTACTCTTCATTGTGGTGCACGGGTTTCTCATTGCGGTGGCTTCTCTTGTTGCAGAGCACGGGCTCTAAGTGTGTGGGCTTCAGTAGTTGTAGCACGCGGGCCCTAGAGTTCATGGGCTTCAGCAGTTGTGGCTCGCGGGCTCAGTAGTTGTGCCTCGTGGGCTCTAGAGCGCAGGCTCAGTAGTTGTGGCACACGGGCTTAGTTGCTCTGCGGTATGTGGGATCTTCCTGGACCAGGGCTCGAACCCATGTCCCCTGCATTGGCAGGAGGATTCCCAACCACTGCACCACCAAGGAAGCCCAGGAAGTCGGTTACTTTCTGATGGTACCCTCACAACTACTGAAGTGTCTTCCCCTAGTTACGTAAGGAGCTCTCCACACAGCCAAGGGAAGACCTCAAGACTGCCTTTTCTTTAGCCTCAGATTGGAAATCAACAGAAAAGATGTCAATGCACATAAATAGGCAAGAATATTGAACAGAGTACTCATAGCATACAGCCATAATAAAAAGCAAAGAAACTCACAATTTGAAAAATAACTATAAAAATATTTTCAACTTTTAATTAGAATTGTGGATGATTTTTGTTTTCTCACTTGCATTTGTCAGATTTTTTTTTAAATGCTAAATATGTGCTGTTTTTATAAGGGCACCACAACATTTGAGAGGGTGCCAGAAGCAAACGAACCCATTTCATTTTATTCACGCTCAGCAAGCAAGAGTCGAGCCAGTGGAAACGGAGCAGTGAGGCGCTGTGCAGGCTTGATTGGCACCTACTGTTTACTTTGCAGATAGCAGGGCGCGAGCAGGCTTAGCTCGTCCTTCCTCAGACACAGGAGAAATGGGAAATGTGCAGATGCCCCGGAGAAAGGCAGGTACAGGGGAGAGAAGGGAAATAGGGGCCAAGCAGATCAGGACTCAGACCCACTTTTCACCACAGTCTAGTGGAGGAGAATGATGACAAAGTGGGTCTCGTGTGGTAGGGTGGCGGCTACGACCTGGGTAACCGGGTAAGCGTCGCGTGGTGGGTCCCAGAAAGGCACCTCGCCCGGGCCTGGGCTTGGGCAACGGGGTTAGAGAAATTTTGCTGGAAGAGGAGATGCCCATCCTGAATGGCACCAGCAGGGGAAAGTCCCGGAGGAAAGAGGGGCAGGCGAGGGTATGAAACAGGGTGAGACCCGGCGTGAGCATCTCCGGCGGCGGGGAGAGTGACTGTGGACCCCGGCCCCGTGGTCAGGGGTTGGACTTTATCCTGAGGCTGCGCCCTGGCCGCGGGGAGGCAAGAGGACGGAGAGGGAGGAGCGCCTCGCAGGAGGGAAGCAGGTCAGGAGTTGGGTGGTCCCCAGGCGTCCACCCTGATGTGCATCCCGACGGCCTCCTCGGCGGAGATGGAGGCCCGCACCTCGTGGATGGTGTCGGGTGGCACCTCTCCCAGCGGCTCTTCCTGGGGGTGCATGAGGCGCCTCCCCCAACCCCGGCAGGAGCAGGCTGGGAGGGGGGAGCACGTGGGCTCCGGTTCGGGGTGTGTTGCATTTGCTAAGAGGGCTCTGAGAGGGACGACGAAGACGGACGGGCGTGCGCTCTGGGCAGCGAGGGCAGCTCTGGTAGGGCCCCAGATGCGCAGGCACGGGCTACGGAGTGGGAACTGGCCCAGGACTGCGCTGGGACGAACTCTCGAGGAGTGAGCAGAGGTGAAGCTCCAGTCCCCTCCGAGAGGCGGGAGATCAAGGGGCCAGTGGGGTCCAGGTGGGCCCTGGGGGAGGAGCTTCCCGCCTCCCCGGCCCCCTGGGAGGCCTGGGTTTGCACAAGCCCCAGCGATGGCCTGTGAGCGAGGGGAAGGCGAGGGCTGTGGTCCAGGGGCAGCGGCGGGGGGCAGCGGTGGGGGGCAGGGGGCGGCACCCCCCTACTTGAAGACCCGCGCTGCCGCCTCGGGGTGGGGGTGGCTGTTCATTGCTCTGTGTCCCCTGGAGGCTGGTGAGGCTCAGACCCGCGCCTGTTCGGGACGCCATGCTGGTAATATTAGCGGCCCACGTGGTGCTGTTTTAGCAGAATACTTTCTAACCTTGGGCCTGTAGTGTACACTCCTAGTGCTGTTTCGCTCTAAAACTAATCGCAATGCTTTTCGTTAGTTTATGAAACTGTATTAAAATTAAATGGGGAAATTCACAATCTATTATTTTCCTCAAACACCAGAGCGCCTTTTTTAAAAGTAAGCAATATGTCCATTTTTTTAAAAAGTACCACAGAGGTTTTTTTACTCTTCTGTTCAGAAGGGAGAAGCTACTCACCTTATTGTTATATTAAAATTCAGGGATTCTGAACTGAAGAACTAAACTTTCTTCTTTTAGTGATTATGTAATATCTTCTTTTCTAAGCAAGAGACCTACTGAACTTTAAAAAGAGGCACAGATACAATCCTATTTCTAAACAACATGGCATAGAATGAAAGAACTACCTCATTTAAAAGAAATAGGCCATAAAATAACTTGGGGAATATCTTCATTATACACATATTGCCATTGTCATAGCATCTGTAAGAGTCTGACCTAGAGAGATGTGTGTGCCGTTAAAATAGAATTTACAGGACTTCCCTGGCGGTACAGTGGGTAAGACTCCACGCTTCCAATCCAGGGGGCACGGGTTCGATCCCTGGTTGGGGGATTAAGATCCCACATGCTGCGTGGCCCCAAAAAAAAGGATTTAAAAAAAGAAATGAGAAGGATTAGAATCCCTTCAGCGATGATCAGTGACATTTAATCTGAGGCAGACTTTCTAGCTGTGTGTGAGATGCTACTGGTTTGGGCAGAGCTTGGGGAATTCAGCCTCTTCATGTAAGAGTGCTCTGCTGACAATGTAGTTTTTTGTTTTTGTTTTTCTGAGTGAATTAATAACTAAGCCCCTTAGGCAGAACTAGATTCTCACATCACATGTAGTTAGGAGAAAAATACACATGTGGGTAGCAGCCTCAGCATGGAGAGTGATAAAGCACAGCCCGGATTCTTGGCTCGCTCGTTGCTGCATAGGAGCTGGACCAGGATGAGGTCAGGTCAGTGTTGAAGATAGACTGGGTGGGGAGGACTGTCACCCCTGGAGTCCAGCCTCGCTGCGGGGGATGCCACGGGAGGAGAGAGACTGGTGGGCAGGGCAGCAGCAGGGGGCCTTTTTTTTTAATAATTGCTGAAAAAGTTTAATATTTCTGTCATTTCACAAAGCATCTTTTGTTGACATTCTGCAAACGATACCATCCAATAATGTCCCAATACTTTCTTCTCGTGAAGATAGTTTATATATCTTTTTGACTTCCGTAATATTTGTTGTTTCAGGGAGATTTTTGAGAGAAACTTGATGACCTTCTACCTGAGATATTAGGTATTCATGATTTATGTTTTTCTCCCTCTTCACTATAAGCAATCAGAAACGAAGTGTCATTTGCCGAGATACCACATTTTTTCAAGGCCTCTGAAATATTGTTATTTGGGGAAAGATTGAAAATAATTTCAGTAGATAGAGTTCTTGTCTTCATTCTTCCCAGTTTGTAGAGGTGAACTGCTTTGTTTGCTGCCACAGGTATCTGAAATGCATCGACAATCACTGTAGGATTTATTAATGAGCCATCAATGGCACCTTCCATGGCCTCTTTTCTCAAGTCTCCAGCATTTCTTACATCTTTAAATAACAGAAGCGTCACCCTGTATTCGGGAAATAGGTCCAGCTGATGTGTTTACTGCATTTCATCGATAAGCAGGATTCAGCGCGCCCAGAACCCAGGACTAGCTCCCTATTCTACGAGCGCCTCTGTCACAACTTTGGTGAGTCGCGGCCTTATCAGGATGAGGTATCGTCAGCTGATACATCGGGGAGAGACTAAGCCGATCATTGCCGGGCTGCATCCCAGGGCCGGGCCTCGTGAGGCGCTCGATAAACGAGGACGCCGAGAATCACATCCGTTGTCTAGAAAATGGGTGCCGGGACTGCCAGGGGCCCTTTTTTTATTGAGCAGCTACTGCATCCTGTGTGTTGTGCTCTGTTCGTCACACCTGTCCCCTCCTGTCCTGTCCTCCTTACCAGGGTGCTGAGTAGAGCTTTTCCATGGGAAAGGGTGCCATGTAGTCTAATCACAAAACTTGGCATTAAAATTACTTTCCAGGGCTTCCCTGGTGGCGCAGTGGTTGAGAGTCCGCCTGCCGCGATGCAGGGGAACGGGTTCGTGCCCCGGTCCGGGAGGATCCCACATGCCGCGGAGCGGCTGGGCCCGTGAGCCATGGCCGCTGGACCTGTGCATCCGGAGCCTGTGCTCCGCAATGGGAGAGGCCACAGCAGTGAGAGGCCCGCGTACCGCAAAAAAAAAAAAAAAAATTACTTTCCAAAGATGCCGTAAGAGTGCTTCTCTTTTGTCTCAGATTATTAGCAGGACCTAGAAGTTTGATAGCTGAGACCTGGGATGCCTAATTTGTCCAGCTCAGTGCTGGGCCTGACTCACTGGATGGCCTTAGTGAAATCATTTTCCATCTTTGAGTGAGTTTCCTTGCTGTTAAGACAAAAACTAAAAATACATATTGTCTTCATGGGTTATGGTAAGGACTAGCTGAGTAATCTTTACTAAGAAATTGCAACTTTTTAAAGGAAAAAAGATATTTCATCACAGAGGAAATCTGTTTGGGAGTTGCCTGATCCTAAAGTGATATGATATCAAATAAAAAACGTTCTTCAGCCTCCTCAGTTCAAGCTGGACTCACTCCAGCTTGCTTGATGTGGGCTAGGAAATGGTACAGTGCCATGAGCAGCCTGATCACTCCACCGGGCTTCCAGAGGACACGGTGTGCTCAGGAGGGGGCAGTCTGTCTTATGCGCCTCCCCGTGGAGCTTCCCCCTCTCCTCCTGCACCACCAAGCTCACTCTCGCACGAGCAAATTCCACTGCCCATTTTTCTTCGAAATTTATATGACCCCATTTTTTTGGCTGCAGACACATCTAGTTTGAGAAGCAGTGGCTTTTCTAATTTTAAACAGGAAATGCTGCACCACTTACATTATTTTTTTTTATACTTTTATTCCTCCCTTTAACTTGAGCAGCAGATTCTCATAGCTAAGAAGGTTTCAAGAGGCAGATTAGAAGAGTAGATAAAGGGCTTCCCTGGTGGTGCAGTGGTTGAGAGTCCGCCTGCCGATGCAGGGGACACGGGTTCGAGCCCCGGTCCGCGAAGATCCCACATGCCGTGGAGCGGCTGGGCCCGTGAGCCATGGCCGCTGAGCCTGCGCGTCCGGAGCCTGTGCTCCGCAACAGGAGAGGCCACAACGGTGAGAGGCCCCCGTACCGCAAAAACAAACAAACAAACAAACAAAAACAAAAAAAAAGAAGAGTAGATAAAGCCTGCATGTGGAAGGCAAGAGGTGAGCTCGGCTACCGCCTTGGATGCGTAGAGGCGCTCTCAGAGGGAAATGGACAACCAAGGCAATGTCAAGGTCAGCCTGCACCTGCCCCCACTGCCCAAACAACTGAGCGTTGGGACGGAGGGCTCGGCTGAGACCTCTCCTGGCCACTCACTGCCCTTCAGGAGAGACTCAGAACCTGATTCTTCCATCTCTTCCTGGCGTTTGCCGTCGTTCTGACACATCTGACCCCGTGACCTCTTAGCTCCGTGACCCAGTGACCTTATTCTCTAATATTCACGGCTTCCTGTTCTCACGGTGCAGAATGTGAAGTCTGAACCACATTATCTCTTGAAACTGCTCCACCTCCAAAATCACGAATTCAGACATCCTCCTTGCTGGTCGCAAAGCCTGTTCCTACCTCTTCTCGGGCAGAGATTCCCGCCAGCACCGTCCTTCGACCGCGGGGCGCCATCCACGCTCTGCGCCATCTCCCTGTTTGTGGGTCGCTCCTCTGTTAACTTTGCCAGAATTCAGGTCGGATGCTGTGGCTCCTCCAGCCACCACTTTCTTGCAGGCTCTAAGCTCACGTGCCCTATTTTTTCTTGCACATGCCTGGCAAAGTTGAGGTGGGATGAACCCGACTATACTCACCATCTGTCCTTGCACCTGGCAGCTGGGCACTGCTGGAGGAAAGGTCCCCAGCCACGCACACTGGTATCACTACGCACCCTGGACCACCAACCTCAGGGGGGCCCCTTTTGCTGGCAATCTCACCATGCTTCTGTGGGCTGCTTACACTCCAGCCTCCGAAAAACTTTTCAAACATTTTCTATCATTTCCTTCAACCTCAAATATGCCCCACCTCTCCTTCATTGACTTTGGTTTTCATTTTTGTTTCATAAAACATAGAAATATCAGACAAGATCTCTTGGATTTTGGGCTGCCAAATCTGTACCGTCACCTGCACCTGTCCTAGTTTTCCTCTCCTCTTGATACAACCGAGTGGCCGTTCCTCCTCTAAAGAAGAATTACTTTAATCCTGCTCTGGTCCCGAAGATACGGAGAAGTGGTTTACGGTGGCAGCCATGTGGAGGTCATTGGTGACCCCTGAGAAAGCCACATGGAAGGTGCTAGAAGGTGAAGAAAACAACAAGACAGCTACAGACAACTCATTTGAGAAACTTGATTACAAAGGGAGGAAATTACTGTTTTCTCCCAAACTTTAGGCTCTCAGCTATCGCCTTCATCCTCCCCTCCTTCCTCTCTACCCAGTCCCTTCCACCCTCGACCTGTGTCATCTACACAATAGTAGCGGCAGCTAGAAAAGCAAGAAACAGAAACCGCCCTTCAGCCTTGCATCTCTCAGCTATTGGCCTACTGGTTGCTTCTCTTCATGGTACAATTTCTCCAGAGTCCTGCAGGTTTGGAGAAAGTAACTTCCAAAGATGATAGCATCAGTTTAACAGACCAACTCCACATTTACTGACTGCATACTCTGTGCGAGGCGCTGGGTTCAGTAGTGGAACTTCATGGTTCCATAAGACCCAGCTCTGTTCTCCAGGCCTGCAGGTTGGCCCTGTGAAAAGGCAATGGTGATACATCGCTACCAGCAGTTGGTGAGGCCGGCAGGGCCCAGGGGGCACAAGGGAAGAAGGAAGATGAACCCTCTCTGCAGGGGTCTGGAATGGCGATGCCCAAGCTGGGGTTTGAGGGGTGAAGTGGAGTGGCTGAAAGGCAAGGAGCACGTTCCAGCCAGTGAAAACATGTGCCCAGATTCATGCAGGGAACCTTGTGCAGAAGCCTGGGGAGGAGGTGATGATGGAGGTGGGGGAGATGGGGCTGGAAAGATGTATAGATGGATAGACAGATAGATGATTAGATGGATAGATGGGTAGATGGAAAGATGGACAGATGGATAGATGGATAGATGGAAAGATGGACAGATGGGCAGATGGTTAGATGGATAGATGGAAAGATGGTTAGATGGAAAGGTGGACAGATGGACAGATGGTTAGATGGATAGATGGTTAGATGGATAGATGGAAAGATGGGAAGATGGAAAGATGGGTAGGTGGATAGATGGATACATCTCTGACCAGGAATGCAGAGGGACTCACACAGAGGATGCTGGCCTCTTAGCCTCTTTCTCCAGCCCCAAGGACATCAGAATCACTGCATTCGATCTAGGTGTGGTCCTAGGTGTTAGCAGGTGCTGAATAAATGAAGAATGACTGAATGTTCTCGCATGGAAACTACCACATTATTGGTGTCGTTTAAATTGAACGTGCTAATGTATCTAAATTGCTTAGAACACGGCCAGGCACAGAGTGTAAGAGGCAGTGGAGCGTAAAGGTTAGGGCACCACTCTATGGGACTAGGTACCCAGGGTTTATGTCCTGGCTTCACTACGTACCATGACTTTAACCAAGTTACTTAGCTGTAATTCTTATAGTATATAATTCACAAGGTTATCATGAGGGTTAAATGAGTTTATATGTGTAAAGCACTTAATGCTTTGTAACAATTCATAATAATTGTTCACAATTACCATTAATAGTTAGTCTGGTTAATTATTTTTAATAATTTAAATTGTGATTAAATAATTATTGACCATTATGAAATACCCTAAGAGCTCTGATTCCTAAAGCCCCCCTCTCCCAATTCATTCTTTTCCTGGCATACCTTTTGCTGAATTGGGGGATTCAGATCACTCATTAAGTGTGTCTATCAGCTGGTGGAAGACTACTTACATGTTTGACATAAGCATGGAAAACTGGTAACGACCATCCATAGACTGAACATCATGACATAACAAAGTCTAGTAGCCTTTCTTCCTCATTTAAAGTATGATTGAATAATTCATTCACATATAAACTGGAATTATGTTCTGGAAGGCTAAAGGAAGAAATAACTGCTCTAGGGACTTCCCTGGTGGCACAGTGGTTAAGAATACACCTGCCGATGCAGGGGACACAGTTTCCAGCCCTGGTCTGGAAAGATCCCACACGCCGTGGAGCAACTAAGCCCGTGCGCCACAACTACTGAGACTGCGTTCTAGAGCCCGCAAGCCACAACTACTAAGCCCACGCGCCTAAAGCCTGTGCTCCGCAACAAGAGAAGCCACCGCAATGAGAAACTCGCGTACCACAATGAAGAGTAGCCCCCGCTCGCCGCAACTAGAGAAAGCCCACACGCAGCAACGAAGGCCCAACGCAGCCAAAAATAAAAATTAATTTTAAAAAAAAGAAAGAAAGAAATAACTGTTCTAGGTGTATACTCTAGAGGGTTCGCATGACATTCTCCCCATATTTTTTGTTTATTTTTCATGTCAGCTTTCAGATTTACGGTTCAACTAGTCCAAAGAGCACGTATTTTTATACTCTGAAAAATTGTATCAACCAACAGTGTAAAACAACAGAAACCGGTTGCAAAGCTTTCACTTTTAAAGAGTTTCCAAGCACCCTGCCCTTTTCCTAAAGGACTCTTTTCCCTTTTATGGATGAGCATGGGGCTCCAAGACAGTGTAAATAGAACTTCCTGTTCCAGGGAAGTGCTGGCTCCTGCAGAAGCCCAGGGCTCCTTTGGGAAAAGTTGATAGGAGCGAGGAGCTGTGTGTGACCTGAGGCACGGGAGTCAGCTGAGCCAGCAGGAGGGAAGCACATTTAACAGCCCCTTTGTGCAGACCGAGGTCCCAGAAGCACTTCTGGGAAAGTAAGTCTGGTGCCATACACACAGTCCTTGTGAAGAATGGCAGGGAAGCTGGCCCAGCTGGAGAAGGACGTTCCCAGATTAGACGCCCAAACCTTGGACCTGGCTGCTTTGGAGAACTGAGATATGTCTGAAATTCCCACAATTTGGGGCTCCTATGTTTGACATGAGTAGAGATTTAAAAATCAGGAAAAAAAAAAAAAAAGGATTCTGCACACCCTAACTCTAGTCCAGTAGGAAATATTTTTTAGGGGGCTTACCGTTTACACATGAAGGACATGAAAATTAAAATCTATTTTCCTTCTTTCTTGACCTTAATATTTTCCTATACTTTTAAATTATAATAATAAAAAGTTATTTATTCATGGTTGAGTTGCTGTGTAATTCATTCTGATAATTTTGATCTTTGACTTTTGTGCATTTCACAATCTCATCAATGGTGGCAAGAAAATAAATCAAAATAGTATAATGAATCCTTTTAGACTTACAATGATATTATGACAATTATAAATATTATTTTGACGATAGCTAACGTTTGCTGAGCACTGGCTTTAAGTCAAGAGTCTCCATCAGTAAAAAACTGTTTGAGCATGAACCAACAAATAGTGTTTGCTAATTCAATGTAAAATATGCAAATACACCACCATCCCGTTATACTATGTACACTTATAAAGCATAAATAAAAATACAAATGAGAGGAGTGACGTGAATAAACAAATAGAAGTTCTTATGTTTCCTTTTTGCATGATGGTAGTTTGTGTACTAATGGAGTATGGACACCCCAATTTGAAGACCACTCTGCAAACAGTGTTATTATTCCCATTTTAAAGATGTGCACACTGAGGGGGTACAGAGGTGAAGCCCTTGCCCAAGGTCACTGGGGTACCACTGTGGGAAAGGCTACTGGCTGCTGTGCCATCCCTGTGACCTCATGACCTCTCTCATTTCTGTAGCTACTACAGCTGCACTTCCAGGAAGCTGTACCATCATGCTAGTGTATTCCTATTTCTGTTCCTTCTCAATCTGCATATTAGATGCATGTACTTAGGGTGTCCAGATGTGTTTTAGTCTTATCATCTGAGATCTTTAAAACACATTGAATCAATTTGTAACTTTATCCTTGGGTCCAGACATAAGCATTTCAGAATGAATTGAGATTCTTCATCTGAAACTTTCTTTCTTAATCAAGGAACGAAGCCCAGTTATTGGGTTTGCTGTGGTTAAGAGTAGCATGGAATTAAAATTGGAATTAAGAAAATGATTCAATTTAGAATAGCTTCAAAAAAAGGAATAAAATATTTAGAAATAATGAAAGCAGTGCAAAACTTGTACCCTGAAGACTACAGAACATTGTTAAAATTTTTTTTAAGTTTTAAATAAATGAAAAGATATCCCGTGTTCATGGATTGGAAGACTTACTGTTGCTAAGATAGCAATACTGCCCAAATTGACCTACAGAGTCAACTCAATTCCTATTAAATCCCAGCTGGCTTATTAGAAAATAATTATCAGCTGATCCTAAAACTCATATGGAAATTCAAGGGACCAAGAGAAACCAAAACAATCCTGGAAAAAGAACAAAGTTGGAGGATTCACACTTCCCAATTTCAAAACTTACTACAGAACAACAGCAATCAAGGTAGTGTGGTACTGGCATAAGGCTGGACATAATCGATCAACAGAATAAAATTGAGAGTCCAGAAATAAGCCCTCATATTTATAGTCAACTGATTTTTGACAAGTGTGCAAGTGGACTTCAGTGGGGAAGTATAGTATTTTCAGCAAATGGTGTTGAGAAAACTGGATATTCACATGCCAAAGAATCAAGTTGGACCCTTACCACGTGCCATATAAAAAAAAAATTCAAAATTGATCAAAGACCTAAATGTAAGAACTGAAACTATAAACAATTAGAAGAAAACGTAGATATAAATCTTTGTGACCTTGGATTCTGCACTAGTTCTTACCTATGGCACCAAAAGCACAAGCAGCCAATGGAAAAAAAGATAAACTGGACTTCATAAAAATTAAATTCTTTTTTACTTCACAGGACACTTTGAATAAAGGACTCCAGATAGTAAAAAGCAACCAAAAGAATGGAAGAAAATTTTTGCAAATCATATATCTGATAAGGGACTTGACTCTAGAATATTTAAAGAACTCTTACAACTCGATAATCAAAAGAAAGTAGCAAGAAACCCAAATGATCCAATTTTAAACAGGAACAAAGGATTTGAATAGATATTAAAAAAAACACAAATGATACACAAATGGCTGATAAGCACGGAAAAGATGCTCAATATCACTAATCATTAGGAAGTGCAAATCAAAACTATAATGAGACACCAATTCATACTCATTAGGATGGCTATTATAAAAAAACAATCAGACAAAACAAACTGAGAAAATAACAAGAGTTGGTGAGGATGTGGAGAAACTGGAACACTTGTGCATTGTTGGGGGGGGGGTATAAAATGGTGCAGCCACTGTGGAAAATGGCATGGTGATTCCTCAAAAAATTAAACAAAGAATTACAATATGATTCAGCAATTCCACTTGTGGGTATATCCCCAAAGAACAGGGGCTTGAAAGCAGGGACTTGAAGAGATACTTGTGCAACCGTGTTCATAGTAGCATTATTCACAATAGCCAAAAAGTGGAAGCAATCCAAGTGTCCATGGACGGATGAGTGGAGAAACAAAATGTGGCGTATACATACAATGAAATTTTATTCAGCCTCAGAAAGAAAATTCTGATAGATGCTTCAACATGAATGAACCTTGAAGATACTATGCTAAGTGAAAGCCAGTCACAAAAAGGACAAATACTGAATGATTCCACTTATATGAGGCACCTAAAGTAGTCAAATTTATAAAGACTTTAAGCAGAATTGTGGTTTCCAGCGGGGAGGGGAAGGGGAGAATGAGCAGTTATTGTTGAATGGATAGAGTTTCAGTTGGGGAAGATGAAAAATTTCTGGCGATGGTTAAGGGTGATGGTTGCACGACCCTTTGTACTTAATGCCACAGAACTGTATGGTTTAAAAAGGTTAAAATGGTAAATTTTATGTCATGTATATTGTATCACGGTAAAAGAATAAATTTAAAAAATAATAAAAAGACAACCCAATTAAAATATGGCCAAAGAATCTGAATAGAACCTTCTCCAAAGAAGATATACAGATGGCCAACAAGTACATAAAAAGATGCTCAGTATCACTAGTCATTAGGGAAATGCAAATCAAAACTACAGTGAGATACCTCTTCACAGCTTCTAGGATAGGAATAATCAAGAAGACACATAATAAGTGTTGATGAGGATGCCGAGAAGTTGAAACCCTCATACACTGCTGGTGAGAATATAAAACGGTGCTGCCACTTCAGAAAACAATTTGGTAGTTCCTCAAACAATTAAACATAGAATTACCAAATGACCCTGCAATTCCACTCTAGAGAAAAATGAAAACAGACATTGCACAGACCTTGTACATGAATGCTTATAGCAGCACTGTAATAGCCACTAAGTGGAAACAACCCGAATGTCCATGAATACATAAAATGTGGTATACAAACAATGGGATATTATTCTGCAATAAAAAGAGATAAAGTACTGATTCATGCTAAAACACGAATGAACCTTGAAAACATGATGCTAAGTGTAAGAAGCCAATCGCAAAGGACCACATATTTTATAATTCCATTTATACTCATAAGCAGATCGACAGAGATAGATAACAGGTTAGTGGTTGCCTAGGGCTGGGGAAGGGGGTAGGGTGAATAAGAATAGATGACTATACACCTACTAGAATGGCTAAAATCAAACAAATTGATAATACCAAGTGTTGGCAAGGATGTGGAGAAACTGGAACCTTCATACATTGCTGGTGGAAATGCAAAAAGGTACGGCCACTTTGGGAAACAGTTGATGTTTCTTAAAAAGTCAAGCACATGCATACCTATAACCTGGAAATTCAACCCAAGAGAAATGAGAAACATACCTCCACCCAGACTTGTACACAAAAGTTCATAGCAGTTTTATTCATAATAACCAAAACTTGAGAACAGACTTGTGGTTGCCAAGAGGAAGGGGGGTTGGGGGAGGGATGCACTGAGAGTTTAGGATTAGCAGATGCAAACTATTACATAGAGAATGGATAAGCAACAAGGTCCTACTGTATAGCACAGGGAACTATATTCAGTATCCTGTGATAAACAATAATGACAAAGGATATAGAAAAGAATGTATATATGTGTAACTGAGTTACTTTGCTATACAGCAGAAACTAACACAACATTGTAAATCAACTATACTTCAATTAAAAAAAAAGAACATAATAACCAAAACCTAGACACACTGCAAATGTCCATCTATTAATGAATAAATAAATGAAGTGTGTATATTCATTCAAAGAAATGTTACTCAGCAATAAAAATGAAAGAACTATTGATATATACAACAACATGAATCAATCTCAAAAAGTTATGCTAAGTGAAAGAAGCCAGACTGAAAATATTATATTGTCTGATAACATTTATATGAAATGTTTTTAAAAAGCAGAAGCATAGAGACAAGAAATGCTAAGTGGGTTTGGGATAGAAGGAGGGACTGACAGAAAGTGGTCACCAGGGAACATTTCGGGGTGATGAAGATGTTCTAAAACTGAATTGTGAGGAATTAAGTAACTGTATTTTTAAAGAATTTTTATTGGAGTGTAGTTCCTTTACAATGTTGTGTTAGTTTCTGCTGTACAGCAAAGTGAATCAGCTATACGTATACATACATCCCCTCTTTTTTGGATTTCCTTCCCATTTTGGTCACCACAGAGCACTGAGTAGAGTTCCCTGTGCTTAAGTAACTGTATTTAACTTACACAAAATCATGGAATTGTAGATGTAAAATGGATGGATTTTATGGTGTGTAACTCATACCTCAATGAACTTGTTTTTAAAAAAGGAGAGGGAAAAGGGTAATAAAATCCTATACTATTATTTTATTTCCATGAGGAAATGTATGACATCTTTCTTTTTCCAATGGCCTGCACTTAACCCCAAGAAGAATAGCCTCAAAAAATTTTTTTTTGGTATTGTTTGTGTGTTTGAGAGGAGGGTGAGATTAAGTAATCAGTGTTACTAAAATTATTCAATAAGCGTTTACAACTTGTTACTATAATCATCCCATAAATATATATATTAAACACCCCGTGCTCACTCTTTTGGGTGTTTTTTTTTTAAATAAATTTATTTATTTATTTATTTATTTTTGGCTGCGTTGGGTCTTCCTTGCTGCACGCGGTCTTTTTCTAGTTGCAGTGCGCGGGCTTCTCATTGCAGTGGCTTCTCTTGTTGAGAAGCACGGGCTCTAGGCACGAGGGCTTCGGTAGTCGTGGCGTGAGGACTCAGTAGTTGTGGCTCGCGGGCTCTAGAGCACAGGCTCAGTAGTTGTGGCGCAGAGGCTTAGTTGCTCCGCGGCATGTGGGATCTTCCCGGACCAGGGCTCGAACCCGTGTCCCCTGCATTGGCAGGCGGATTCTTAACCACTGCGCCACCAGGGAAGTCCACTCTTTTGGTTTGTTAACCATTTTATTATTTATTAAATATAGTTCACAGACCATACAATTCACCCACTTAAAGTGTACAATTCAATGGTCTTTAGTATATTCACAGAGCTATATGTTCACCACAGTCCATTTTAGAACATTTTCATTAACCACAAAAGAAGCACCTGTTTTGAAAAATATAATTATTTTTCACAAAAAGGCATGTTGTTTATGTTGCCTACAGTAGATTTGTTAGTTTTTGTTATTTTTAATGAATTTATAACTATTTTGAAAAGTTCTCAGTTTTAATGTTTAATATTAAACCTCTACTGATAGATGTCGTCTACATAAGCAAGAGCTTTTGGGGGTTCTCAATACTCATACAGCATAAAGGGTTCTCAAGACCTAAACGTTTGAGACACGCTGGTCTGTCTACCCATTATCTTGATCTTGTCAAGTTCCACACATTTCTTAGCCCTCTGGCAATATTGCTTTCTTTTACTTCTTTTCCGAAGCCCTTCACAGTGAGATTACCTATAAATCCTAAATTTCAAAATCCAATTCAGTGTTTGTTTCTTATCTTATTTGACCACACTTAAGCCTCTGACATTGTGTCCTCTCCCTTCTGAAAAATCTTTCTCGCTTTGATGTTTGCGACACTAACCTTCTCACTATCTCTTCCCACCTTCCGGCTGTTCCCCGCCCCTTCAGTGCTCCTTGCCCTTACTCACTGGCTATTCTCAGGCTTCCAACTTAGGTTCTCTCTCTCACTCTCTAAATGCTCTCCCTGGGGTGTCTCATTCACATCCTTGACTTCAGTCTCCCGCAATACCTCAGCAGTTTCCAAATCTGCATTGCTTCCCTGGGTTTGATGGCCCCCCTTCAAATGCATATTAATGTCCCATGAGCATCTCCAAGTGAACATTCCAGCTGAAACTCATCAACTTCCCTTTCCCAAACTAACTTTTTACTTGGGTTAATAATATGATTATCCATTCATTTGGAAACAATAAAAAAGGAAGCTCAAAACAATAATTTTAAAAAACTTGTGAAGTTATCTTTGAGCCCTCCTTTTCCTAACCTCCCCCCACCTTAGGCAGGAGCTCCTCAAATCCAACCCTAGCCCCCAAATGGCCCTCATATCCATTCCTTGCCTTTCCTCCCCTTATTCCTGCTCACATCACCCTTTACCTCAACTCCTGCCACTGTCCTATTGGTCGGCCAGCCTCATCTTTCAGAGTTAGCCTTCAACGCGCACGTGTGTCCACTGTCGCTTCTGGTTTTCAAAGTTCTTCCATATGCTTCCTCCTCACCTGCAGGATGAGCTCGTGATTCTTCACCAGGCTCTGGCACACGGCGTCCTTTGTTATTTGGCTCTAGTGACCTTTCCAGTGGTGTCTCCTGCCACCCCCCACATATGCCCTATTTCTGAGTGACGCTTTGCGCTGCCACTGGGCCTCAGCTCGCGGGTGCCCTCAGTCAGGAGTGGCCTCATCCTCTCTGTCCGCAGAACTCAGCCTGGGGGTCTCCTGGTTTTTCCAGGTCTCTTCATAAAGGTCACGTGCTCTCCGAGACTGTCCCTCTCTCTCAGCCCAAGGCACATTTGCTTACTTTATCTTGAGAGTTCAGAAGTGCATTTGAATCAGCCCTTTACATGTCACGCTGTGTTGTAGATAATTGTCTAGTCTCTGTGTCCCCAGCACCCCGTGAGGGGGGGGCTGCATCTCCTCTGCACCCAGCAGCCATCCAAGCTCCCTAAGTAGCTGGGGGTTATTTGGGTGGGAAGGCGTGTCAGAGCAGCGCTCTCTTGTTTTCTCAGTGAACCAACATCAGAGAAACTCATTTCTCTTCATAGTTCAATCAAGGTGTGACTATTGAATCACTTGGCCCTGGAGAAAATAAGCACAAAATAAATAACTCTGGTGCTAAGGAAGAAATGAAGTTTCCTTCTCCCTGTAGTTTTTGTTTGCTTCTTCCCAGAGATTAGCAGCATGGAGAAGGATGTGGAGAGAAAAAGGGATGCAGGGATGAAAGAACTCAGGGGAAAGATAAGGAAAACCAGGTGACTTATGGGGGGAGAGGTCCTGAAAGGGGGATGAGGGAGATAGAAAAAGAAAAAGAGAAAGCATTGTGGGAAAGAATGTACAGAAACAGTACGAAAGAATAGTCAATTTGCTGCCAATAAGGGGCTACAGGGAAAAAGAAATACAGGAATGAGAGGAAACTCTGACAGGATGCAGCTTCACAATTCTTTTCAGAGCTGGAGCTCACGCGGCCGCTTGATATTGTCTCTAAGTGTGCGTCCACCCGGACCCCGCACCCACACAGGCTTTCTCTGAAAAGCACTGCAGGGTCAAAAGGCCAGAACTCCACGTTGGAGCTGGGAACTGTCTTTTCTGGAGACGTGGGCCACCATAAGGACAAAACCAGCTGACGCTCCAGTCCTTTGATGAAATAGTTCCAAAAATTGTGTTTGGTTTAACATGAATGAGATGCCTATAGAACCCCAATTATTATTTTCAATTTCTTCCTCTGGTGTGTTTAAATAGCATTTTATTAAGATCCTATACCAAATTTAATACTGTTTGATGTCACAAATCAGAAATAACTCTTGTTCCAAAATGTACAGGAGATCAGGGCTATAGCCGTTGATTGCTTCGCCAACAGAGCTATAAATTTAATCACAATTTTAAAGTTGTAGCAGAGCATAAGGGTTGAGCTTATAAATCCTTCATTTTTCTTTTAAATGAAGGCTTTCTCTGGACCTGGAACTTTTATTTGTTTAATAAGAAACTACATATTTGAATGGAATCGATCCAACAGTTGAGAAAAGTGTTATGTGATAATGTTTTAAAAGTAAAATGTTCTTTCTTATTGAACCCACTAGTAATACTTGCCTGCTTTTGAAAGACAACATCACATCTAGTGATTTTAAAGTCAGCAGAATAGATGAGAAAGCAAATGTTTTGCAAAGATATGATTACAATAATTTTCATTTTCAAAGTATTCTCCACCTATCCTTCAGGAATGCAGAAGAACCTGCGTGTGTACAGCCTCATGTCAGAATTATTAATCTTCATTTTTCTTTAAAAACTTTTTGTTAAAGTATAGTTGACTTACAATGTTGTGTTAATTTCTGCTGTGCAGCAAAATTATTCAGTTATAATCTATATATTCTTTTTCATATTCCTTTCCATTATAGTTTATCACAGGATATTGACTATAGTTCCCTGTGCTACACAGTAGGACCTTGTTGTTTATCCATTCTCTATGTAATAGTTTGCATCTGCTAATCCCAAACTCCCAATCCATCCCTCCCCACCCCCCCTTGGCAACCACAAGTCTGTTCTCTATGTCTGTGAGTCTGTTTCTGTTTCGTAGATAAGTTCATTGTGTCATACTTTAGATTCCACATATAAGTGCTATCATGTAATATTTGTCTTTCTCTGTCTGACTTACTTCACCTAGTATGATCATCTCTGGGTCCACCCATGTTGCTGCAAATGGCTTTATTTCATTCTTTTTTATGGCTGAGTAGTATTCCATTGTACATATCATGGTTTTTTTTGAGTCCTCTTCAAACATCAAACTATTAACTGAGCATTTAGAAACAAGTAGTGTCACAAGTTCGATCACTCAAATAAGACTTCACCAGTTCAGCCCAAAGATTGTCCATCCGAGGGAAGATGGATTTGCGAGCAGGGAGCAGAGGCAGAAACATGGCGCTCTATCAAGTTTCATGTTTCGTTAACATTCTTCCTGAACTGCCACCTGCTTTCTTTAACGCTCTGTCAAATCTCTCAAACCTCCTACCGTGGCCTTGTAGAGTGTTTGAGCCTGAGGGGAGTGTAGCGATCTTCCGGGCCAGCTCCTCGTTTGATGCCTCATTGAAGGCCGAGGGGCAGCGACTGGTCACGGTCACTCAGCTGGTCTGGAGAAAGGCCGGGATCGGAACTTGGGTTTCCCGACTCCGGCACACCCTCTGCCACATCACATCACCTGCTTCTCTGCTCCCTGAAAAGACTGTCCTTTGGGCATTTCCCAAAGTCCAGGACATATTTTCAGATCCATGAGCCAAGCCAGGTGAAGAGCATTGGCGTCGGCTCCCCAGGTCGGAAGAGGTTGGTCAGCCATCTTTTGTGTATGTTTGCAAATGATGAGAGAGAGAGGAAGACGGCAGGTGGGCCTCACGCAGGGTAGTCTGACACACAGCGCACTGGAGGCCTGGCTAAGCAGGGAGCGGCAGAGGCTGGCCTTCCGTGGCCCGGGCGCCTCCTCCAGCCGTGTCTGGGTCTGTCTGGCCCCTGTCGTGGGGCTTCTGGGACGGTTAAGGGAGCTGATGCACTGACACCGAGGCCTGCCACAGTTAGCTGTTACAGAAAGTGCTAGATGGAGCTGTTTTTGATTTTGAGGCACCCATAACAATTTGATGGCACCTGAAGGTGCCCCGGACAGTCCCTCCCCTGCAGGGACCTGCGCTCTTTCCAACAGCCCTTCCCCCTGCGGGGTTCTACAAAGCTGCACGCACAGCAGATCCCAGCTGGGTCCCTCACGTGCTGCTAAGCTGCAGTTTTCAGTGTGACCCCGAGGGATCCATTTGGGAATAAAAGCCGTGATCCTGTAGGGCAATAAACAAGCCGGCTCCTCTGGCCCACAGACCCTCTCCAGGGTAAGACACCACCGCTCTGTAGAAGCGAGAGGTACCTCATTCCAACCCTACTCCACACCTGCATTTGTTGAACCTATGAAGGAGAATCCAATCTTCATATCATTTTGAGACAGAAGGACCCCAAGGTCAAGAAGAATAACTACCTAAATCATCCAAAGATCTTCCCTTTCTCTCCATCGCCTGAGACAACATTGCAGGTTTATTAGACATTTTGTCTGTTAACATTATTCATTTGAAACAAACCCTGGGTGTGTGCCTTAGAGACCCCGTCAATCAACAAAGCTATACATAGAACACTGTGATTTGCTTTGCAGTCGAGAGATCCCCACAGATAACAGACGTAGAGATCTTGCCCGAGGAAGGAAGCGCAGTGCTTCCTTATTTTTCCAGCACCCTAGGCTCACAAGTTAGCCCACATCCTCCATACACTTGACTGTCCAAATAAATATTGACGAACCATGTACTGATTTTGACGAGGGCTTAGCATTGTATGATTTTTACGGGAGAGCTCTTTTCCTTGCCGTATCAGTATTACAGGCATTTATTGTTTCAGTCTTAATTTTAGAGGTAATTTAGGAATGGAATATTTAAGGGTCATCACATACTTCGATAAATAGTGAAGTAGCCAAAGTAAAGCATCATTTATGGACACTTTGAAAACTTCCACGTGCAATTGAGGTTTCACCTGTTTGAGAGCCCCTTAAAAACAGACACATTCATGTCACGCTAATGGCTTTCTCCTGTTTCCTTAATGATGTTATAATGACCCGTGGAAACACAGAAGCTGTTTCCCTCCTGGTCTGTTTCCTCACCGTGACACACAGCGCTTCTCCAGTCTTCCCGACAGTTTTCTGACCTGAAGTCAACGTTGTTTTCACTTCTCCTTAGGCCGTGGCAAGCAGTACCTCATACACCCCAGGCTGCCTCCTTTTTGGAGACTGAAAACCACAGAGAGGGAGGGACACGGAGCTGTGGGTTAGTCAAGAGCTCAGTGCGCCTGCCCTTTCACAAGGACCTCCGGACCCTTCTCTGCTGCCCACCAGGACTGGCTTTCGGGCTCACTGGGCTGTCTCTCCCCGACCCTTGGGGAAGAATCTGGAAGGAGAAAGTCAGGCTGACCCTTGCAGTTCTGGCTCATCCTCAGGGCCTTTGGTCACATGAGCCGTTTTGCCCAGGGATGCTCGGGGCTTAGTCCTGGAAGGGAGACCGCAGAGCAGCCTCTGGCTCTTTGCACAGAATTGTCGAGAACGTGGCATCAGGGAGCCCAGACCTCCAGGTATCTCTGCCACAAACCCTGTTCTTGCTGCAGCCCCGGCCGTGGCCCGGAAACGCCCAGTCCTGCGTGGCGGGTCCTACTTCCCGGACCCCCAGGAGAGAGGCCAGCTGCCGGTCGACTGTTTTGATATATGGGCCGACGTATTAGGGGCAACAAAGACTTCCGGAGCACAGTGTGCCTTAGTAAGTTAATTAATTTTTTTTATTATTATTGTTTCTTGTTTTATATTTTTATTTTCTAAAATTTTATTGACATATTTGGTAAGTTAATTTATTCTCCGTCTCATCATCTCATGAAGCTTTTGTGCCTCTGAATGATGCCTGAGGTTTCATCGCTAAGAACGCCTCCCTGGGTTCCCAGGGTTCCTAGGGCAGGGCGGGGGTCTCCATCCACCAGCACCGTCCCTGCCTATCACTGTGGACTTGGCCCTCGTCCCTGAGGACTTACAGCTGGAAATGGGTCTTCTTCACCACTCTCCACCCTGAATGAATGGGTGGTAGGAGCTGGACAACCCTTGGGTCCTCCCCCGCGCTTGGGGCTAGGAGCCCTGGGTACCTGTGTCTGCGGCACTCGGATGCCACACAGGTGCACTGCAGCCACTGAGCTCTGGTGCCTCGCAGAGCGGCTGCTGCCCCTGCCCCGAGGCAATGGTCACTGCTCAGTGGCCCGAGGCTTTAACCTGGGAGTCACTCTCAACCCCACTCCAGCCCCGGAATAGAAGCCTCCACTTGCGTAGTTGCTACCTTTAACCAGTTACCTAAGTTCTGCCATCTTGGTATCGTTCAAATTCACCGTGTTCTTTATTTGTAGCGACACTATTTTGATTTCAGTAACAGTAGTATGTTACCTGAATTAATACAACGTCGTCCAGGTAGGGGTCTTTGTCTCCCATGCTGCCGCCTCCATCACTGTCCCCACTGGGATTCGTCTCTTGCCTGCGGGTCGGGGACCCCGATGCCCGTTGGAAGGAACCCAGCAGGCTTAGTTTGGTTTCACAGGTGGCAGCTGTTTCAGCCTGTCCGTCACTCCCTCCTCCTACCTCTGGTCACAGTGTCTGACTTTCCTTGGGGAACCCTCCCGCGCCCATCCCTCCCTGTGCTTTGATCCCCCGCCGTGCCTCTCCACCTCCTCCGGGTAATCCAGCTCCAGGGCTGGCAGGCAGAGGGAATGTGGTCCCGCTGGCACCGTGGCTGATGCAGGCTTGGCCGTTTGTTTCCATCAGCCGGGTGAAAAATCAGTCTCTGGAACTATTGTTCAGGAAGAGCTCCTTCTGCTGGGTGTGCACCCTGGGGGACCTGAGCCTGGAGCTGCTGGTGGCCACCTGGACATGGACCCTGGACCTGCCGAGAGAGATGGGCCAACAGAGCAGAACCTGGGTCACACACACCTCTGTCACGTCGGCCACTGAGACTCAGGTTTGCCTGAGCCATGTCACCCCCGGTCTGTTCAGTTACACAGGCCCTTTTTTGTTTAAATCCATCTGAGCTGATATCTTTCTTTTTAACTAAAGGGACTTGACTCCCACAGATGGCCATATGAGACCCTGGTGATCGGCTTCTCCTTGTCTTTTGAAGATTCCATAAGGAATCTCTTACGTCCAGACTTTTGCACAAGGTACCTCCTTTTCTGGAATTTCCCTTCCTTTTCTTTGCTTGAATAATTCCTATTCATTCTCCAAGAATCGGCCAAGGCTTCACCACTCCCGAGAATCCTCTCCTGACGCACCCAGGCTCCCTGATCACGACCCTCTCCAGCGCTCACTGTAATACATCCCAATTGCCTGTATACCTTTGGGGACTCCCTCTAGACTACAAGCTCCTTCGGCTGAGATCTTGTCTTCTCATTGTTGTATCTCCAGAATCATATATATTTACTCATATGTATGAAAGAAAAATGAAAGGTTCAAAGGGAGATAAAGAGAAATTATCTTGGTTTAATTTAAAACAGGATCATGTATTTCAGAAAGATCATTGCCTTTGGCTAAATCATAGAGAATGAACTGGAGGAGGGCAAGCTTGGAAACATGGAGACCAGTTGTGGTCATTAGGCAAGAAATGATGGCATTATGAACCACAAAGGTGGGCATGAGGATGGAGGGGATGTGACAGACTCAGGATATTCAAGGGACACGGCCCAAAATTGAGGGAAGGTGCTGAATTCATTTATTAGCTCTCATGCTTTTTTGCGTGCTTTAGTTCTGTTTTTGAAAGATTAAACTGTAGGGGTCGAGCATGCTGTTGGACGCAAAGGTCCAGGGCTCAGGAAGGAGTGTGGGGTGTGTCTGGGGGTCCTCGGCACTCATGGGAGAAGAAGAGATAGAACAGGGAGGCCGTGTACAGTGGGAAGAGAAGAAGCCTGGGACAGACGGTCAGGAAACACCAACAGGCCGAGAAAGAGGACTCTGACAAACAATCCACTAATTTTATTTTTATCCAACAATTCACGTTGGAAATTTAACTGTCTTTTTCTCTAGAAGTCTTTTTATCTATTTCTCCTGATTCTGGTGAATTCAGATAAAGAATACTTATAAGAACTTTTATCTCAACACTTTCTTTTTCAAATAATATATATAAATATCTAGATAAATATTACTAAACCTTTTGAAAACTGACTCTACTTCCTCATAATATCATTCGTTATCGATAGTTACTATGACCATTTTAGGCCAAACTGGGGGGTTGAGGTCATATTATCTATTGATCTTTAAAAATATCTATAACCAGGGCTTCCCTGGTGGCGCAGTGGTTGAGAGTCCGCCTGCCGATGCAGGGGCCACGGGTTCGTGCCCCGGTCCGGGAAAATCCCACATGCCGCAGAGCGGCTGGGCCCGTGAGCCATGGCCGCCGAGCCTGCGCGTCCGGAGCCTGTGCTCCGCAATGGGAGAGGCCACAGCAGTGAGAGGCCCGCGTACCGCAAAAAAGAAAAAATCTATAACCAGACTTTTGTTTAAGGCAATGGAAAACTGAAAATACCATCCTAGAATTGTTTCTGAGGACAAATTAAAAAAAAAAAATTAACCTAGTTAATGGCATATTTACAAAGAGGTAGAAGAATCTGAAAGTGTCTATCTCCATTTCCTCTTGATTTTATTTTTTCATACTTGACATTCCTTTTATTCCCGCAGAGCAGGCTGACATCTGCTGTGTGTTTTGCCTTCATTGATATAGATGCTCCAAAGTCAACAGGTGTTTTCTGATGTCAGAAGCCTCTCTTGTTTCCTTTGGATGCATTCCAAAGCTGGATAATGACATGCGTGGCTGAAATGGCTTATCTCTTTCATGGGACCAACTGGCTAGTAGATACCTAAGGCCCTGTTGCCAGGGAATTCTCCAACAGTTTATCCACACGATTCTTCAAACTTCCAGGTCTGAGTTCCAGGTAGCGTGTGTTGTGTGATGGGCCCTGTGGCAGCGTCCACATGGAAACCGACAGAAACATTTTGATTCGAAACTTTGGTCTTTAGCAAATATCTAGGAATTGTTTTAAAAAGGAAATAGATATAACACATGGTAACCCTCTTCCTTGATTTCTTACAAAGCTTTTGGTCTGGAGATCCACTGAGAATTTGAACTCTGAATATATATAGCTGTGTTTAAGTACAAAGCACAATATTTAGAGAGTTCACGTTAGAAAGAGCTGTCTTGTATGACAGCCAATTTAGTTATTTCTACCGTGAGCCAGTCACATTGAAAGAAAAATTCCTAGATCCCTCAGAAAAATAATTAAGATACTTAACTATATTAAGACCTTCATGTTCACTGAAATGTTTCATGTGCTTCGTCTCCTATTGATTTAAAGGGCATGTTTTGGGACCTCCCTGGCGGTCCAGTGGTTAAGACTCCATGCTTCCACTGCAGAGGGCATGGGTTTGATCCCTGGTCAGGGAATCCCGCATGCCGTGGCGTTTCAACCAAGAAAAAAAAAGACATGTTTGAATTTTCACTAGATGAGGCTTAACTGCTTCTGAATCCTTAATTTAAGTTGCAGATTATATCATTCTCCTTCTCAACGTCATTAAAGAAGATCTTTCCAAAACAGGAAAATATTTTTTGAGGTATTGTTAGAAGTAAAACATGGTCTACACACAGAACTGATTTGGGGAATTAAAGCCTTTTTCTCCCGCTCCAAGTGGCCATGCCCCTGTGAGCTCAGAACCCTAAACTCCTCCTTTTCACATCAGGAATTCTTTTATTGAACTGCTCAGTGACCATCACATTGGTTTTCCTTTCAAAAATAGAATCAGAATCTTACACTATTATAATAAACATCGAAATTAGAAGGTACTTAAAGGCCTACTTTCATAGGCTCTGGCCAAGCGGGCGACCGAGATTGAAGAGAACAGGCCCGTCTCCCTGGATATTTGAGCTGAACTGAGGTGAGTCCACACACGAGTGAATTACCGAGAACAAAGCCGGGCAGGACAGGACAGCAACACGCTTGCCATGCTCACAGATCACATCAGAGGGCATTTCTAAAGAGGTGACATCGCCTACAGACGAATTTGAAGAAGAGGAAATGTTCTTGAGCTTTTAGGTTACCCTTCACAAGCGTTCTAGCAGTTTGGGACATGGCTCAGCAAGAGGCGGGCCCATGCTTCCAGATTTCCTGTTTATTTCTGGCTGTGATCAGTATCCTTGGGTGGGTCTCTCTCTACCTGGGCTGCCTTAGAGCAAATCAGCAGAGCGGGCTCTGGGTGACACCTCCTCCCACCCTGGCTGGCTCTTCCTAGGCCACGGCACAGTCGCCCAGCTCAGCTGCTTCCCACCCCGCTGCCACCCCAGACATCATCATCTCCCTACAGGGGTCAAGCCAGGCCCTCTGAGGGGCTCCTTTCCCTGCGTAGCATCAGGACTGCGGTCTCTGCCCTCTGTCCCTCCGTCTCCCTCCCGCCTGGCTGCTGGCACCTACCACGCCCCCGTGGCTTTATTCAGTGTTCCCAGCCTGTCATCTCTTAGTCTTAGTGACCCCCTTAGTCCCTTAGTGACCGGCCCCATCACCACCCTGACCATTTATGCCTCTTGGACCTGTAAACATTCCTCAGATTTACTTTGATTGTTCAGAGAAGGTCTGTTTTCGCTCATCTCTTATCAAGCAGGCTGAAGAGCGCAGTTTGGCTGGGTTGGGTTGGGGATTACCTCTGACTGCTTGTTTTAGAGAAAGTAGATGACATAGCAGTGGAGAAACCCATCCTTCCGGGGTGGAAGTAGAGATGCCAGATTCCATAGCTGCCCCTAACTAAGGACTTCTTGGCTGAAAACCACTGAAAATAGTAAACACCGTGACGAAGCGGCGGGTGTCCCTTAAGTGTGCTCTAGCTCCCCCCCCAGGGATGTTTTCTAGCACACTTGCACCTCGGATCTCCACTCCACAGTTTGAGTCACAGGCATGGCCCAGCAGGTTTATCCCACGGGGTCACTTCTCTGCCCCCTCCAGGGGCGGGAGGCACCCCCACCCCCACCCCCACCCCCACCCCCACCCCACTCCACCTTCTGCCCTGAGAACAGGAGAATTCCGGTCGTTACAACTTCAGACAGAGTCCAGCAAGGAGAAAACGCAGTCTGGGTGGTCTGTCCATCCACTGATGCCGGCCGCCACCGGGACACTTGGAAGCAGAGGGAATTTCTGCCCTTTGAGAATTCAGCATTTTCTTCCTTTCTTCTTCCAGACTCCTTTATCCACCAAACTTATCAGATTTGATACCCTCCAACTCCTGACTTGTATCACCTTTTGAGAGATAAGGAAAGACTGTGGAGTGTCTACCGAGAACCTGCGGGACTGAATTTCCTTATTGATAATTCTCATCACCTCAAATATGCCTCTGCTCTCCTGACATAATCTGTGATGTTAGAACATGCCTTTTCTTTTTTGTCTGTGGTGTAGTTTTTTTTTTTTAATATATAGAAGCAGGTATTTTAATATATGTCTTTATCCAAGTCATTTTATTTTGGTGAGATAAGTAATATTCAAAAGGAGGGAATCAGTTAGCATTATCTTAAAACATGTCTGAAACCTATTTCTAAGCCCCAAGTGTCCCCAGCATTGGTGACCCACCCAGCCCTTGGCAGTGGAGTGGACTGGAGGAAGGAAGGAAGGAAGAAAGGAAAGAATGAAACCGAACTGTGCCCCGGGAGAGCCCCTAGTGACACGTTAACCAGCCGCTGTCACAGACCCCCTCCCTGGGAGCGGCTTTGATGTGCACCTATTCATTCCCTGGTTGCTGTGTTTACCTTTGTGAACTGCGTTCCCTCCCAAGGGTAGCTACAGATACAACAGAAATGCATGAAAATGTACCCTGCTTGGTTAGATGTTTCGTTTGAAATCTGCCAAGGTTAACACTGAGGTCAGTGTAAGTGCATCAAGCCAGCATCTCACTGACCACAGCCGTGGGACGCAGGCACCACTATAACCTGCTGTAAAGACAGGGGGCTCAGAGTGATTTGCACAACGTCACACACATAAACGGCAGGGCCAAGATTTGAATTAGACTCTAAAACGTTGTGTTATATAAATGACACCTATTCCTCATTTCCCCTGAGTTTGTGATGAATTATTTATTGCAGCTGGAAGGCACAGGAACTGAGCTGCTTCTTACAGGACATGGTCTTGGTATAGAAATTAAAGACGGAGGGATGGAAACAGCCCCTGATTCCACCTCCAGCGCAGGTGCTGCCCCCCCGCCCCCGCCTTGGTGCTGCTCCAGAGCCCAGCTTAGCTGGAGTAACACACCCAGGGGATCACGGGAGCCTATCCTCCACATCAACCCCACTTCCTCTGCTCCTACCCCTCCCGGAGGTTCAGCTCGTCCTTCAGGTTTTCTCATTTACCTACAGCGCTCCACGCCATGCCCTTCTGATCTGACTGCTGGCGCTGGCGCTCCAGAGAACCCACATCTTCGGAATTCTTCTAAAATTCATGGCCTTGTGCTTGACCCCAGCTGGTTTAGTCCTCATGACGAATCATTTCCCAATTTATAAACTACGATCCTGAGGCATCAAGTAGTAACTCTCTCAAAATCACGTAAAGCTCAGGTGGTGGAATGTGTTCAAGTCCATCATTCTGTATCCCATGTTCAAGCAGCTCTAAAAACTCCCGACAGGACCCGGTCTCAGTTATGCGGGGGTTACGTGCAGTTTTTACAGGACTTAATGTAAAATTCAAGTAGGTGAGACAAAAACACCCACGCTCTTCCCCACTTTAATGGGCTTGAAGGCTTCACCACTTCTGATGAGCCCGCTGACCAAACCCACGTGGCCGAGCACCGTTGATGAATATCATAACCTCCCGCAACTTGAGGTACTTGGGGCTGTACAGTCTCTCTCGTGAGACTTGCAAACCTTGGGCCAAATCCTGCCAAATGCATAAATGTTTAACAATTAATTTAAAAAGTCGTACCTCCTGATCTTTTAGACCCAAAGAAATCTTTCCTGTCTGTCCTCGGTCACTCCAAAAAGCACCCACATGACAGTTTGCCACTTTACTCTGATGTAAGGCCACCTGGGCTGGGTGGAGCTTTTGCCTGGTCCACAGCCTCTCATCTGAAATTCTAAACATCAAGAAACAAAAAAAAAACATGGAGAATCAAAAGTATTTGTACAACTTTTGTACAATCAAAAGTATTTGTACAACAATTCTGCCAAATTGTACAGCTTATTTGGCAGAAAAGAATTGATGCCGAGGGTTCTTTCTAATTTCATTTATCCACCGAGTGTGAATGTTCCTGTTTTGTGCTGAAATTTGAGTGTGCTTACAGGGTGCTGTCCCATACCTCTGCGGGTTGTTAATTAATACGCATCATATTCTCTTTCGACTTGGCCCCGAAGGCTTGGAAGAGGGGATTAAGATGCTGTAATTCATTTATGCAAGAACAAAAGAGCCATAATCCTTTGAGTCGCTACAACTTTTACCAACAAAAAAATTATTTAGTACATTTTATTCCGATTAACAAACACATTTTTAGCGCAGGTATTAGTAGTATACCGCCTGCTAGCTATTTCAACGAAGATTCTTTTTTAAATTTTTTATTGAAGTAGAGTTGATTAACGATGTTGTGTTAGTTTCTGGTGTACAGCAAAGTGACTCAGTTACATATATATACATACATACATACGTATATATTCTTTTCCGTATTCTTTTCCATTATGCTTTATTATAGGGTATTGAATATAGCTCCCTGTGCTCTACAGTGGGACTGTGTTGTTTATCTATTTTATATATAATAGTCTGTATCTCAACAGTGAAGTTTCTGATTCAGATAGTGAAATGCTAGCTAACCCTGAAATTTTAAGAAATGTTAACTATTTAATTATCTTAAATTTTATTAAAAACCTGCCATATTTTAAAACAGAAAAGTTTTAAACAGTGTTTAGAAAACACTAAACATCATTCAAATTTTATTTGAAAACTTAGAGGAGTGTAATTTCAAACAGCAACAAAGCATTACTAAGAGGTACCCCGCACTCCCTGCCCACCTACCAAGTTTCTTTTTCTCCTAACAATTAAAGTCATATTGCTTGGTGCCACTGTGGGTAGACACCAATCCAACCTGACAATTGAAACTGTCAGTGATTATAAGCTGGTTATCTTCATGACACAGGGAAAAAAAAAAATATATATATATATATATATATATATATATATATATATATATATATACCAATCAAAAAACAAAAACTACTAAATTCCATAGATCCCCAAGAATGTCTGGAATTTCCTAAGGTCCATGGATCCTACTCTGAAAAACACTAGACAAGCATATGAATTTACGCAGTCTACCAAAAGCTCTCCTGCCTTTAAGGAGTTACCTGGGGTGTG
The DNA here is from genome assembly GCF_005190385.1 of Monodon monoceros. Lineage (NCBI taxonomy): Eukaryota > Metazoa > Chordata > Mammalia > Artiodactyla > Monodontidae > Monodon > Monodon monoceros. The sequence continues at coordinate 72,918,845 of NW_021703770.1, read as the reverse complement.
ATAAAAATATAAGTATAAGGAATTCCCTGGTGGCATAGTGGTTAAGAATCCGCCTGCCAATCAATGCAGGGTACACGGGTTTGAGCCCTGGTCTGGGAAGATCCCACATGCTGCAGAGCAACTAAGCCTGTGTGCTACAACTACTGAGCCTGCGCTCTAGAGCCCGTGAGCCACAACTACTGAGCCCACGTGCCACAACTACTGAAGCCCGCACGCCTAGAGCCCATGCTCTGCAACAAGAGAAGCCATTTCAATGAGAAGCCTGCGCAACGCAATGAAGAGTAGCCCCTGCTCGCTGCAACTAGAGAAAGCCCGCGCACAGCAACAAAGACCCAACGCAGCCAAAAATAAGTAAATAAACTAAGCAAAACAAAAATATGTAAGTATACTCAGTACCCCATGGAGTCCTGCCAGGAAGGGCAATAGTTTCTTATAAATGCTAAATAAATTACCAAACCTAAATTGCTAAAGATGAGTGGAAGTAAATGAAAAATTAACCAATAAAAATTTTTAGATGAACCAAGAAATCTCAGTGGTTTTGATTGGAATTGAATTCACATGAAATTTTAAATGCCTGGCTTTCATCACAGGAAGGAAAACAATTTGTGAAGAAGCTTCATGTGTTGCATTATCTGGAACTATTAAAAAATATTTTGCTCATCCTCTCCATATATTTCTTTCATTTGGTGTTAGTAAGCATAGTGGATACTTTCCACTATAGGATGCTACACTTGATATTATTCCAAATGGTGTAGGGGTGCTGGGTGGGAGGGTGCAGATATCTCGCTGGGGAGTATGTTGTACTTCAGAAAGGCAAAATAAAGAAGGCAGGGACTCACCAAGAATGCTGAAAAACAGAGGAAGAGCGTTTTCACTGTTTTAGAGACATCTCAAAAAGTTTCACCTTGTACTAGGTCATCTGCAAAGCTGGATGAATCTAGGACTAAGGTGAGGTCCTAGGACTAAAGAGCTGGGAGGATCCTTAGGTACAGCATTTGGTTCGGGACTCTGGAACGATCCTCACATTGTCCCAAGTTTATCCAAAACCAATCAATCTACAGAAGGAGTTGAACATACTCTAGGGATAGGTTGGAGAGTACAGGTTACTTGTTTTGTGCCTTTCTCTTCTATGTTAGACTTCTGTTTCCTAGAGTACGTTAAATGATTGTTTAAAAAAAAAGTACAATCCCTCAATGGCATGAGGTACAAGAAACAAAAATGAGGTTGATCCAGAAGACTATGTTCAATGTATAATCTGGCTGTAATGTGTAGATTTTTAATGTAAAAAGTCAGTTTTTTTATTATTTCCATTTTTCAATATTAATGTGACAATCATCAATAGGATATGTGTGAGTGTGTATAAATAGACACACACGTATTTATAATATTTAATCTACCAGTGATCAAATTAACAGCTATTGTAATAATAAAGGACATACACACAAGAGACTGAATTCTGTTCTTTTCTCCATCATTTGTTTGGTTCTGTAACTGTCTACCTGGAGTCAAATTCTTTTCTGCTGTGGTTGCATTTTTTCTTTCAAGACTTAAAGAAATGAAGAACAATACCTCCAAAGTTTCCTGGCTACTTCTCGGTGGGTTCCAGAGGGACTGATTGCATCTTTGACCTGAAGAGCTGCCTGAATAGGGGTAAGGAGGACGTTTCTTACTGGATGCTGGGGCAACTCAAACCTGTAAACGTGTCCCTGTGAGGCCACTTTAATTGAAAGCTGCCTTCACTTACTGTCAGATTGAATGTGACTATGAAGGAGAGAGTCCATTTTCTCCCAGTGGTTTTATATTCCCTGTAGAGATGGTTTCTTTTCCGATGAAAGACTTTATAGTTATTTATATTATAGGCAATGTAAAAATGAGTGTAATGCTGACTAAATGTCTAGCGCCACCTATTGGTAGTCAAGTATACATTGAATCTTGGTGATTGATATTCCCTTTAAACAGTAAGTAGAGGTGATTTTGACTCTTTTTTTCCCAATGTCTATGTCCATATGCATACTTTATGATACCCAGTATATTTAAGTATTGGTGGTAATAATAATTATTATCGAATACTTTAAAGTTATGGTTTGAATTATTCAGTTTCACAATTCTCTTAAAGCAGCACATGCAGTGATGGTCTGCTTTGCAATAGTAAAGTGAAAAAGGTAGAAAGATTCTGGAGTACAAGGAAGAAGCAAAAACATGACATTTTCACATTAAAAATATATATAATACTTGTCTTGAAATACAGATGATCACTCACAACACAAAGTATCTTAATCATGCTCTATTTCTTTTAAAACAGACTTTGGATATCCCACCCTACCTCCCCACCCCGCCCCCGAGATTTAAGAGTTTGAAAAAATGGTCATTTAAGTTCAATTACTGGGCTTTCCTGGGGGCGCAGCGGTTAAGAATCCGCCTGCCAATGCAGGGGACACGGGTTCGATCCCTGGTCCAGGAAGATCCCACATGCCACGGAGCAACTAAGCTCGTGCGCCACAACTACTGAGCCTGTGCTCTAGAGCCCGCGAGCCACAACTACTGAGCCCACGAGCCACAGCTACTGAGCCCACAAGCCACAACTACTGAAGGCCATGCCCCTAGAGCCCGTGCTCTGCAACAAGAGAAGCCACCGCAATGAGAAGCCCGCGCACCGCAACGAAGAGCAGCCCCCGCTCGCCGCAACTAGAGAAAGCCCGTGCGCAGCAGCGAAGACCCAGCGCAGCCAAAAATAAATTTATTTTTAAAAAATAAAAAATAAATTCAATTACTCATCTGTGCTAAGAATAAATGTGCCACAAATAGTGCCGAGACAACTGGATTTCCACATACAAAAGAATAAATAAAATTGGACTACTTCACACCATAAACAACAATGAACTCAAAACCATTGAACACTTAACAAAATGTGGTCTATACATACAATAAAATAGTGTTCAGCCTTAAAAAGGGAGGAAATTCTAACGCACGCTACGACACAGATAGACTTTGAGAGCATTATGCTAAGTGATATAAGGCAGTCACAAAAGACAAATATTCTACTCTTAGGAGGTAGTCAGATTCACGGAACAGAAAGTAGAAAGATGGTTGCATCTTTCATCTCGGGGGTTGGCTCTTGTTTAATTGCTATAGAATTTCAGTTTTTTGTTTTGCAATACGCGGGCCTCTCACTGTTGTGGCCTCTCCCGTTGCGAAGCCCAGGCTCCGCGGCCACGGCTCACGGGCCCAGCCGCTCCGCGGCACGTGGGATCTTCCCGGACCGGGGCACGAACCCGTGTCCCCTGCATCGGCAGGCGGACTCTCAACCACTGCGCCACCGGGGAAGCCCAGAATTTCTGTTTTGAAAGATGAAAAGGGTTCTGGATATTAATTGCACAACAGTGCGAGTGTACTGAACTGTACACTTAAAAATAGTCAAAATGGTAAACTTCGTTATTTTTTTTAATCACTAAAAATAAATATAATTCTGAGAAATAGATCAAACATAAATGTAATAGCTAAAATTATAAAATTCATAAAAGAAAACATAGGCATAAATCTTCATGATCTTGGATTAGGAAATAGTTTCTTAGATATGATACAAAAAGCACAAGCAACCAACGGAAAAACAGACAAAAATGGACGTCATCAAAATTGATAATTTTTGTGCTTTCAAGGACTCCACCAAGTGAGTGAAAGACAACCTGGGAGGAAACATTTTTAAATCATATATCTGATAAGAAACCTGGATCTAGAATATACAGAGAATTCTTACAAGTCAATAATAAAAGACGAGTTAATTTCAAAATGAGCTTGAGTCTGAATAGGACTCTTTCTCCAAGCAAGTTATACGAATCACCAATAAGCACAAGAAAAGATGCTCAGTATCATTAGTCATTAGGGAAATGCAAATCAAAACCACAATGAGAATACCTGTTCATACCCACTCTGATGGCCATAGTCAAAAAGATTGATAATAACAAGTATTGGTGAGGATGCAGAGAAATTGGAGCCCTCACTTTTTTTTGCCGCACCCTGCAGCTTGTGGGATCTAGTTCCCCAACCAGGGACTGAACCCAGGGCCACAGCAGTGAAAGCACCGAGTCCTAACCACTGGAATTCCCAGAACCCTCACATATTGCTGGTAGGATTTTATTTTATTTTATTTTATTTATTTTTCTTGCGGTACGCGGGCCTCTCACTGTTGTGGCCTCTCCCATTGCAGAGCACAGGCTCCGGACGCACAGGCTCAGCGGCCATGGCTCATGGGCCCAGCCACTCCGCGGCATGTGGGATCCTCCCGGACCGGGGCACGAACCGGGGTCCTCTGCATCGGCAGGCGGACTCTCAACCACTGCGTCACCAGGGAAGCCCTGCTGGTAGGACTTTAAAATGGGGCAGCCACTTTGGAAAACAGTCTGGTAGTTCCTCAGATGGTTAAACACAAATTTACTGTATGGTTCACCCCAAGAGAACTGAAAACGTGAATCTGTATAAAAACTTGTATATATACAAATGTTCATAGCAGCATTATTCATAATAGCCCCAAAGTAGAAACAACCTAAATGCCTATCAACCGATGAACGGATAAATCAAATGTGGCATATCCCTTCAATGGAATATTAGCCAGCCAGAGAGAGGAATGAAGTCCTGGCAGCTGCCGCCCCAAGGAGCCTTGAAAACATCTTGCCAAGTAAGAGAAGCCGGTAACGAAAGACCACATAGTGTGTGACTCCATTTCTACGAAATGCCCAAAATAGGCAAAACTGCAGACACAGAAAGTCCATTAGTGATTTCCTGGGGCCCTGGAGGTCCGGAGGAGAAGGAGGGGTGACTGCTAAATGTGTCTTTTCGGGGTGATGAATCTTTGAAAATTGATTATGGTTAAGGTTGCAGATATCTGTGAGTATACAAAAAACCATTGAATTGGACACTTTTAAAGAGGGAATCGTATGGCACGTGAAATATACCTCAAAAAGAGCTGTTATTTAAAAAAGAGGGAGTGGATGGGTCAATACTGGATTCAGCCTCATTAAACATTGACTAGTTTAGAAAGAGTAAGATTAGAAAGAGAAATGCTGAACACCCTTAATGGTATTAAGGTATATAAAGTGAAGAGTTTAGATTTAATGAATGTGAGGTTTTACGGTGATTCATAGTTTGAACTTTATTTTGTTACGGTAAATAATTCCCACTAAAATTGAAAATAGAGACATTGCTCTTCTCACTCTTTATCTCCCAGACTCATTCTTCGCAACCGGCAACGACCGAGCTTAAATCTAGAAACTTTCCCCCCAGCTAAGACTACAGCCCCTCTTCCTGGGATTGTCTTTCATATATGTTAATTTCCTAAATGCACAAGCTGTTATTTTCATTCAGAATGTTAAAGATACCCCTAGGTAAGCTCATTTTAAAAGTCTTGATTTTCACAGCCTTCTTCCACAATAGAAGCTGAAAGAATCCCTAGGGCAAGCTTCTCAAGAACCATCTGGGTGAGAATTTCCTCGGCTGCTTTGGTAAAAATGCAGATTCTTGGACGTTACCTCTAGCTTACCACACGCCCAGGTGATTTTTATGCATCCTAGAATGTGTAGATTTGGAAATATTCTACTTCCCTACTTCATCAGAGACGTGGGACTTTTGAAGTTTTACTGCTGTATGGAGAACTACAGAACCCCAGAATGTGAAAACTGAGAGGCACCCAGGAGCCCTCTTGTGCAACCCTCTCATTTTATGGAAGAAGAAATGAGATGATTAACCCAAAGCCACACTGCTAGGTAGATAGGGGCGCCACCGGGACCAGGCAGAGCGTGTTCTGCTGCTACGGCAGCGTCCTGGATCCGCTGGGGCGGAAGTAGCTGGACTGGGCTCCACGGAAGTACAGGCTCCCTCCATCCCCCATCAGGTGGGACGCTGAATCTTAGCTCTGAATACAAATAGGAAGCTCCAGAGAAAAGAGGACGGAAATCGCGTGAGGAAAGGGGGGGTGGTCTCTGTAGAGATGATATTTTAACATTTTCTCTACCACACCTTTTTTACATTCACTCAGTTTAATATTTAGTTTTTAGAAAGCATTTCATGCTGTCTCAATTATTATGTGTGCATGTAAGTGAGAAAGCTTACATCTGTGTTGGTAGAGTTGACTATTTCCCCTTTCCTAGTTGGGCACTGGTGGCTCCTTAGGAAGGATTTTCTACAAGGTGTGATTCCTCCAGAAAACAATTTCACAAGATGGTTCTCTCCCTCTCCCTCCATCTTCCCTTCCTTCTTCTGCCCTGGAAGTTGGCCAGCAAGATTATTTATGGCCCCTGGTTCACATCACACCTTAATAATAAACAGGAGCAGTTTCCCTTTGTTTTCCAACTTCAACAGCACGGTAGTTAAAACTTGGCTGCCATCAGAAAACTCTTTCTCCGAGTCTAATGTGCTGTGCTGTGTGTATACATGATTAACCAGTACAATACGTACAGCAAAGGAACCAGGTGAGAGATTTATTGATTCTGGCTGAAACAAATTGAAAAGTAACCTTGAACACTTTGTGAGTCCGTAATGAGTTCCACACATCAGCCTGGGAACCAGCGTAGCACGTCCATTTAGTTGATCTAACTTAATAAAGTAATTCCAGTGTAAAAAGGAGGTCAAAACGATGACATTCTAAAATTCAAAGTTCTTTTTTTTTTTTTTTTTTTTTTTGGCTAAGAGAAATGCATTTATTTTAAATGGGATGAATGAATTTGGTAGAAGATGATTTTTTGTTAGATATTTTGAAGGTCCCTCTGCTAACGAATACTTTGTGATTGATTAGTGGGATGAATGAGTGTCTCCAAGTTCAGAGCAGATTCCAAGTAACCTTCAGTGACTCGGCTCTTCTACAAAATGTCTCTGCCTCTGATGAGTCAAAATTCAAATTGAGACTAAACCAGAACACAGAATTATTTAGTGTCGTTCACAGTGTAGAACAGAATTGTGCTCTGATATTCAGCCTATTTGAATTAAATGTTATCTTTGTTTTCTCAGATTAGGTATAAGCTTTAAAAAGAATCTGAATAATGGGAATAGTATAGAGAGCAATAATTATTAAACCTTCCTCCACCAATTAACATTCTGAAATCAGAAATGGAGAGACTGTATATGATAAGCACATGTGATAGCAAATTTCTAACTTAATTTTCAAACTCAGATTTTTCACTGTGGATTTTTTGTTGTTGTTGGTTTGTTTGTTTTGTTTAAGCACCATAAAAGGAACATGTCTTTTCTTGGATATTAAGTTTTATTCATAATGTTTTTCTGTTTATGGTAGGAATTAACTGGTTCTATAAAAGTAGAGAATTCCATTTTTATGGGAAGAGGAAAAATAGATTAAAGTGGGTAAAGTTAAATCATCCACTCGGTTATTGAGAAATCTTGATTCTTTTTAAGGCTGCAGCCCCCCCTTTTTTCCTGGCCAAAAATAAAAGTGACTAAGTTCCCCAAAGTGTGGGGTAATAAAAGAACCAAAAATGAGTAAAATTTTCATTCTGACCACAGTACACTGCTTATTTCAGTAGGAAAAAACCCCACAGATTTCAAAACTGAATAGTAAGCTTTTGGTTTGTTTACCAATAGAAGAACTCTTGTTTTATCTTCTAACGAGCGTTCCCAAACAGAAAACTTACCACAATCAATTTTAGAAAAATATTTCTCTTTGAGGCAAGAAGGACAAATATGATGTTTAAACAGCAGCCAGTAAAGACCCTCGGTGTGGAGGAAGGAGGCCGACATTCCCCACACCTGAGACGCCTCGCTTCACAATGAAACGGCAGTGTTCTTGCACCCAAGTAGAACCCTCTAGAAACTCCGACGTTAGGGCATATTGCCACGGACACCCATGCTTAAATCTGAAAACACTCTGGTTAGTATAGAGCTCGATTTGTAGAGAAATAATTATTCTCTTTGTCATTTTGAGTCCTCAGGCACCTAAAGAAAGCTTTTTCACCCAGAACATGGTCATGATCTTTTAAAATCCATTTGTAAAATTATTTCACTTCTCATGTAAAAAGATAAAATATTGACTACTGATGAAAATTTCCTCCTACACAAATATTTTTCAAGCTCATTTACCCCCCCAACCTTAATATCACTAAACATTAAACAAAAATTTTCTGAAATATTTCATCAAGTCCCAAAATGAACAAGTGAGATTGGGGAAAATCACTAACCAGCACTTATTAGGGAAGGGAAAGAAGGTTGTATGTTAAAATTTCTTGCCATTCCTACAATTACAAGTGTCATTTTCAAAAATTTAATCTTTATTTTATATTGGAGGATAGTTGATTTACAATGTTGTGTTAGTTTCAGGTGTACAGCAAGTGATTCAGTTATACATATACATATATCCACTCTTTTTCAGATTCTTTTCCCATATAGGTCATTACAGAGTATTGAGTAGAGTTCCCTGTGCTGTACAGTAGGTCCTTGTTGATCATCTATTTTACATATAGTAGTGTGACAAGTGTCATTTTTTTTTTTGACAAGTGTCATTTTTAAGTTGATTAACTTAAGGTAAACTTATCTTTTTTCTCTTTTTAAAGTTCATCAGTGTTCCCAAACCTCACTGCCATTTAATCTTAGTAAGACTGAAAAGAGAGGGTGAAAACTCATTTTACCCATTCCAGGCAGGAGGGTGGGAGGAGAGGAAACATTTAGAATTCTGAAGTAGATTTATAGAATGCTTTAAGGAAGCTCCAAAGTACCAATGAATCCAAGCTTAAAATAAGACATGAAATAGTAAAGTTTAAAAGCAAGCTTGTCAGATGATAACATTGTCCTATGACTAATCGTAAGTCAATTAGTGTATGTGTAGAGCCCTTTTCTATCAACTGCCCTGGGAGAGAAACTAATCCATGCATTGCCAAGTGGAAATGTGCCTGGGGAGGAAAACCGTCCCGATTGGTGTTGTCTAACTAGGTGTGTCTTCCAACCAGTGTTCAATTTCAAATAAAACGTTTAATATCTGAGTCTTTTCCAGATAGTCCCTGAATTCTAATTTTTTAAGTAAGAGCTTTATGGAGATATAATTTACATACCATACAATTCACCCATTTAAAGTGTACAATTCAGTGGTTTTTAGTAAGTTCAGTTGTGCAATCATCACCACAATCAAGTTTATAACATTTTCATCACCCCAAGAAGAAACCCCATTCCAGCTCCTTTATTACTCCCCCCTCCCCAGCCCTAAGCAACTGATAATCTATTTTCTGTCTATGGAGTTACCTATTCTAGACATTTCATATAAATGGAATCACACAGGATGTGATCTTTTGTGACTGGCTTCTTCACTCAGCATCATGTGTTTTCAAGGTTTAATGTCTAATTAAAAAAACCAACTTTCATTTGGGAAGAATTTCAAACTTACAGAAGAGTTACTAAAACAAAAATTGTACAAAAAAGGGGGAAGGGAGTGGGGGAGGGATGGACTGGGAGTTTGGGATTCGCGGATGCAAACTATTACCTATAGAATGGATAAACAGCAAGGTCCTACTGTGTAGCACAGGGAACTATATTTAATATGCTGTGATAAACCATAATGGAAAAGAATATGAAAAAGAATTATATGTATAACTGAATCACTTTGCTGTAGAGTAGAAATTAACACAATGGTGTAAATCAACTATACTTCAATAAAATAAATTTTTAAAAAATTGCACAGAAAAGGTCCATAAATCACTTTTCCATATTCATCTATTGTTAATCAGATGTCCAAAGGCTTTATGTGTCTGTTACCACAGCAATAAAACCTTTTTTAAAAAAATTATATTTATTTAATGAATGCTTGTAAATACTTTGGATTGCCATTTTGAACCTTCTTAACATGACTTGAAACCCAGGGGCTAACTGGGTGGTAGACATGCGCTTGATACAGGCCAACCGATTTTTGTTATGTGCCCAGCGGTACGTGAGATTGTAAGACTTTAGAAACTGAAATGAACTGAAGTGAACACACAAGAAACAGGATTTCAGGTGGCCAGGAAGATACCACGCCCCTTCCCACCATTCTTATCAGATTGGACTTACAATCAATCAGCATCTAGTAAGCATCTTATTTTGTGTCCCAAAGTGGTATAAAGTGATATAAAGAGGAAGAAGCCAGGTGGTCAGTTTTCACAAAAATAACCAACTGCACTATACTGTGGCCTGGACTCTGTTAACAAAATTATGAAAAATAGCTATGGGAAGCATAAATAATTAATTCTTTCTGGGAGGAAGATGCTGTAGGAATCACAGAAGGGGATGTACCTCAAGAAAGCTTTGAGACAATTAAAGATGGCCCAGGCTACGTCTTTTTATGGAAAAAGTGATAAGATGAAGTTAAGTAGGTCTTTTCCCCTGAAGTTTCATTATTTTACAAATAATCAGGGAGCTAAGAACCTAAGGCAGCTTTTTTAGTTTGTGTTTTAGGAAAAATAGTACTCAGGGTACCCTAAATGTAAACTAGCATACATTACAGCTTTCCTCTATGTTGCAACAATTCTAGTGCACACCATTTACAGTTTACTACTTTTAATATGTTAAAGCAATGTTTCCCAGACCTGGAAATGGCCCCAGTGTTTCCCAGCCCAGGACCACTAGGATGCTTGTACTACAAATTCCTGGGGCCATCTCCAGGTTGAACAGAATCTCTGTTGAGAGAAGTCTGGGAAACTGTTTGGAACATGTTCCCCTAGGAGTTTATGATGATAAGCTAAATTTAGAGTACTGTGTTACTATGTTCATTACCAAAACTTAGTTTATGGACATGGAAAGTGTTACTGCAAAAATATTGAATAAAAAGCATGTTGTCCTAAGTCTTCAAGGCAGGCTGAGTGCTCTAGTAACCTAAGGGAATTGAAGGCCTTTCCAGCAGTGCAGGAATCATCAGTGGCTAAAAGGAAGATGGTAGAGCGGCGTTTGTGCATGTGTGAAGCTGTGTGGACAGTGCGGAATGGTGGAAAAGCATAAATTGTGGAATCAAAGGATCCGGTCCTTCCTAGATTTGTGACTCTCGTGAATCATTTCGTCTCCCTGAACCTCATTTTCCTCTTGTGAAAAATAAAAGAAAAGAAAGAAGTTTACAATAGTTAGGACATGGAAGTAACCTAAATGTCCATCAATGGAGGAACGGATAAAGAAGATGTGGTACATAGATACAATGGAATATTACTCAGCCATGAAAAAGAACAAAATAATGCCATTTGCAGCGACATGGATGGACCTAGAGATTATCATACTGAGTGAAGTAAGTCAGACAGAGAAAGACAAATACCATATGATATTGCTTATATGTGGAATCTAAAAAAACGGTACAAATGAACCTATTTACAAAACAGAAATAGAGTCACAGATGTAGAAAACAAACTTCTGGTTACCAGGGGAAAAAGGAGGGAAGGGATAAATTGGGAGATCGGGATTGACATATACACACTACTATATATAAAATAGGTAACTAAAAAGAACTTACTGTATAGAACAGGGAACTCTACTCAATACTCTGTAATGACCTACATGGGAAAAGAATCTATAAAAGAGTGGATATATATATATGTGTAACTGATTCACTTTTCTGTACAGCAGAAACTAACACAACATTGTAAATCAACTATACTCCAATAAAATTTTTTTAAAAAGAAGTAAGAATATTATAGTAGGGTTATTTTGAAGATTAAATTGAAGTTTGTATATAAAAATACTTTTCGAAGTACTGTATAAATATTAATTATTATGTTATGTAAAACAACAAATCACTTTTCCACATTCATGTCCTTTAAAAAGCAATACTTTTTTTTTTTTAAGGAACCAACATACCACTTTAAATGTACTATGCAAGTCCATTATATCTGAAAATAAATCTACAGAAGAAACAATTTTTCTTTTTGGTGTATTACTCCAGGTTGTAGCAGTTTTGATAGTGTCACAATTTTAGGTCTCCTCCTTACAGAAAGTTCTTGCTCTAAAAGACTTGAAGACATTTGTAGATGCCTGGTTTAGAGAAAACCTACAGATACATGAAACAGTAAAATAAGAGAATTTGAAGATCATTTGAATTCAAGAAAGCTATTTATAAAAAAATTTACAACTGAGGGAATACCACTAGACAATTCAAACACCTTTGAGAGCCCAGCTAATTGCAATTTAGAATGGAAAATATTTTGGAAACAGTATCTGCCTGGAAAATACAAATTCCCATCAATTAACGATTTAAAACCCTCTGTCTGAACAAAGGCCTTAGTATGGTAATAATATATGTGATACCAAAAAAGTCAATATTTTATTATATGGAAATATTTTCAATACATGGAAACTTGTGATCACAGCTCTTTGTCGATAGTGATGGGAACAAAAGGAAGATGGGAACTGAGGGGATTTGTGACAGCCAGAATTCCAAGCGTACTGGTCAAGTTAGAAGTCAGAATGAGTTGGGGGATGGGGTGAGCAGAATTTGGCCCAAAAGCCTGATCCTGTTACAAGACGAAGGGCGCCCCACAAGTCAGGGAGGGAGCCCACACCGTCTACAGGAAGAGTACTCTGCAGCCTGTGTGTTGTCATAGCTGCAAACACTTTAGGTGAAGGACTGCAGCCTTTAGCTTTGGCTCCTGGTATCAGATGCCCCAAACTGACTATTAGAAACTTCAGTTTCTCCATGGGTAAAACAACAACAACATTGTGTGTGTGTGTGTGTGTGTGTGTGTGTGTGTGTGTGTGTGTGTATGTATAGAAATTATACTGTATCACAAATATTATATCCCATAGATTCTGTTATCTACATGATGCGTGGGAGTAGTTACAGCTAATAATATAGCTGGCATCAGAAGAAAGAATTCACATCGGTGACTTAGAAGCAGGTCACCGTAAGGTTACGTGACCCTAAGAGGTCCAGTGCTTTCCTCTTTGCCCCCAGTTCGCTCGCCAGGCTTCCCCTCCTGCCCAGACACTAGTCCCCAGCAGCGAAGCCGAAAGCTTTCATCCCCACTCACCGCCCCGGCCGCAGGTCTGACTGTCAAGGCAAACAAGCCCGTTGTTCAGCAGCGAATAATGTCAATAAACGGCTCATTGTTGACTTGGTGCTTATCAGTGGGAGAAGTTCTCATCTAATATCACTCTTATAATCCATTGAGTATCTCCTTTAAAAAAAAAAGAAAGAAAGAACTGGGGACCTAAAACGGCTAAGTGAGGAAGGGGCTGCGGGTTTAAGGCCGGTTCCCCCCCGGGGCGGGGGGCGGCGGTGCTGAGGTCTGCAGCCCGGGGGGTGGAGTGGGGGGTCGGGGCTGGGATGCAGGATGCGGATGCGGTACCCTGCCTGGCGGGAAGCAGCTCCGAACTTTGGGAGCAATTTGAGGATAGGTTGATGTCTGAGGACCCGCATAATAAAAAGTGTGAGCTTGTATTTTTCATGACTTCGTTATTTATTTTTCTAGTGATTTTTTAAAAGTTGTATTTTAAAAATATCAACGGGTGACAGATTGGAAATAAAGGGAAAACCGGATCCTTCTGCACGACTATTTGAGAAGCCCTGCTTTGGAGAACGGTTCATTCTGATCAGCATTTCAACTACGGAGTCATTTTCTCCGTAGAAGAGTGACCCCGGGCGTGATGGGAGGGGGTGGGGAACGGGCGCGGGTGCTCAGATCTCCCGCCTGTTTGCGGTGGGCGGTGGGATCTTTCTTAGTGAACCTGCAGGTGGCTGCGCAGAGATTCCTTCCTCCCAGCTCCTGGCTCCAGGTGAGCCAGTGGTCTCATCCCTTCAGCAAACACGTTCAAAGAGCCGGCTGCAGATACGAAGATTGGCCTTCTCCAAACACAGCGAGATCGTGGAGGGGGGAGGAGGTGAAAATCATATTCTTAATCACAAACAAACACAATTAACTGGCAACTGGATTAAGATACCTAATCAATCCAAATTATCTAGAGGCTCTTATAACCGTCACCCTTCTTTTGAAAGTCCTTAGTTACTTTGGGAGATAATGCTCTGTTAATGAAATATGTGTCCAGAGGGAACATTCCTCTTCTTAAAGTGACAGGATGAGGCTTCAATAAAAGCAATATAAACTCTAAGAGAAAAGCGTGTTCTCCAGAAAAAAGACATGACAATGCACAAAGGCCAGCCAGCAGTCCAAGCGTCCACAGTTTTGGTCCCACTGAGGGCAGGGGGAATCCTCTGATGAGCTGTCTCAGACCATCTTTCATTCATTCAACAAACCTTGTTGAGGCCCTATGATGTTCTGGGCAAAGGGATCCAGCAGTGCACAACACAGGTAACGTTTCAGGGAGCTAGCATTGTAATGCGGAGAGGGAGAGACAATAAACAGATAGATATACAATATGATGCCTGCTAAGAATAGTGCTTTAGGAAATTATAAACCAAGTGGGAGAAGAGAGTATGAGAAGTTTGTGGAGGTGGTGGCAGACACCGGCTATTTTAGGTAGGATGGTCTCCCAGAGTAGGTGTCCTCGGATGAGGGAGCTAGCCATAGGAAGATCTGGGGGAACTCGGTTCCATGCAGAGGGAAGAGAACATAGGAAAGAAAGAGCTTGGCATGTTTTAGAAGCAGCCAGAGGCCAGAATATAGCAGAGGTGGAAGAGAGCAGTGAGAGGTGAGAGTAGAGAGGTAGGAAAGAACCATTGTATGCGGGGTGTATAGGGGCTGCGCCATAATGGACAGGTATTTACACGTGATTGAACTGGCATTGGTGATTATATGTCATGTACGTGCACTGGAAATGTTCACTATTAAAGTGTACCCAAATTAAAGGCCAGGCAAAAGTTGGAAAGTATTTACTAATTATCTTTATAAATATCCTATTATAATTCATTTGTTAAATTGAATAAGTATTGGCAAAATCAAATTAGCAGAGGTCCTTGAACTACTGAAGACTTAAACTGCTCAAGAATTAAAGCTTCAGTCTGAACAACCATCCTGAAACTGAACTGGTATATTAGGTATGTTTTGTAAGTCTCACTACATACAATGCCCAAACCAGTTAATACACACACGTATGATTAATGTTTGTTAAAGCATTCATGCTTCAAGTCTTTGCCTAACCAGAGGCTGCCCCTTCTAGTTCTGGGATGTTTTATCATCACCCTTTCTGTAGAAATGACCCAGTAAGATTTTCCTGTTTTAGTTTTGGAAAAGGAGGAAAGACATGCCAAGGAGAGAGGAGCTTGGTAGGTGCCCTTGGCTGTCCATTGCAGCTGAACTTGGACCTGCTCACCGGCAGGGTTTCAGGAGCTGCCAGGGGTGCATCTCCTGGGCTCTGCAGACAGAGAGCAGCCATGGAGGGGGCAGTGTTTGGGGGTGCCGAGCCTGACTTGGAGGCTCAGGGGTTGGTTTTCATATTAATACAGTTCCACAGAACTCTCTCTCACGCCAAAGATGAAAATGACTCATGGGAATTCAGTCATGCATAGAAGCAGTGTAAATTAGATTGGCCAACCTCTGAACTTGGGGCAAGTCATGAAATCTGACTTGGTATGCATGATTTTCTCCGTCTAAGATCATGGAGAGTAATGTGTGTGGGTGTGGCTGACAGAGGGGAGAGGCACTGTACTTACGAAGTATTTCCTCAAAGCTGCCACAAATTCTATGAACACTTCTGGAAAATATTATTTAATCCTTACTCCCCTTTCTTCCTTATCGTTTTTAGCAAAAGAAAACCTGCTAGGTCAAGCCAGTCTCTAGTTTTGCTCTAGCCATGACTGAAAGCCCAAGAAACACTTCTTGGTACAATCTTGTACTTTCAAAAGTGTGGGTGACCCCACCCCAAACAAACAAAAATAGTGCCTTGGGTTTTTTTTGTCTTTAATTGACTCCTGAGGAATTTGCCAGCAAGGAAAGATAGTAAAGAAGGAAATTTTGATACTATAGTTTATGGTCACATTTTATACTTAAAATAATTTTACAATCAATTTAAATGAGTAATTATTATTTCTTTGCTTTGCTTTTGAACATGAAAACAGTGGAGCATTGCAGGAGATCTGCACAGAGGTGCTGGTGTGCCCGGAAACCAAGCAAGCAGGTGGGGTAGCTGGGAGACGGGTTACAGCCAGCAAATAACAGATACATTGAGAATAGTGGGAGGCGGTTCCTTACTGTCAGAAAAGGGATTTAAAAATACGGAAAGGAAGCAGCCTAGCGAGAATTCTGAGATGTTGGATTGGAATTGGAGGTATCTTCAATTAACTCATGGTTTTAATAGATATAGAAATAACTATAGATATATGTGCGTATGCACGCACACGTATGCATATGTTTCCTAGCTCTCTTTGCTGAGAGTATCTAGAAGCCATGATACCCCAGTACCAACGAGAACCCAGATTTTGGTTTCTAAACGCCGTCCTCCACTAAAAGATGCTCTTGACTCCTTGGACAAATGACTGAATCAGGGTTGAGGCAGGAAAAATAAAAGATGAGCCTGGAATATCCTGTTATGCCCAAAACTAAGGAAATAGTCAAAGGATGATAAGGACGTATCAAAAGGATACAGGAGCCATCTTGAAAGTTGCGCCACTGGCCAAATCAGTGACAAGCAGACCATCCAAACAAATAATATTAGTTATGGATGATAAACCACTGAATAAAGAAGGAATCCATGAGCCCATACTAATCTAAAGGAAAGGAAAACATCCTTACAGTAGAAGGAACACATAAATACAGAGAAATGATGGGAATACAAAACCACCACTCCTCACCCACGCAACCAGATGCTAAGGCAGGGGGGTGGGGGCTTGATGAGGATATTAGCATAATATAGAGCAGAGTTCTCCCTACAGAAAACATTTATCAATTGCACAGGGGAAAATGGTGGCTTGAAGCTGGAGAAACTGGACAGATACCAACCTGATCAGGGGGTCAAGGTGAGCTCAGCAGTGATGATGCGGCTATCATGCCCTGGGAAGGGCACACCACCATGTCCGTGGTTTTCCTGCCAAGAATGCAGGAGCCCATACCAGACAGACTGGTCCTGGGACCCCATTGGAACGAAAGCCCCTCACTCTTTAAAACCATAAAGGAACTGTTTCAGATGCAAACCGAAAGAGACATGATATCTAAGGGCCATGTGTGATCTTGGATGGAATGCTGGACCGGAAAGAAACAGTCTTTGTGGGAGCAGTTTGCAAACTTTGAATTGGGCAAGTGGCTCAGCTGGTAGTGATGTATGGTAGGAATGTTAATTTCCTGACTTGTTTGGTTATTTTATGTCTGGTTATATGGGAGAGTGTCCTCTGGCGTATTTAGAGTGAGTGAGACACCATGTCACAGCCTGCTCTCAAATGGTTCAGAAAAAGGCTAATGACACACATACAGACATACATACACATGTTTTTGTTGTTGTTGTTGTTGTTTTGCGGTACGCGGGCCTCTCACTGCTGTGGCCTCTCCCGTTGCGGAGCACAGGCTCCGGAAGCGCAGGCTCAGCGGCCATGGCTCACGGGCCCAGCCGATCCGTGGCATGTGGGATCCTCCCGGACCGGGGCACGAACCCGCATCCCCTGCGTCGGCAGGCGGCCTCTCAACCACTGCGCCACCAGGGAAGCCCCATACACATGTTTTAATGCATAAGATATAACATATTATAATGATGTATTACATATTTATGTAGTGTCTACAACATATCGGTATATGTTAATATGTTCTATGATAAATATGATTACATATTTATATTGTTATATCCATTTACATATTTTTAGAAAATGTGGGGAATTTTTTTTTTTTAAATTGAGATGGAGCAAAAGCGGTAAAATGCTAAGAAATTGAAGAGTCTCCTTGAAGGTGATACAGTTCTTTATACTATTCTTGCAACTTCTCTGTAAGTTTGAAATTATTTCAAAATAAATGATTTAAAAAGAATGCTGTGTATTTACATAGCTGTATGAGTAACAAATGCTTTCATATATTAGTGTAATATGTAATATTTCCTGTGTAAGGCATTCCCATGTTTCCAAACTCTCACTAGGATAATTTTACAGAACTTGAAAAGCAGGGATGGGTTATGCAGTTCTTTTCAACCCTAAGATTCCATACATGTCAGGTGAGTTCCAAGGAAATGTTACATCATAAGAAAGTGTCCAAAAGAATGGGTTGTCTATTTGTCTCCAAATTTCAGTTTTAAATTAACCACTGGGGAAAAGAAAGAAAGAAAAAAAAATTAACCACTGAAATAATCTATATTTACTAAAATAATGGTTATTCAGTAAATCTATAGCCTTAGTTCATAAAAACAGAATCTGGTTTGCCCTGGATCAAAGGTGGGGCCCTTTGTGCAGTAGTTTTTTAAAAAGTTTTTGCTCTCAAAGCAGCAGCATTCCATTATAAGCCAGAAAAGTAGTCTTCTTTACAATCCCTATTTCCATTTTATCTCAATTTGCCATTTTTTTTTCTGTACAAAGAATCTTCTGTAAACACATATACACCCAGACATCTGCAGACACACACACTAACCCAGTTTCACTGAGCACTTTTACTTTGCAAAACTTCGTGATTATTTATTCTCTTCTTTATCTGGAACAGTTGGGAAGAGATCGGGCATTTTCTTCTTCCTTTTTTGAGCAAACTGAGGCTGAGACAGTTTAAGTGACTGGCAATGTACCTGGCAGCAAGTTACTGAACAACCAAGACTAGAATTTGGGATCTTTTCACAATGAAAGATCTAGACAAGGTTTGTACATTTGTGGGTTATTCTTCCTCTAAACACGAGTTCCGGCCATAGTTATCACGATTGGACTTTGTCTCTATGCCTTTAGGAGAAGAACCTAGCCTGATCCAGGTTAAATGCTCATCGCAAGGTGTCTTTGTATTTCAAAGATCTTTTAATGGAATACCGAATGCTTTACAATTCTATTTATTTGTTTCCTGGCCAGTCTTCACAGAGTTTTAGAAGGTTGACATGCACAAAACAAAGATTTTTACGTCACCACCAAAGTAATGTTGACATTCAAATGTAATTAGAAAATGCACAATAGTTTATAGACCTCTGAAAAGCTTTTGCCAGTGTAACAGATAATTTTGATTAAAGCATGATGACATTGGTTATTACTAGTTATCATAGATGTTACAACATTAAAAAATTCCATTAATTTTTTCCTTGAAAACATTTGTTTATCTGTTACAATGCATTAACCTTCAGTATCACAGTAGCCTTTTCTTATTTATTCTCCCAATATGTCTTCATATGCTAACATGCATTAATTTAAATTTTATTTTATTATTCAATACCTGGGTAATGCTTGCTATGTGCCAGGTCCTAGCAATTAACTCGTTTCATCCACATAAAACTCTCTGAGGTCATTGCTATAATTACCCTTCACTTTACAGAGGAGATACAGAGAGGTGTAGCAATATGTCCAAGGATGCATAGCTGGTAAGCTGCAGAACTATGATTCGATACCCAGCAGTTTGACTCCCAAATCTGTGCTCATAACCAATATACCATGCCGTACTGAGCCGCAGACTTACAGGTGCTGGGGAGTTATTTGTTGGTTAAATGAATAGATGATTCTCTTGTCTCTTATACTGATTTGAAAACATTAATCAAATTACACAATTGCTCTGTATCTCAATTTTCCATTTCATAAAATAGAATTGATAATATTTGCCATCCATTTCTCTCCCAAACGACAGTACGAATGGAGGAATTTACCTTACCTAGCTGCTACGTGTATGTTTTTATGCACCCAAAGACTTGGTCAGCGGTACATCTGGAGGAGACCAACAGCATAGATCTTAAACATGTGACAAGACCACACAACTTGGCGTAATTAACTACATCTCTTTCAGTCTGAATGAAGTACAGGGGCAGAGCTTCAGAGACCCAAACTTCCTTATATGTGAACTTTATCCCCATATAACTTTGAACTGTTTTCATTTTTTCAGCTGAATTAGAATTTGTAAAAAATAATACTCAAATTAAATGAGATGTCATCTACGGCTTAGATTATGTGATCTAATAAAAATACCTAATTATAGATCTTCTAAATGAAAATGCTTTCTTGTTACAGCCCTGTATCTCTGCTACTAAAAAAAATTATTGTGACCTGGTTAGGAACCACACTGGAAGTTTCTGTGCCAAGAGTCCTTAATCCATCCCTACCTACCTGCTGGCTTTATTGGGTTCCTACAAACCCCTTCAGGTCCTTCACTGGTTACAGACATGGCATGGAAAGAAATTCAGAACAAGGCCCATCCGTGTTAACAGCAAGGGCAAACAGGTGATGCAAGCATCCTGGTCATCTGACCTCAAGCAGGTGACCTATTATTTCTGTTTCAATCTCCTCTTCTGAAAAATGGGGATAATAACAAAAGCTGCCCTGCCTACCACCAGGGCTGTCCTGAAGCTCTGACGAGTTACCGTACATGAAACTGCTTTGTAAACTGTAATCTATGAGTACAAACAAATTAATACTAAAGGTTTTGTTTTTGAAAAGTCCCCCAAAGATAGAAATTTATTTACGCATATAGCCACAAGAAAAAATTTCCATGTGCGTTCTTGGCGTGGACTTCCATGCTGAGTGGGTTCAGAAAAGCCAGAGGACTCGAGTTAAACCTCAGAAGAGGAGACACTTCAGGGCTTAGTGCCTGGACACTGGACCTCTGGGGAAGGAGAGGATGAGGGAGAATAGGGTGGGTCTGAAGTCTGATGACCGCATGTCTACACAGATGCATCTTAGATGAGAACAGTCTTTACTGAGGTTTATGGAGATAATTCAGCGCCTTGCCGCCAAAGAAGATGACCCCATGACCGGATAAAAGACAGCCGTCATAGTACCCCTGAGCATTTATTACATGCCAATGGACTGTGTGTGCTCGAGGATATAGAGAGGCTGTTAAGGGCGGGGAAAGATAAATCAGGAGATTGGGATTGACATATACACACTACTGTATATAGAAGAGATAATCAACAAGGACCTACTGTGTAGCACAGGGAACGCTACTCAGTACTCTGTAATGACCTATATGGGAAAAGAATCTAAAAGAGTGGATATATGTATGTGTATAACTGATTCAGTTTGCTGTACAGCAGAAACTAACACAACATGTAAATCAACTATATTTCAATAAAATAAATAAATAAAATAAAGAGGCTGTTCAAGAGTGTTGACAAAGTTGTTGGCAAGGTTAAGAAATGGGCATAGAAGAAAATTCAGGTAACAGAGGACAACCAAATACTGACTGCAGAGGAATCCAGCAAGGATTCCTAATATGTTCTCTCCTGTTTAGAAACCTTGGAAGCCAACTAGGGTACCATTTCAAAATCTGATATGCTTGTGGTTCGAGTTGCACAGAAAGGTGGATAATGAGTGTGTCAGGAGTGGCCTGTCCTATGACCTATTCACTTTGATCATTTCCATGATCACAGAATGCACACCTTGCCCTAACCAACCACCTGGCAAAATCCAGCCCTGCTGACAAGAGAAACTTGGCAAGCCAGAGTTTCCAGGGTAGAAAGGCCACCTATTACAGTACTTCTACTAGAAAAAAATATCTCAGAGCGCTTGGCCTACTGATGTCAGGATCACCTTTACTTGCCAGGAACAAATGATTGCGGTACAGAAGGCCTAGAACCCCCGGCTGGACGTGAATCAATCAGAGAGGAAGGCTAATGGTACCGCGCTGTGCATCCCTCCGACGCAGGGGCCGTGTCTGCTCCCCTCTGGGGGGGACTGCAAGTGTTCGGCTCACAATGGACATGTTGCTGATAAGACTGTCTGCTTAGTTGACGACACAACTCTACAACGAAAGCCCTGGCCTCTTCTGGGTGCGAGGAAGGTGGGAAGGTCGGAAGAAGTGGGTGCACAGAAGCCGCTATTGAAATTCCCTTTAGAGTTGAGAGGCCGAGATGGAGGGGACGAGCAAGCCAGTGTGTGGCTGTAATCTGTCCTGGGGACGAGCTGGGCTGCCTTTCCTTAACCCCCAACGCCCTCTCACCTCAGAAGTCTGAGGTTCCCTACGTCGGGGAATAAAGGGAAGGAGCCAACACTCCAACCCCGGGACCCGAGCTGGGGCGGGAGGCGGGTGCAGAATATAAGAAACACCCCCGCGGACTAGTTTCTGAGCAGGAAAGTGGACCGGGAACAGCGCATTTCCTGCTTCGCCTGTGCAAACCCCAGGCGGGGCCGAGCGGGAACAGGGTTACGGTCGAGGAGTCGCCGGCTGCCAGGGCGGGGTTCGGGGCGGCCTCGAGGGGGTCCGCGGACCAGGGCGAGAGGCCGGGGCGGGATGCAGGCGGAGGGCGTGGGAGCAGAACGCACGCCTCCCATCCTCGTGCCCAGCGAGCGTCCCCAAAGACACTCTCGGCCCCGCGGGAGAGGCGGGTGCCCCGAAGGTCAGCGTCGGACGCCAGATGCGGGGTCCGCGGGGCTCCGACCCTCGGGGGCCTCCCGGGCCGGAGCCGGCGACCGCCATCTCTCGGGCCCTCCTTCCTCCCCACCTCTCCCATCCCGCCCGCGACTTTGGACCTCGCATCCCGGACCCGCGGGGGACCGGCGCGGGGACGGGAAGGAAACGCGCGAGGTACGCAGAGCCGGCCCGCGGCCCTACCTGGGCGGTGCGGAGCCCCGGGCGCGCTGCGTGCCGCGCGCCGCCTTCCGCTCGGCTCCCGGAGGCCGACGCGGGCGCGCGACTTACAAACGCAAAGGCCTTATTATTGTTCTCTGTTCCGGGGATACCATTGTCTGTCCGTTCCCGGCGTCGGCGGCGCGCGCTCCCTCCCCGCTCCCGCGCACTAGCTCTCCGGAGGCGACCCGGATCTGCCCCGGTGCCCACGGCCTTCCCCGGCCGCCGGAGTGTCCTTCGTCCGGCTCCCGCTTCCCGAGCATCGAAACACAAAAGCCTGCCGGAAACCCCCGGCCTGTGCCTGGTCACTCAGGGGTCCGAGCCGCGGCTCGCCACCTACCCGGGTTCATTTCTGCGCCCGCCGGCCACGGGCCCCGAGGGGCAACGGGCACGGCCTCGTGCCGCGCTAGTCGCGTCCTCGCCCAGCCCTTGGGCCTCGGGTCTGGCCTGGGGACCGGGCGTGCCATTAGTAGCCAGGAGCCCAGAGATCTCGGTCCGTGCACTGCGGGCGCGCCCGGCCGGCCGCGTGTACACGGCTCTTCCTCGCGCACTTGTTTGCCCCCCTCCCCCCGCGTAAATCTCTCGTGATGAGAAAAGCAAGGCTCGCAGGAAGCCACTCCGGATGTTTGCTGCTTTTCATGTGGCATTTGTGGCTGGCTCTGATAACGGCCCGAGCTCGACTTCCAACACCGCGTTTAGTAAAGGGACCGAAATAGAAGAGTCCACACACTGCGCAGACCGGTCTGCGGCGCCACCAGCCCCAACACGCTCCCCCCAAATCTATGACAAGTGAAGGATCAGAAGAGATTAGATACAGGCAACGGTATAGTATAGAAGGGCCTAGTCTTGGAAAGGCACCACAATTCCTTCCTATAAATAGAAGTAAATTGCTACTTCATAACTTCCAGGGAGGGTGTTATAAGCAGTAGGGGGAGGGGCGCTAAAATCTGTAGCTCCAGCTCCATCCTATGGATCCTGTGCTCTCACTTGAATTCTCAGTATCTTACCCAAGAAAAGTCAGTTGTTAGTCTCCAGAACAAGTGCAAATAATAATGGGGAAAACTGCCCCCCCCCGCATTTTTTTCCCCGTCACTTTCTCGACCCTTGTGGCACCTCTCTCTGCAATGAGGTTCCGAGGAGGTACACGAGGATGAAGAAAGTGTACAAGGGTAAATCCGTGCATATACATGTTTTGGACTCACACGTGGATTGTATTTCCTGCACCCTATGTTATGTTTTTATGGAATTAGTCATATAGATTCATCTAGACAGATAACATGTATTCTCGAACAGGGATTATTTTTGTTTGGTTTTCAATCTCTATTCTGAGAAAACTCCCATTTGTTCATAGAAACTTTCACGCTGATAGAAAGTCCTGCTTTGAGATCTCTGAGAAGATATTACTTTGCAGCAAAGTTAGAGAAGATCACCAAGAAAACAAGGAGCCAGGCGCCGCGTGATAAACTTGTTCTCTCTACTTCTATAGTTTCCTTATCAGATAACCAGCTGTAATGCAGTCTTGCTTAATTTTCAAGCCCATATTTTTCTTTTTCAGAAAAATAAACTCTTAAAGGAAAAGTACATAATCAGTTAAATGTGTTTAAGATTATCAACTGCTTCAAAACCACCAATTAAAAATAACACCTCTCTATTATTTCCTTAAGCAGATTACTTTTTAAATTCTTGTCTGAACCTCAGCGACCCAGGAACTAGAACCACTTTCTGGCCGCTGAAGGTGAGGGAGGGAAGCCAACGTCACAGATCCTCACGGAGTTCAAGCTGGCTTAAAACAAGTGTGCAGAAGTTCTTTGGAGAAATAGCAAAGTCAGAGAAACCGAAGGCCAAGTGTTTTCAAAGCTTCTGTTTCTTTGTTTTTATGAATGCCACTAACAAGCGGACTTGATAGATTACTTGTCCCTGTCGTATCACACTAGAAACTGCAGCACTTACCTCCCAGATCCCGGCTGTAAGCCCTAGTTTTTCATCACCCCTTCACAGTAAACAAAGTCTGTTGTAGAGATTGATATATTGGTTTCTTTGCAAAGTTATCTAATTATGCAGGAATGGCCGTGTTCGTTGCTGTAGAAAACAACGCAACACACAAACAAGTACACGAATACAACAGCTTGGCTTAAAGGTTAAGAGCTCCAAGTCTGAGGGCAGACTACTGGAGATGAATTCCACTTGCTGTGATCTCGGACAAGGTCCTTAACCTCTCCGTGCCCCAGTTTCCTCTCCTGTAAGATATAATAGCCTCTACCTCGTAGGGTTATAAGGATAAACTAGTTTGCTGACGTTTGGAGGGATGGTGTGCTGTATATAAGAACAATATAAGGGCTTGTTTACAAATCCCACTCAGAAGGTTTCTCAGATTGATACAGAAGTTTAACGGTCATTCAGATTTTCATTGCAGTCTAGAGAAACATAGAGGAATCCCCCAGTCATCTGTGAGGGTCACCACCTCAAACTGACCCTCCAAGCTACAGTTATTTCGCTCCTCAGGAGTTGCTTTCTTTCCTCTAATCGGCAGGCATTTAGATAAATATCACTGCTGTCTTTACCACATTTTAGAAATCAAAACTAAGCCTTGCCTCTTTTACTGAACACATATGAGAAAACTTTGTTTACTGTACATTTCACGTACAAATTGTCAAGGGTTGGTTCGTCTTTTTTGGGTAAACGTTTTCATTTCTTCGGAATGACGTTTGTAATCTTGTTTTAGAAAGTAGAATTTACCTCGGACATAGCATTTTGAGTATAGTACAACAAGCACGTTGAATCCTTGGGAAGAGAAAGTATTTTGCAATTTTAAGACGTCCGTAGGTCTCTCGGAAGAAGGCTAGGTCACCCACCGCTGAAACACCCTCAGCTCCTGGTTTAGTGGATGCTTCGTGTGTTGATCCGAACTGCCGGGACCAAGTGCTCCTGTGCAGCAGTGCGATCAGCACCCGGGAAAGTTTTTCAGAAGTCCCTCTCCCCGGGTAGGAGAGGACGTGGCGCCTAAGCCCGGCTCCAGCCAGTTTTCCCAGGGGCAGGTGTAGCCCTGGGCGCGGGGTCGGGGCGGGGGAGGGGAAAGGGCGGGTTTGGGGTTGAGCTGGGACTTGGGACTTGGGCGGCGAGCTGGGCGTGGGCCTAGAGACGCCGGCCCGGCCCGCCCCCGTCGCTCTATTGGCCACGTCTGTGCAGAAAAGGCCCCGCGGCCTAGGGGCGCCCGCAGTGTCACTGGGCCGGCGGGGACGCTAGCTGCGCCGGGTCTGCGATCTGCCAGGGACGCCGGCGGCGGGGTCGGGCCGGGGGGCGCGAGCGGCCCGCGGGGCATCTCCCAATCTCGCTCCCCACCCCCTCCCTCCCCCCGGTCGGGGGAGGCGGCGTGTCCGGCGGAGGGGCGCGGGGCGCGGGGCAGGGCTGGAGCGCCATGAGCAGCCCGGATGCGGGGTACGCCAGTGACGAGCAGAGCCAGCCCCGGAGCGCGCTGCCCGCCGTGATGGCCGGGCTGGGCCCCTGCCCCTGGGCCGAGTCGCTGAGTCCCCTCGGGGACATGAAGATGAAGGGCGAGGCGGCGGCGAGCAGCGGGGCGCCGGCCGGGACGGCGGGTCGAGCCAAGGGCGAGTCTCGCATCCGGCGGCCGATGAACGCCTTCATGGTGTGGGCGAAGGACGAACGCAAGCGCCTGGCGCAGCAGAACCCGGACCTGCACAACGCCGAGCTGAGCAAGATGCTGGGTGAGTCCGAGGCCGGGACCCAGAGAGTGCGAATCGTGGAGCCACTTCCTTGAGTCTCACGGGGTGTGGGCCTCGCGCCGGAGGAGGCTGGGGGTGCGCGGCCGCCACGTCCTTCCCTGGGGCCCTCGGTCCCTTCCCGCTTCCCGCTCTCCGAGTCTCCGAACGGCTTTGGGCCTCGGCGCCCGGCTTCCCCGGGTGGCCGGGGCGCGGGTGCAGCGGCCCCGGGAGGCGGCTTCCCCGCGCGTCGGAGTGGCGGCGAGGGTACCCTGGCGCGGAGCTGGCTTGGTCGCGCCCGTCCCCCCGACTCCTTGCCCGGGTGGGGACGCTCTCGGTTCCTCGGACGACCGCGAGCGGTTGAGCGGGAAGCCGCTTCCAGGAGGCCACAGGAAGGCACCGAGGCCTCGCGTCTTCCTCGCGTGCTCGGCCTCCGCGGGCCCAGCGTTCACCTTCACCTGGACCCCTTCCCCTCCCTGCCCGGGCTGCACAATCCGAGGTCGGAGGCGAGGGCGGTGGGACCAGCTGGGGCCCGGGAGCGGGGCTCCGACCCTAAGCCCGCGCGCCTCTCCACCTCCCGCAGGCAAGTCATGGAAGGCGCTGACGCTGGCGGAGAAGCGGCCCTTCGTGGAGGAGGCCGAGCGGCTGCGCGTGCAGCACATGCAGGACCACCCGAACTACAAGTACCGGCCGCGGCGGCGCAAGCAGGTGAAGCGGCTGAAGCGGGTGGAGGGCGGCTTCCTGCACGGCCTCGCCGAGACGCCGGCGGCCGCGCTGGGCCCCGAGGGCGGCCGCGTGGCCATGGACGGCCTGGGCCTGCCCTTCCCCGAGCAGGGCTTCCCCGCGGGCCCGCCGCTGCTGCCCCCGCACATGGGCGGCCACTACCGCGACTGCCAGGCTCTGGGCGCGCCCCCGCTCGACGGCTACCCGTTGCCCACGCCAGACACGTCCCCGCTGGACGGCGTTGAGCCCGACCCCGCCTTCTTCGCCGCGCCGCTGCCTGGGGACTGTCCGGCCGCCGGGCCCTACAGCTACGCGCAGGCCGCGGACTACGCGGGGCCCCCGGAGCCGCCCGCCGCCGGGCCCCTGCACGCCCGGCTCGGCCCGGAGCCCGCGGGCCCCGCGATGCCGGGCCTCCTGGCGCCCCCCAGCGCCCTACACATGTACTACGGCGCGATGGGCTCGCCGGCGGCGGCGGGCGGCGGGCGCGGCTTCCAGATGCCACCGCAGCCGCCCCCGCCGGGCCCGGGGCAGCCGTCGCCGCCGCCCGAGGCGCTGCCCTGCCGGGACGGCGCGGACCCAGGCCAGCCGGCCGAGCTCCTCGGGGAGGTGGACCGCACGGAATTCGAACAGTACCTGCACTTTGTGTGCAAGCCCGAGATGGGGCTCCCCTACCAGGGACACGACTCCGGCGTGAATCTGGCGGACAGCCACGGGGCCATCTCCTCGGTGGTGTCCGACGCCAGCTCCGCGGTGTATTACTGCAACTACCCCGACGTCTGACGGGCCCCTTCCGACCCAGCCTGCAGGCCAGAAGCACAAACAGTGTTACACACTTCCTGGAGGGGCTAAGGAAATCCTCAGCCTCATGTCGTGTCATGTTGTTTTGAAGTTGCCTTGGCGTATAATTTATGGTAATTTATTTTGTCTGCCACTCGAACACTTGGGGGGAGAAAAATGTTGAGGTGGTGTTTGAAGATTGGTTCAGACACTTGTTTCCCACAGTTGCGTTGTCAAAACCCCACTTCCAAGTTCAAGTTCACCAGTTTTCAGTGGGTCCCGGAACAGCTCGCTCCGTTTCCCGAAGCTTTATTGATCTAAGAAATTTTATCCCGGGTGTGTTTTTTC
The DNA here is from genome assembly GCF_005190385.1 of Monodon monoceros. Lineage (NCBI taxonomy): Eukaryota > Metazoa > Chordata > Mammalia > Artiodactyla > Monodontidae > Monodon > Monodon monoceros. Next base: position 72,890,737 of record NW_021703770.1, on the reverse strand, counting down.
AATCTTAAAAATAAATAAATAAATAAAATCTGGAATCCTACTTTTTCACTCTGCTAGCGCCTCTGTCACAAAAGCCAATTTTTGAGATCACTGTTAAGTATTTAATATAATTAGAAATATTTTAATGATGACACTATATAGTCACTGTAAATTTCTCATTCTCCTGTAATAGTAGACTTGAATGCCTTGAAGGAGAAGCCCTCAGATGAACATTTGGGCGTCCCAGGTTGTCTTTGCTAGGGGAAAAAAACCCTCACAGAATGAGCCTGCTGTGCATTTCAAGTGACCCTAGTTCTACAAAGTAATGGTGAATCGTAACACTAAATATTTTCAATTTTAGTGTATCACTTTCTAAATCAGAGGAGAACATCCAGGTAATTTCGGTTTTCTTGTTGAATCTTGAGATCTGACTAAAGAGGCTTTTGGATTGTCTTTTTTTCTTGTCTGTATTTCACCAAGAATCTTTAAGCTCCCTCTCAACACTGAACTCGCCAATCATCACACATCTACACCTTGGGAAGTAGTGTTGCTGGGTTAAAAATAATTTGAAGGAGTCACAGGAACTAATCAAAATAAAATGTGCATTGTGACCTCAACTGTTATGAAACTTAGCAGCTATCATTTCAGTGTGATATTTTGCTATAAACTGCGTACAGGGTCCACTGCAGGTCCCGGCACCAGCAGTTCTTAAGCTTGGGGTGGGGGTGGGGGGCATCCAGGGATGATTTGCGGGCAGTGTGCTTTACAAATGCAGCTATAGCTGCAGTCCTAGGGCATCACTATCCTGCCCTTACAGGGAAGAAACTGAGGCACAGGTTGTGAAGCAGGTCAGCCTTGCTCGCTGCTGCAGCGCTCATTGCTGTGGCCCTTCTCATCACACTTTGCAGATGAGACATAAATGGATGGGTACAGACGACCTGTAATGGGCATTTCTTGTGCCAGGTGTTTCATCAGTGCCATTTTGTACTGAATTTGAGCCTGATCGAGCCTGTGAGATTAGGTGCAATTCTCCCCGTTTTGCAAGTGAGGCAAGGAGGCACAGAGCCCTCACCTGCCGTGTACATGGTGAAAGCTTGGTGTTGCAAGTTCTGACAACATATTCGTTCACATTTGTTTTCCTTTGTGCAGGGTGTACCTGTGGGCACTGGGAGAACTTGCATTCTGGTGGTGAGAAACTGTCTCATTTTCCATGTTGATAAATGCTATAGAGAAAAGGAAGGGGTAGGAAGATGGCTTAAAGCATTTATCTTGAGGGTTATCTGAGCTGACATGGTTGGCTGGATTCTCTTGAAGAATGGCAGGGCGTGTGTTTTTTACAAAGGGTTCTGGGGTGTTAGGAATGTTCGGGATGAAGGTTTCGGTGAGGAAAGGTAAGTCTATTTTGTTAGGCGTAACAGAGGTTACCTTAAACATTTGAAATGAAAACGTTCACTCCAGGTTCTGGCTATCTCCAATCCAGTTTGTTTGCCTCTGGTACCCTAGCCTTTTCCATTCATTCTTCCTCTGACCCCAGACAGGTTCTGCTTCCTACATTCCTGGTGGATAAAGTGAGCAGAGGTACCTCACTCAGGTTCAAGGCTGTGTCACCAGTTCAGATCACACCAGGCATTTTAGTGCATACTTGGTTGGCCCAAGGAGACTCAGTTGTATCCTTTGCTGCTGCCTCTCAACAAAGTTTAGAAGATATGGATTTCCCCAGTGGTCCAGTGGTTAAGACTCCGCGCTTCCACTGCAGGGGGCACAGGTTCGATACCTGATCGGGGAAGTTCTGAGTGCCGGTGCAGTGCGGCCAAAAATGAAATAATTCAGAAGGTACACAGGGTAAAGAGGAAAGGAGAAAAGAAAGTGCTTGGGGGAAGAAGTCCTGTGACGTTACATTCTTAACTGCTCACCAGGGACCTGTCAAATAACGAGGGAAAATAAGAGCTAAAATTGTTCAGCATTTCCAATGCCTTTAACCCCCAGTGGAGGGAAATTAGTCCTCACGATAATTCTTGGAGACAGAGGCATGTCATCCATCCCTTGTTTTTCCCCAAGCAGACTCAGGTGAAGCGACCTCAGGTACCAGCTAGTGACTGATTTTTGGTTTACCTTGGAAACAAATACATAAAAGACCCATTGTTCCCCCCCCCACTTCTGAGATACTTTAGAAGTATGTCGGGAGGTAGAAATCAGGGCAGCTCTCCTGAGTTGTAAGCACTCTTAGTTGTCATGCTTATTTGACTTGCCTTAGATGATAGTCTACGGAAAGCTAGGAATGCCCTCCCAGGGAGCACACACACACGCACATGTGCAATATTTTAGACATAGTTTTAGGCAGTTCATGACTCCTCTTAACTCATCCAAAGTTTGTAGGAATCCGAAGCCCTCAGGTTTAGAAGCGCTGATGGAGAAGTTTTGTTGGGAAGCATGGCACCCAAGCATTGTAGCAAAAAGGTAGTTTCCCTTTATTTGAAAACACAAAAGGACATCTCAAGAATCCTCTCATGTTACTGAGTTGAATCAAGGAACGCAGCGTTGCGTCCCTCTCACAAAGGCAACTGTGATGCCCTGCCAGATGAAGACACGGTCTCTCCCCTTTGTGCAGTGTGGTGGGTGGTGGCTTATCTCCCTACCTTGGGTATTTACATCCTTGTATCAACTCCTCCCACACTTAATCTGGGTTGGACTTGCTACTCTAACCCAATAGAATGCAATCGAAGTGAGGCTGTGCAGGCAACCAGGACCAACCCTCAGGAAGCCTAGGCAGAGTCTCTTTCTTGTACTCCCAAGAGCCCTGAGCTACTGTATAGGAAGTCCAGCTACCAAGGTGGTGAGACCACGTGCAGAGACCACGCGGAGCGGAGAGACCACTCGCCGGCCTGCGAAGGGAGGGCTCCCATCTCCTGCGACCATCCTGTCGACTGGAACGCAGGAGAGGCCAGAAGAACAGATGCCCAGACGAGCACAGGCAATTCACAGGTGGGAGAGATTAAAAAAAAAAAAAAAAAAAAAGTTGTTGTAAACCGGGCAATACTCGGGAGCTTTGTTAACTTAGCAACAGGTTATTGACATGGGTTTTATCCTAAATGACCCTTTCTTATTTTGAAGTATAGGAACGTGGGCACTGGCGGGAAAATCAGGAAAAGCGTTTTGGGTCCTGTCAAATATATCAATAGTTTTAAAGTGAGGGACAGAATGTCAAACTTGACTCAGGTTGGACGACCGTGGTGTCACCAGATGCGTAGACTCCTCTCCTCAAGCAGACGTGGATGAAGTGACCACAGGTACCAGCTGGTGACTGATCTTTTAAAAGGATTAAATTTCTCTCAGTTTTTAATGGTTTTCTTTTGGGCACAAATACATAAAGGATACACTGCTTCCCCTGCTCCCTCCCACCCCATCTTTACTTCGGAGGTACCTGAGAAGTGTGTCACGAGGCAGGAATCCAACCATTTCATGGGCTGAGATATCCAGATTGGGTGCCAGCAGAGAGTCTACACACCTTTGAGGGACCCAGAAAAAGAAGACGGTATTTTCTTTCCCACCAGATACTGCCTGATCTCTATTAAAGCTACCAGGGCAGGTCTGATAAGCTACAAATAAACGTGTAAGCTCCTTATACAGGCAGCTAGGAGACAATATCCCATTGAAACTATTTCCCTTACCTCTTATTCTTATCTCAGAAGATGACTGCGCCTTTCATCTGAATCACACTGCAAAAGACTTCAGCTTCTTCTGTACATTTATGCTGATGTCAGGAAAAGCACATACAAGCAAAAGGAATTCAGAGAAAATGGAGTGGGTGCTATGAACCAAAAGGTATCATCGCTGTCTGACGTCCTTAAATGTCCCATTTCATTTTGTTTTTAATACTCAGAACTGTGCCGGTCACATAATAGATGTTCAACATTCCCTTCCTCCTATTCCCCTTTGATTTGTTTTGACAACAGGGGCTGGGCGAGAGAGATTTTACATCCATTATTTTAGCGTAGATTTTTTTCTTCCTGCTTACGAGGTGCTTCCTTCTGAATCCCGAATATTCATTCATCTGAGAAAAAATGGCTTTGGTGTCCCTGACCACCCAGGTGGAGTAGGATGTGGAATGTTCTGCTCCTTCCTCCACGGGATGAACCTGTGGCCTAAAGAACATTCCTTGGGTCCCCTGACCTGGGATGAAGCTGCATCTCCTTAATTTTTCACTGTAACACCTACCCCGACCTTCCCTCTAGTGAGAAAGTTGCGTGCTTTCTCCTGAATCATTAGACAGCTTCGCGTGAATCAATTTGCACTGTCCCCCTTACACCAGCACTGAACCCTCACCACTGGCAATTCTCCCAGCTTTATTCAAGATTCTGGATATTAAAAATTCTTAGGGCAGTACCAAATAGTATTTAAATAATAAAACAATACTTCTTAGCAAAATATAAAATTTCTTAGCCCTAGTATACAGCAAGCGCTAAAGAAGTTGTTGCTACTATATTAATAATGTTCTTTAATGTAAACGTTCTCTGAAGCTCAGGTCCAAACAACGGTTTGGTTGAATAAAAGAAAAAAAATTTTAATCTTATTCTTGCTGAAGACAGTTTAGTTTTGAGGATCTTCTTTCCACTTTAGCCAAAGTCTCGAACATTTTTTCAGGGTCGAAATCATAACAAGTATTCCCCAAGGTGATATTGATCAAAAAGATGATCTGGGAAGTAACACTCTGTGTGGAGATTCAGATGAGTATCAATAAGTTGCAGTAGCCTTGCTGTGGACCCCGTTTTCTACAGGGTCATGGGCAGTGCCCTCGCACATACCTGATCTCTTGTTAGGCAAGGAAAAGAATGGTTAGTAGTGTTCTGGTTTGTTTGATTCCTGTGGTCACAAGGAGTGCCCCCGGGGCAAGGACTGTCTCTTCACTTTGTGTCACCTGACCTGGCACCCGGTAAGTGCTCAGAAATGGACTGAGTAACTGACTTGGTACCTCAGTTGAAAACCGCAGTTTTCCGAAGGAACTGGGAGTTCCTGCTTTGTCGCTCTTCTACTTGAGACAGTCCCCAGTGGCTAGAACTCGTTCCTCTTGAATATGTGTCAGGACAGCAGACTCAACACAGAGCATAAGCTATTGGAGCAGAGCAGAGAATGGCTGAATACTCAGTAGTGTTCCAAAAGGAGAAGACTCTACATTTTGAGTCAGAAGTTCCCCCTGGCTCAGCACCAGATTTTTGTGAGTTTGGAAAAGGCACTAATCTTTTCTGGTCTCTGGTCTGCTCATCTGTAAAAAGTAGGGAGAATGATAAAAGCCCTGTCTCCCTCATTGGATCTTGTAGCGATGAATGAGATGGTGTTTAAGGATGGCTTCAGGGCCACAGGAAGCGCTCTCTTCTCTCTCCCCTCTCGACCTTTTGATTTTATGTATCTCTGTCTTTCCTAGCAGACTTGGGGGATTTAATTTCGTTATTCCACTGGGAAAGAGAAACAACAGTGACTCGCTTCCCCTCGTGCTTTTGCTTAGTGGATGGAGAATTTCCCAGTCTTTTAAGTTTGCCCATATGAGCTGGAAACCTAGACCATCTGTGTTTCACTCCAAGCTTTGGGCAGCTCAGTCTCTCTGATTATAAAATGAGAATAGAAATAATTGTCACTTGAAGAAGAGCTTCATATAGAATGCCTCAATTCACATGAACTCCCATTTGGCATGAAAATCTCAAGGTCTTTATAAAGGGACAGTTCACTGGGACATACTGAGCTCAATGTCAAGTCTGCTAATACTCACCTTTCAGTCCAGCCCTTTTCCCCACCAATCATAGTTTCTCAAGTCCTGAATCACATTTCCATGTCATTTACTTTTTAAGGACTGAACAGGGTTGGAATTCTTGAGGATGAATAAGACAGAGTGGAATGGGAGAGGGCCGCACATGAAGAAATAAATTCTGGCTTTCAGCAGTTCCAAGTAATGTTGAAACTTCATACCCGGGACTTTGAATCACTCACTCTTCAGAAGTTATTTCCCCAGGGCAGTGGTGGAGGGGGTGAAGAGAAGAAAATTCTGACACAGCCATGAAATGAAGAGACAGTTTATAGTTGTTCCCTACACAGTGGATTCTTCTGCTTATTTTAAGAAATCTGTCTGGATGTTTGAAAACAATACTTGGGGTCGTAGGTGCACACACATACACCAAGGATATGAAACTGCAGAGGGAGACTACAGGAGGGAGAAATAAAATAGAAAATCAAGTTCCTTGTTTCAGTAGAAGGATTGTGGGTATGGGAAGTGTATAGTTTTATTTATTGGTTTAAAATAATTTTAAAATTTAAAGTGATGTGCATGCTTACAAAAAAAAAAAACACAACAACCACAGCAAAGCAACATTACAGAGGGGCTTGTAATAGAAACTAAGAGCCGTAGGAAGGTCTCGTCCCTCCCCAGCCCCCCTTCCACGTGTTAGTCAATCCCCCTGCCCCTCTTTTGCTTGAAATGGGCTTTACCTACACTAATAACTGTTCCTCTGGCGGTTCATTAATTGACATGCCTGCGAGGCTCATTCCTTGTTTATCCGTATTAGACACTGACTTCCTGCTATAATAGCCAAGTACGTCCTGCGTTCCTCCGAACATAACGATAGTTACTGCCTTATTTCCATTTCTTATACTGATTACCGCTGCCTTCTAAAGTACTGGGATAACACACCCTTTTCCTTGTTTCATCGCAAAGGCTGGAAGCCTTGACTCCCCACTGTGAAATGTGAGGATACCGGTGCCCCCATCTCTCCCAGGAGCTCCCCTCTCTCCGGCGGAGGTGGATATTTTGGGATAAAGTTTCTGGGTGTGGCGGGGGAAGGGAGCAGATGGAATAGTGATGCACGTGTTATTACAAGGCACAGCGTCCGCTTCACGGCATTTCAATCAATCCCAGGCAATCAGGACTGCGTCCCACCGTGGTTGTGATTTTTAGGTTCGGTCTCTTCTTACACCCATTAGGAAAGAGAAGTGTCCCTAAACCTTTACACAAAGAAAAAATAAGATCGTGTCAAGGGGCAAACCCTAAGCTCGGCTGTCGGTTTCCACGCCCACCTCCACCCTCCGCCGCGCGCGGGTCTAGGTCCCGGGAGGCGGCGGCGAGTCCCTCCCGCGCGTGCGTCTCCGGGCCCAGAAGGCGCTGGAAGCCGAGGGCGCCGCGCTCCCCTCGCCGGGAACCGCGCTCCGGCTGCTACTAATTCAGGGGAGCATGTCAACCAGACTCTGCAGTGACTTGCAACTTAGAAGGTAAAAGCTCTTAGGTTTGGTGCGGGTGGAGGAGAGCACGGCCACCCTGGTGACCGGGACAGAAAGACCGCGACGTCGTGCGCTCGCGTCGAGGCGTTTCGCGCCCGTGGCTTTGCGCCCCGGTGCCCGCCCAGCGCCGGTGTGCGCGGCTCGGGGCGAATCGGGCGAATCGGGCTCGAAGGGTTTCCCTTTTGTATCGTTCAGGAGAGGGCCTGCCGCGCGGGGACCTCAGAAGGTCCAAACGTGACGTCCGGGACTGACTCTCCTCCGAGGCGGGGAGGCCTTTGGGTCTCGGCCTGTGACCTTCTGCCGAGGGGAAAGTAAACCCGTAACCGTGCGCCGCGCCCTAGTGAGCTGTGGCCGCGCGTCGCGGTGGCCGCGCGTCGCGGTGCCCGGCGCCCGCGTTCTCGGCTTCGCGGGTGCAGCCGGCGGCGGGAGCAGGGGTTCTCGAAGGGCCACGTCTGTGCGATAAAGGCCCCCAGGCCTGGGGGCATCCGCGGTGTCACTGGGCCGGCGGGGGCGCTGGCTTCGCCGCGGGCTGGGGCCGAGGGACGGGGTCGGCCGGGGGGCGCGAGCGGCCCGCGGGGCATCTCCCTCCCCACCCCCTCCCCCCGGTCAGGGGCGGCGAGGCGGCGTGTTCGGCGGAGGGTCGCGGGGCGCCGGGCAGGACTGGAGCGCATGAGCAGCCCGGAAGCGGGGTACGCCAGTGACGAGCAGAGCCAGCCCCGGAGCGCGCTGCCCGCCGTGACCGCCAGACTGAGCCTCCTCGGGGACGTGAAGGTGAGGGGCGAGGCGGCGGCGGGCGGCGGGACGCCGTCCTGGGGCCTTGGGCCGAGCTGAGGGCGAGTCTCCATCCGGCATCTTCGAGGTGTGGCTAAGGCGGAGCGCGGGCTGCTGGCGCGGGGCCCCGGGCCCGCAGGACACGGAGCTGTGCCGGCCGCCCGGGGAGGCGCCGGGAACGCAGGAGGGAGCGAGGGGAGGGGGCTTCTGCGGGGGGAAGGCCGGGCTCGGAGAAATCCGCGTGGGTTGACCACCGCTTGGGTCCGTGGCTCTACCTCTGAGAACTCGCCTGTACCGCGAATTTTACACGTAGGGAAACAACTGGCAGGTGCAGAATCGTCTTGGAGGCGCGAGATGAAATGAGGCCCAAGATCAAACTGTTCACCATCTCCAGGTGTACATGAGAAAGAATACAAAATTCTGCGGTCTTGGGAAAGGTTTTAAAGGTGTCCTCTAATCAGGCAAAGGTTCTGTAAAAAAGAAAACTCGAACGCTCTTATTCCAAGTTTTCAAACAGGGAGATGATTCCTTTATTTTTTCAGGGAAGAAATTTAGAGACTTAGATAAAACTGCTGATCATTAACAAAGCTGGAAATGCATTCAACAGTCCCTTTCAGAAAAATGTGCAAAGCTTTAAACTTCAAGTGATACAGGCTTCTGTCTTGAGGTCTTTTTTCGATGCTGAAGTTGGTGTTTGAAAAGCCAGGAGACGTGGCCTCTAGTTGTGAGGAGTTCCAGCTCGTTCTGCTTTCAGTCTTTCCAAGTTGAGGGAGAGTTGGCTTTTTTTTTTTTTTTTTTTTAAGAAGGAATAAAATGGCCAGGCTTTATTTTCATCTTACCAATGCAAAATCATTTGTCTTCTGCGTAAATAGCGTCATTAACAATTTTAATTTCCTGGGCTTCCCTGGTGGCGCAGTTGTTGAGAGTCCGCCTGCCGATGCAGAGGACATGGGTTCGTGCCCCGGTCTGGGAAGATCCCACATGCCGCGGAGCGGCTGGGCCCGTGAGCCATGGCCGCTGAGCCTGCGCGTCCGGAGCCTGTGCTCCGCAACGGGAGAGGCCACAACAGTGAGAGGCCCGCGTACTGCAAATAATAATAATAATTTCCTCTTTTTTTCATAAAAAAATTTAAGTAGAAAATCAAGGGAAAACTAGTGACCGCTTCCCAGTCCAGTTTTCCCTTGCCCTCGTTTTCTCTGCATACACAATCATAAAGACACGTAGGGTTTCCTCTCCCCTCCACCCCCACTAGTGGGATCACATTTTCCCTACCAGTCTGCAGCTTGCCTTTTCAGATTTATTTATGTATGGTGTTCTTGTGTTCCTAGAGACTGAACCTCTGTTTACCTGGTTGGTGGCCTTCTCCGCTCTTCTGCGGGGTCAGGCCCACTTGTCCCGCCTCCAGTCCCATGTAAGTTTGTATGTTGGCTAATCCTTTAATGTACAATTACAGTCCTAAGGCTCCCTCACACTCATGCAAAGACTGAGTTTGTGAACGTGAACGGAGAGGACCTGCATTTAAAATAGAGCGGACCCGGTGGGAGAGCACACCTCACCCGAGACGAAAGAGGTAGAAACCGTGCGCGTCCTAAGTGCAATCTTTAACAGGACCGGTTCTTTCCGTATCGGATCCCAGGGGTGCTGGCAGCCCAGCGGTGGATAGAAAACCCCGCCGGCAGTCCTCGCTCCTGGTCACCGTCCCTAAGTTGCCCGCCTTTCTGGGGCAGGGGTTGGCCTGCCGGGGGGCTTCGTTGGCCCTTCCAGGACCCTAGTATCTCCGGACTGGGCCCGCGTCCCGTGAAGCCGATTCGGTCGGGGTGGGTGAAATCGGCCGCAGCACACTCTGGCTGGCGGAGTCCTGGTGTTCCTGGTCAGGCAAAATGGATAATATTAACCTCCACACGGTCTTCACTCGGATGATGGAGTGTGCGGGGCGCCGCTTTGCCGGCCTCCCGCCGGCTCGAGGGAGGCCCGCGCTCTGAGGGTCCGGGAGCGACTCGTTCCGCAGCTATAGGCGGGCGCGGGCGGAGGGGCGGCCTTCCTGGAGGAGGCGGCGCTGCGCTGGGCCCTGCAGGACCGGCCGGGCGACGGGACCGATCCCCCCGTCCCTGTCAGGCTCTGGGCGCGCCCCCGCTCGACGGCTACCCGCTGCCCACGCCCGACACGTTCCCGCTGGACGGTGAGGAGCCCGACCCCGCCTTCTTCGCCACGCCGCTGCCCGGGGACCGTCCGGCCGCCGGGCCCCTGCATCCCCGGCGGGGCCCGGAGCCCGCGCGCCCCGCGGTGCCGGGGGGCCTCCTGGCGCCCCCCAGCGTCCCGCACACGAACTACGGCGCGATGGGCTCCGGATGGCGCTGCAGCCGCCCCCGCCCGAGGCGCTGCCCTGAGGAACCGCGCGGGCAGAGCCCGCAGAATCCCCGCGGAGCGCTCAGCTGCGGTGCTGGCTTGAAGGCCTGGGCTCTGTCCTCGGAGTTCCGTTGCCATCACCGTGAACCATAACCGTCACAGTCTATGAAAGTTTCCTGTCTTTCTCAGGATGAACATTCCGGTAAGAACAACGGTTGACACTGTTACCATCTCAAAGGAGGCGGTGCAAGATGTGCTCTGCTTCAATGTATGTACAGCCCACCTTTCCCCATTTTCTGTATATGCACCTTATTCTGACCTGAAAGTGTGATTATTTTTATAAAGTGAAAAATTAATGAACCGGGGTAGAAAGCACTTTTTTCTTCGAAAGTTATCCCAGTTGGTTTTAAACATTTATTGTGTATCTTCTGCATTTCAAATTACTGTTCCTAGACTTCTTGGTTATTGACACCTGTAAATTTGTAAACGAAGCTTAGAAAGATTCTCCGTATATGGAGATTTTATATTCTTCCGCACAATTAAGTTGCGTCTGTGTCAGTCGGGGTCCCTCAGGAGACAGATGGCATAATTCAAATGCTGAATGGACAAAGGTCAAGGAGCAAACAGAGCGTTTATATAGGGGACTCCGCGGAGACTCTGGCAGCTTCCTAAGCCAGGCAGTAGCTCAGAGCGTCATCCATCAGCTGTGCCTGGCAAGAGGGAGAGGCAGTTACTGGAGCCCAGGGTACTGGTAGCCTTAGGGGTCCTGCCAGCCAGCGGCTCAGGCTCGGGGAAGACGAATGAAGCTATCAGTTAGAGCCCAGCGGGCTGGGGCCAGAAAATAGATCCTGGAAAAAAATCCCGTTGCTCTCCTGACTTTCTGATAGTACCTCTCCTTGGCCAGACCTAACTACAGAACTAGAGGACAGGGGGGCCTGTGGATGCTGCCACGGGGAGGGGGGTGGGGACCACGTCTCCTGGGGTAGAAGAAGTCCAGGCTTTCCTAGAATCAGCTCCACACAAGGGAGTTCAGCACAGCACTTCAGACTAAAGTGGATAAAACTGACTGCCATGCTGTGTGTGTGAAATGTAACGGATGGCAGGAAGGAATCTCAGCTAGCTGCTGCCCTTCTCAACCTCGGGGATCCCAGGTCATGATGGGGAGGGAGACACCCGGTGGAGTGCAGGTGAAGCCATCGCCATGGGGATAGAGCAGGGCCACGAGAGAACCCACGTTCCAGGTGACAGTACTGAGCCTGAGTGTCCAGGCTCCCGGGAGAGAGTGAGCCAGACCTGTGAACTCTTCAGTTATGTGAGCAGATGCAAGTCGTTTACTGTCTAAACCCCTTGGTGTTGGTTTTCTTCTCACTTGGAACCCAGGGATTCCTAACACATACCCGGGGGAAGGCAGGCTGCAGGTAGGACGGCCCATTCCTCTGCTTGTCAGAGGGAAGTACTGAATGTGGGGAGCCCGTGGCAGCAGGCGGCAGCACGCGCCTTGCCTCAGAGCTTGTTAGCAATGCTGAGTCACAGGCCAGGGCAGCTCGTCTGCATCAGGTCTGGTCTAGAGCAGAGCTTCTCAAACGTGAGTGTGCTTGCCTCTCGTTCAATAAAATGCAAATTCTGACTGAGGAGGGCCGAGACTCTGCATTTCTAACAAATCCCCAGATAAGGCCGACACACCCTGCTTGGAGTGTCCGATCCTAGATCCCTTATCCACACTGACTTCTTAGCGACCGTTCACGACTTACAACATGTCAAGTTCATGAACAAACACAGAGTCATTTCAGAAGAGCCACTGGACAGTTCTGGCTCGTTTTTGCCTAGAGGCCACATCTGCCCAGCTCTTCACCTCCCCACACAGCCTGCCCCTTACAGCTCGCCGTGGTTATCTTGCTTGTCTCCAAAGTCCTGTAAATGGTCGACTTAGAAGCACAGGTGTGATAGCACTGGGGAACCATGATGCTGGCTAAAGGCACCAGGGCAATGAACAGGGAGTACCTGGACTGCCAAGGCTGCAAACCTGACGGACTTGAGCTGGCACAGCCCTGGTGTTGGAATCATCCCCCCACCCACTGGGCATTTCCACTGATCTCACCCCAACTTCGTTATTGTTTAACACTTCACGAATCAATTTCTTGTTTGCTTGTTTCTTGTAGATTACAGCCAGGCATTTCCTGTAGTACAACATATGAGAATTCGATACCCTTTAAATCTGAGTCCACTGCCTTCCACAAGCCGGTGATTATCAAAGCAAGCTGCACAGTACAATCAGTCTTTCAGAAGGAAGACTGAGGCTTGATCTCCCCCTAAGAGATTCTAACCGAATTGGTTCGGCCTGCAGTCAGGGTGTTTAAAATTTCTAAATCTTTTGAGGTGATTCTGATCATGGCTAGGAAATAGATGAAAATACTGACCTCAGAGCTACCCGAGAAGTCAGTTATTTATGTATTTATTTCATTGAATGTTTATTGAGCATCTATTAAATGCCAGGCACCCGACTCTTTCCAAAGATGAACAAAGCTACGTTCCCTGTTCTCAAGGAGCTTGTGGTTTTATATGAGGGAAAGGCATGTAGATAAAGAATTGTTAATGTGGGTCAGTGCGATAAAGTATTGTCATGGCAGAAAGCAGAGTGATGGACGCTGTGTGAAGGGGCATGGATTAAAAATAATAAGAGCTGACCTGTACTGAGCACTTCCTATGGATGCAGAGGCCCCAGGGAAGAGCTGACGTTTACCTGACGCCTTGCAGGAAGAGCCTGCCAAGTGGGGAAAGTGGGTAGGGGTGGAGAAGGTATTTCTGAGTCCAGGTTGGGGGAAGGGGGTATGACAGGGTGAGGAAACTCGGGCAGGTGACCTTTTTTTTTTTTGGTAAAATCAGGGTGGAGTTGTGACCTGAGAGGATGGTAGGGGTGTGGCGAAGGGTGGAGCCCTGGATTTGAGAAGAGCAGCTCCAGGCAGAGAGCCTCCGTGCGTGCACTGTTGAAGGCCCAGATGGGACGGGCTTCCACAGACTGGGTTCCATCTTCAGGGCTGCCTGTGCAGAGCTCCAGTGCAGACACAGAGAAATGCGACAGGAGGATGCTTTCAAAGCTGGGCTTTTGGAAGCCGTGGGGAAGACAGACAAACTGGCCAGGGAGTGTTGGTCAGATTTTGGCTGGGAGGTTTAATGGAGATGGGTATGGAGGAAATGAGGTCTGGAGAGAGCTGTTAGGCTTGGGGAAAAAAAAAAAAAAGGAAAGGAAAAAAAACACGAAGGAGAAGCCAGAATGCTAGGGGAATCAGAAGGGACTTCCAAGATGCTCTATGATATGGGTCAGGGTGCTCCTAGTGAGCCAGATGGGGCTGCTGGAGCGGGGAGGTGAAGGGCGCCGGGGCTGTGCAGCCAGGGGACCTGGGCCCGACCCCGCATGGTCACTGGAACCCCGCAGGGGGAGCAGAGGAGGGAGGGCTGTAACCCTCTCAGTGCAGAGTTCCTTAGCTCCCCCCACCCTCCACCAGCCGGTGGGAGTGGATTTAATCATGTCATCCGGGATATAAAGGAGGGAAGTTAGAACAGAAGGCAAGGAGCTTGCCATTGAAATGCAAAATGGAGCGATGGTGAAACAGGAAAACCCCGCTTAGACTGGAACAGACTCAGGAAGAAGTGGTAGCAATTCCTAGTAATAAAAGGAAGTTTTCCACCTCCCTCTGCAAACCCGGGGCTGGATGCTTTTAGTGTAGGGGCCAGAGATCCAGGGTTCAGACACGTTGCCGACAGCAACAACAGCTCAAGGCCGAGCAAACGAGCATCTCTTATCCATTTTGCCATCAGTGACAGGTTTACAGATAAGTGTTATGAGCAGTGTCCTGCTTCTGAGAACTTCCTGTTTGAAATAATTGTTCTTGATCACTAGGTGCAAAACTTGAAAAGTCATTATTAACAAAACCATTTCCCTCCTATCAGCTCCGTACTGATAGCTGAGGCAAAGCCTCAGGCTTTGGTTAGGGGTCTGCTCAGCCCGGAGGGTGCCTGACTTCCCACACTTGACCTCCAGAGAGATCCTTTTATTCCTAGTATTGAGCAACCCTGCCCAGGTTCCTTGAGGCTGTTGTACAGGCACAAGGATGATGCCCTGTGTCAAGATGGGCACTACTGACCTGAGGTCTAACGGCAGGTTCAGAAAGGTGGTGGCTTACGAAGAGTTTCCCAGGAGGGAGGAGAGCCCTGCAGGGACATGGAAACGGGGGTTCTCTCCAATTTTTCTTCTCCAGAGAAGTGTCACAGTCTCCCAAAATACTGCCCCAGAGACCTGAGAGGTGCACCCGTGCAGAGACAGACAGCCAACCAAGGACCTTCAAAGCCGGAGGCCACGATCCACTAATCCCCGGACAGGAGCATCCCCCATCCCCGACCTCCGGCGGCCGGCACCACGCCTCACTCAGGGGTTCATTGCTAAGGGCTGAGACGTCCAAGGGACAGAGAAAGGGAGCCTCCCAAGTGGGCCCCGCATCCGGTGCCACTTACGCCACTCAGGAGAACCCGAAGGCTGTCCCCAGCGGTCCCCTGGGCTGGATCACTGCGTGGGTTGCCTGCCCCTCCACCCCCAGACCCAGTGGGGCGCATGGCCCGGCTCCTCGCGGGGAGCCTCCGGGCCGCCAGCCTCTGGCATTACTCATCTAGCTTGGCCCGGCTTGAAAGCGTGAACAATCTCTTCCAGGCAGTCCCCGTTCTCACTTCCCTCTGCCCAGAGGGCCCCTCCTCACGTCTGACCTGTTGGGGTCAACATCCTCTCCGGCCGACCCGCCCTGCTTCCTCCCTGGGGCCGCGCTCCAGCCTGTTTTCTTGGTTCGGGGGCTCCCGGAGAAGTGTTTCCTCTGCTCCCTCCACGATCATGTCCAACGAGCTGGCTTCAGGGTCTTGGGTTATTGGAGACTTGAAAGCCGAAAGATGGGGGGAACCGTGGGAAGAGACGTTCTGGGAGAGGCTGGGGGCAGAAAAGTCCATCTGGGAAGCCGGGAAAAGGGGGCCCAGAGAAGGGACCAGCCCGAGGCGGTGCGGAGGGCTTGTGAGGGGCTCTGAGGAGAGTCAGGGCAAGCTGCTGCCGTGGTGGGCAGGGCCCAGGCAGACAGGTGGGTTGCATCCCAGGGAGACCACTGTCACCCAACCGCTTTTTTTCCTCTTCTATAAAATGTGGATAATAGAGACTACCTGCAGAGTCATTGCAAGGGTTAGAAGTATTTGTAGTGTGCCGAGCTGAGTGATGGCATTAGTAGGACATCTGTGTTCCTCTGACCTCGTGTATCCTTGCGGGTTGGGGCAGAGCGTCTGCACCAAACCCTGTGGCCTGAGCCTATAGTGACCAGGTAACTGACCAGTCTTATTTCCCTGGGATATAAACACAGAATAGTTTTGTGTTTCTCTCCAAGTATGGCTTCGATGATGCTCTCTTAAATTCTCCCTGACTTGCTGTTTAATGAATTCTTAGGAATAGTTTATTATTTCTAGTTACTTTTAGTTGTTAAAATCTAACCCATTTTACTTATTTGGAGAAAGAAGAATGTAAAAGGTCAATTCACTGTAAAGCCTCACTCTTAGTTGAAATCTTATCCCTTCCATTCTCCTCCCCGAGGGCTTAAGCAGGGACCCTATCTCGGTCCTGGAGGAGGGCCCTGGTTGTCTCACAGATATGCCCTCTTGAAGGCCAGCTCCTGCTGTGTGTGCTGGGGCGGGGGGAGTGTGGAGGAAGGAGGGGGAATGGACAGATGCCTTTGTACTTACCTGGCCACTGTTGGAGTTCTCTCTCTGGTGCCCCTCCGGAAATCATTTACTGGTTTAAAAGTCCCAGCACGACAGGGTTTGACCCTCTCGTGGGCCACAGTGAAGGCACAGAGGCAGGGCCTCCACCCTGCCTCCTTGCCTGAGTGGGAGATGGATTGTGGCTGGAAGCATCCACGTCTACTCTCTTCTTAACCCCTGCCCTGGGCAGTGAACCCACAGCCTCACCGGGAAGGCAGCTTTCTCTGCGGTGCAGCAAGAGGGCTGAGGCACTCTGCATGGTGACATTCATGCATCTATGGAGTTCATGAGGTTACCCTGGGCTGCCCCTTCTATCCCCCTCGCCCTGCCACTTCCTGCTACTTCCCCTGGAATTCTCTTCCCCTCTGTTCAGGCAAGATCTCAAGTCTGATTCTAAGCCACATGTCAAGCCAAGAACCAGAATTTAACTCTCCTTTATTACATCCCTCGCAATCTCTGTGTTCCTTTTAAAAATGTATTTCACTTAACATTGTTTGTTATGTGATAGGTAAGACACTCAAAATTACATTCTAAATTGGACACAGGCGATAACAGATACTTGTTCACCACCACTCATCGTAAGAAACAAAACAAGACAGCAAATCTCCTTGCATGAGTACTTTTCAAGCCTATGTTTGGGTAATACTGGACATCGCTTTGTCCACTTTAAAAATAATAGGAATTCAAAGTGGAATTACAGTACATTTGTACCTTACTTTTGGAAAGATTTGTATTTTTTAATGATGCACTTCTATCCTAATATGTTTATAGAAAAGCAAGGTTCCAAATAGCCGAAACAATCTTGAAGAACGATAACAAAGTTGGAGGAATTACATTTCCTGAGGTCAGTTGTCTCTCAGTATCCGTGGGGGATTAGTTCCAGGACTTTCCCTGGATTCCAGAATCTGCAGGTGCTCAAGTCGCTTATATAAAATGACATAGTGTTTGTGTATAACCTGTGAAATCCTCCCATATATTTTAAATGATCTCTGTCTAGATTACTTATAATACTAATACAATGTAAATGTTATGTAAATAGTTATAAATACAAAGTAAATGCTATGTAAATAGTTGCTAGCACATGGCAAATTCAAGTTTTGCTTTTTTGGAACTTGCTGGAATTTTTTTCTTTTATTATTTTCGTTCTGTGGTTGGTGGAATCCGTGGGTGTGAAACCCAAGGATACAGAGGGCCGACTGTACAAGACTATACTCTGGTACTGGCATGAGGATAGACCTATAGGTCAATGGAGTAGAATTAAAAGGCCAGAAATAAACCCCTACATCCATTGCCAACTGACTTTTTAAAAATATTTATTTATTTATTTATTTATTTATTTATTTATTTATTTTTGGCTGTGTTGGGTCTTCATTTCTACGCGAGGGCCTTCTCTAGTTGTGGTGAGCGGGGGCCACCCCCCATCACGGTGCACGGGCCTCTCACTATCGCGGCCTCTCCTGTTGCGGCGCACAGGCTCCAGACGCGCAGGCTCAGTAGTTGTGGCTCACGGGCCTAGTTGCTCCGCGGCACATGGGATCCTCCCACACCAGGGCTCGAACCCGTGTCCCCTGCATTAGCAGGCAGACTCTCAACCACTGCGCCACCAGGGAAGCCCGCCAATTGACTTTTAGAGTGCCAAGACCATTCAATGAGGAAAGAATAGTCTCTTCAACAAATGGTGCTGGGGCAAGAGGTTATCTACATGCAAAGGAATGAAGTTGAATCCTTACCTCACACCATATACAAAAATTAACTCAAAATGGACCAAAGATTGAAGCAAGAGACCTAAAATTATACAACTCTTAGAAGGAAATATAGGGGTAAAGCTATATGATCTTAGAATAGGCAATGGTTTCTTAGATATGACATCAAAAGCACAAGCAACAAGAAAAAATAGATGAATTGGACTTTATCAAAATTAAAAACTTTTGTGTATCAAAAGACATTATCCAGAAAGTGAAAAGACAACCTGGGACAAAATATTTGCAAATCATGTACCTGATAATGGTCCAGTATCAAAGAACTATATAAAGAACTCTTCCAATTTAACAATAAAAAGACAAATAAAGCAGTTTAAAAATGGGCAAAAGATTTGAAGAGACAGATTTGAATATCGAAATAGACTTTCTTTTTTTTGGTTCTGTCTTTGTTTGATTTTGGTATCAGAGTAATAATAGTTCCATAGAATGAATTGGGAAGTATTCCCACCTCTTCTGTTTTCTAGAAGACATTGTGTAGAATTGATGTTAATTCTTTTTTTTTTTTGTGGTACGTGGGCCTCTCACTGTTGTGGCCTCTCCCATTGAGGAGCACAGGCTCCGGACGTGCAGGCTCAGCGGCCATGGCTCACGGGCCCAGCTGCTCCACGACATGTGGGATCTTCCCAGACTGGGGCACGAACCCGTGTCCCCTGCATCGGCAGGCGGACTCTCAACCACTGCACCACCAGGGAAGCCCTGATGTTAATTCTTCATTAATTATTTGGGAGAATTTTCTAGTGAAACCATCTGAATTAGGAAATTTCTTGTTTGTTTAAAATATTAAACAAATTTCTTGTTTAATATTTTCAGACCTCAGTTGACCATGGGCAACAGAGACTGTGGAAAGCAAAACCATGGATAAGAGGAGACTACTGTATTGCTAACCTTTGTTTTCTGTCTTTCTTTGTCAGTCTTGCTGGAAGTTTGTTAATTTTACTGATCTTTTCAAAGAACCAGCTCTTTGCTTCATTGATTTTCTTTATTGCTCTTCTGACTTTAATTTCATTGATTTCTTGTTTTTGCCCCTGTCAGTAAGGTATTCTTTTTCTCTGGTTTTAATGCTGCTTTCAAAATGTTTTCTGTGTCTTCGTTTACTTTATCTCATCACATAGGCACAGGTCCGTGAGACTCTGTTCATTGTATTTTTTTAAATCTATTTTCTCTGTTGTTCAGACTGAGTAATTTGTATTTTTCTGTTTTCCTGTCCCTGATTCTTTCCTCTATCCCTCATTCTGTGGTTGAAACTTTCTTATTTTGTTTTGTTATTGTATTTTTCGGTTCAAAATTTCTCTTTGGTTTTTCTTTATATTTTCTGTTTCTTTGCTGCACGTTTTACTTATTATCTGAGGCTTTATATTTGTTTCATGTGTTTCAAGCATTTCTGTAATTACTCACTGAAAGATCTGCATCATGACTGTTTTAAAATCTTGGTCAGAGAATTCTAATATCTCTGTCACCTTGGTGTTGGCATCTACTGATTGTCTTTACTTACTCAGTGCAGTAGGAGGAAATTGGGAGGATGCGACCGCTGGTTGACCCCAAGCTGGACCAGGGCAGTTGGAGGCTCCTCACCCCTCCACCCCCACCCATCCTTGGAATGTATGCTCTGCCCACCATTCCCACCATGGGAGCTGTTTTCAAGGTCGCAACCTTGGGAGAGCACTGTTTTTTTTAAAATAAATTTATTTATTTTATTTACCTGTTTTTGGCTGTGTTGGGTCCCTGTTGCTGCACGTGGGCTTTCTCTAGTTGCAGTGAGAGGGGGCCACTCTTTGTTGCGGTGTGCGAGCCTCTCATTCTGGTGGCCTCTCCTGTTGCGGAGCAGGGGCTCTAGGCACAGAGGCTTCAGTAGTTGTGGTGCGCAGGCTCAGTAGTTGTGGCTCACGGGCTCTAGAGCTCAGGCTCAGTAGTTGTGGCACATGGGCTTAGTTGCTCCGCGACATGTGGGATCTTCCCGGACCAGGGCTCGAACCCGTGTCCCCTGCATTTGGCAGGCGGATTCTTAACCACTGCGCCACCAGGAAAGCCTGAGAGCGCTGTTGTTGAGACCCTCTAGGCTGAATATGCAACTGGACCAGTTAAGGCCGTGACATAAATTTTTAATATTCTGGCTGGTGGATGCAGAGATGTACTATCTTTCTGGCATCCCAAGACAAGCCTTGAATGCAAGTTCCCTTGCTTATTAAACCTGTCACCTGTCAATCTGGAGTAGTCTGCCTCTTTCTTCAGTCTCTCCTGGCCCTCTGTATGGGGGCCAATTTGTGAACCAACATTCAGTTTGAGATCTTCCTACTTCTTGATATGATGAATGATTTTCAGTTGAAACCTGGACATTTTCGTGTTATATTATGAGACTGGATTTTATTTAAACCTTCCGTTTCAGCTAGCTTTCTTTTATACTGTTCTGGCTGGGAGGAGAAATGAGAACACCCCCTGCTTAGTGCCCGGTGGGGTATAAGTCCACATTCCCCATCCTGCCTCTGTTGGCTGAGCGTGGAATCATTGCTGCTGATTGGGGGTGAGAGTTCTGGCTCCCCACGTGGATCCCATTGACCCTGCAGTGGGGAAGTTGGCTTTGTTACAGCTGGGCAGCTGTGAAAGTCCTGAATCCCCAGTAGGGCTCCTCTGACGTCACTCCAGTGGGAGAGGGGTGCCTTGCTACTGCAAGGCGGGGTGGGAATCCAGGCTCTCTGTGCTGTCTCCACTGACACTGTGGGTAGAGGGCTTGTTCCCAGCTGGTAGGGATGAGAGCTACGGCCTCCAGCAGTAGGGTGTTGGCAGAGCCTGAGACACAGGAGCAGAGACTGCCCACGTGACCTTCGCTTGTGGTACTGTGGTGGGCCATGTCTTTTGTTTGTTTGTTTTTGTGCTGTTTCACTGGAGCACTGTGCTCGTTGTCTGAAAGTTGTCTGTCCTGCTAGGCTGCCCCTTTCTTGGCCTTTGGCTGGAGAGAGCAGGTGTCGTTGTTGTTTTGTCTGTGCCTGTTGACACTTCTGTGCTGCTAGCCTCTTCAGCTTGAAGTCTGGGGTATATGAGGCAAAAAGAAAACCCAGGGAACTCACCACCGTGTTGTTTCTTGGGTCCTCAGGTCTTTGGCCGGTTTGCCTTTATCTTTCCACCTTTCAGAGTCTTCTTCTGTTTGTCTTGTATGTTACGTCCAGGGTTTTGGTTGCTTTGCGGGAGGAATGAGGAAAAGTTTGTCCACCCCAACTTATATGTGCAGAATCATATTAAATTTACTCTTTTACATCTGGCGGCTTTGCTCGGCGTAATGGTTTTGAGATTCATCCATGTTGTTGCCTATGTCAGTTCCTCTTTTTATTTAATTGCCGAGTAGTCAGTCATCCGTTGTTGGGCTATACCACAATTTGTTTATCCTTTTATCAACTGATAGACCTTGGGGTAATTGGCAGGTTTGGCTGTGATGAAGAGACCTGTTACAAACATGATCATTATGTGGATACACGCTTTTGTCTCTCTTGGATAAATACTGTGTGGAAGTGTATGGGTTGTACGGTCCGTATATATGCTTAACATTTTCAGAGACTGCCAGAGTATTCTCGAACATGCTGGCACCACTGTATGTTCCTGCCACTAATGAATAACAGCTCTGGCTGTGTCCAATGCACTTGAACGGTTGCTATGGTGTTTTAAGAATTTTAGCCTTCTAGGAGGTGTGTAGTGGTATCTTATTGTGATAGAATTTGTATTTCTCTGATGGCTAATGATGCTGAGGATTTTTCATGAGCTTATTTGCCATCCATGTATCATTCTTTTTTATGTGTCTGTGCTCATCTCTTACATCCTTTTTTTGTTTTGTTTTGTTTTTTGCGGTACGCGGGCCTCTCACTCTTGTGGCCTCTCCCCTCGCGGAGCACAGGCTCCGGACGTGCAGGCTCAGCGGCCGTGGCTCACGGGCCCAGCCGCTCCGCGGCATGTGGGATCTTCCCGGACCGGGGCTCGAACCCGTGTCCCCTGCATCGGCAGGCGGACTCTCAACCACTGCGCCACCAGGGAAGCCCTCTTATATCCTTTTTAATTAGATCATTTGTTTTCTTCTTATTACTGAGTTGACAGTATCCTTTTGTATATTCTGGACACGGGTCTTCTGTCAGATATTTATACTGCACATGTTTTCTCCTAGTCTGTGGCTTGCATTTCTATTTCTTAATGTGTCTTTTGAAGAAGATACATTTTTAATTTTGATGGTGTCCAATTTATCAAGTTTTTATAGTTTGAGTTTTTATTTCCCATGTAAGAAATCTTTGCCTAACCAAAGCTCACAAATATTTTTCCCTCTATTTCCTTCTAGAAATTTTATAATTTTAGGCTGTACATTTAGGTTTACGATCTATTTTGAGTTAATTTTTATATGTGGATTGAGGTTCACTGTTTGACCTATGAATGTTCCATTGTCCCAGCACTACCTGTTGAAAGGACTATCTTTTCTCCATTTAGGTATATTGGCACCCTTGTTAAAAACAAAACAGAACAAAACAGTTTTTTGACTATACATGTGTGGGGTCTATTTCTGGCTTTTTGTTGCATTCAAGTGATCTATAACAAACAAATACTACACTGTTTTAAATACTGTAGAATTATAGTAAGTGTTGAAATTTAGGTGGTATGAGTCCTTCAACTTTGTTCTACTTTATAAAAAAATGTGTTGCCTACTCTAGGTCTTTTGGTTTTTCCATATAAATTGTAGAATCCAATTGGTCAGTTTCATCGAGATTGAGTTAAATCTATAAACTAATTTGGGGAGAATTGACAATCTACCAATATTGAGCCTTCCAATCTATGAACATATGTCTCCACTTATTTAGGTCTTCTTTGATTTCTCTCATCAGTATTTTGTATTTTTAATCACACATATTTTGTTAGACTTATCCCTAAAATATTTTATGTTTTCTGGTGCTGCTACAAATATTACTATATTATAAATGTCAATTTCTGATTGTTTGCTGCTAGCTTATAGAAATACAGTTGCTTTTAAAAAATTGATCTTGTATCTTGTGACTTTGCTAACTCACTTATTAGTTTTCTTTTCTTCTTGGTAGATTGAGATTTTGTTCATAGACAGTTATGACCTCTGTGAGTAAAGACAGTTTTATATTTTCTTTTCAAATTTGGATGCCTTGTTTCTTTTTCTTGCCTTGTTGCACTGGCTAGGACTTTGTGTACAATATTGGAAAGGAGGAGCACCTAAGAGTCTTTCTTCTTTCTCTGTGACACATCATTGGCAAGTAATCTCCCAAGAGGGTGAATGGACACTTTATGTTTCTGGGATCTGTCTCCTTTACACCCCACCTTTAGAGGCAATCAGACAACTCAGTGTGAGAAGGGAGTGGAATGAATTTGGTGGTTTGGGAGCTGTAAATGAGGGTGACTCAACAGAAGTGGTGGCTCTTCACCCTGAACTGGACCTCTAGTGATTAGGGGTCCCTAATGGGTGGACCCTAAACTGTCTCTGGGGCAGCTGGGCTCAGAGGGGAATGGCCATTCTTGTAACTAGGAGGACTGGATGCTTAGGTTACGACTTGGTAAATATAGTAAGAAACTCTTTGAATCAGGTGTGGCTTTGAGGAAATGAAGGCATACAGAGGCAGCATTTACCTTCAGAAGTCCCTGCCAGCCTTTGCTTTGGGACAGAGGCAGGACAGACTTGAAGGCAGTCCTGGATGGCAGAGATTATGGTAACCCCAGCAGCGATGGTTTGAGAGACCCAGGGGCTCTTGCCAGTTGGTAGTGGATGTCCAAGGGGTCTCTTTTGGGACTGTGTAAGAGCTGGGGGTTCGTGCATGATCCAGAAGAGGATAAGGGGGACTCCTAATGGGGTGAAACTGTACTTGTTACACACACATGGGGAGTCAAATCAATTTTAATTTAATTGGAGGAAATGAAATAAATGAAAAGTACTTGAACTCCAAGTGTTTAGCGTTTGTTTATATTGATTACAATGAGTTGAGGTCAGATTATAGAAGCTTTTGAAAATCAGGTGGATGTGTTTGAACTTTAATTCTGTAGGCAAGGCAGAATCATTAAATGTTTTTGAGGAAGGAAACAACGGATGTGTGAAATATTCCATAAGCAACTGTATACTAAGGGCACAGTGTCATCACAGGGGATGAAGCTTATAGTGTGTATGAAGCCTGAAGGGTCAAGCAGACAAGCCACCCAGCCTGTTTGCAGTGGAGGAGAAGTTATAAAGTACCGGGAAAGAGAAAGTCCTGAACAACACTTCTGAAAAAAGAACTTTCCCACAATGAGTTAAAAATTCCAAGATCTGAACATATATCCACTCTCTTTCTTATCAGACTGAAATGCATTTCAATGGATATTTCTTGGAGTTATCAAGGGAATAGGCTTATTGTTCATGTAGAGGGTGGCAGCACCATTTACCAGGGAGAACTTATTTAAGAGTCTTGGGCTCTTTCCAAGGCATTGTAAAAGTACTTTACAGTGTCTCATTTACTTTAAAGCTCCTTGTTTTTGCAGTTGAGAAGCAAAATGTGTCCTGCACACATCCTATTTAAAACAGAATTTTCTCCTCTGTTAAACATAGATAAAGAATGCAAGAATATGAATTTCATAACATGAATTTATCTTGATATTAGGTGAAAATGAGACCTGGTGCTTTTCGGGATCAGTTTCATGGCAGAAGGGGGTACAAATCAAACATACACTTGAATGTGTGATTTGATTATGTCGTGAGGGTGGCAGTCAGTTCTTAAGAATATAAAATGAGGGCTTCCCTGGTGGCGCAGTGGTTAAGAATCCACCTGCCAATGCGGGGAACACGGGTTCGAGCCCTGGTCCAGGAATATTCCACATGCCGTGGAGCAACTAAGTCCATGTGCCACAACTACTGAGCCCACATGCCACAATTACTGAGCCTGCGCTCTAGAGCCCAAGCTCCGCAACAAGAGAGGCCACCACAGTGAGAAGCCCGCACACTGCAATGAAGAGTAGCCCCCGCTCACCGCAACTAGAGAAAGCCCGCGTGCAGCAACAAAGACCCCACGCAGCCTAAATAAATAAAATAAATTTATAAAAAATATATATATAAAATTAAGGAAAATCCATGTCTTTTCCTCCTCTCCCTCTTCCATCTTCTTCTACTTTAGAAGTGCTGCATGTACAAGTATTTATGTATAGCATTATGATACTACTTAGACACGTAGAAACCGTTTTCCTTCCATCTACCACCCCAGCTCAGGTCTTGTTCTAATTTATAATTTGGTGGAAATTTTAGTTCCATGTAAACAGAAAATCCACCCCAAATTTGCTTAAGTAACAATGATCTTATTCACTCACATTAACTCAGATGTTTAGCAGTAACACTTGTTTCAGGCATGGCTGGATCTAAGGGTTAAAATAGCCACAAAACCTAGAAGTTTTCATGTGTCTCTGTAGTCCTTCTTTCCTGCCTCTCCTCTCATCCCCAAGCCAGCAGGAAGAACCTGCTTTCTGTCATTATAGACTAGCCTTTGATTTCTAGAGTTTTATGTAAATGGAATCACACAGTAGACACTATTTTTTGGTCTGGCTTATTTCATTTGGAATAATGATTTTTGAGATTCACACATATATTTGTATGTATCATTCATCCATTCTCCTCTTTATTGTTGAGTAGTATTGCATGGAGTGGATAAACCACACTTCGTTTATCCATTCATCTGTTGTTGGACATTTTCTAATTTTTGGTTATTACAAATAGAGCTGCTACCAGCATTCTTGTTCAAGTCTTTGTATAGATATATATTTTCTTTTCTGTAGGGTAAATATATTTAGCTCTGGAAGAAACTGACAGACTTTTCCAAAATGGCTACAGAATTCTACCAGCAGCAAATGAGAGGTCTAGTTTCTCCACATTCTCACCAACACTCAGTATGTTTAGCTGGTTTTTTTTGTTTGTTTTTCGTTTTTTTGTTTAGTTGTTTTGATGTTAGGCATTTTAGTCATTCTACTAGGTATGTACTGGTATCTCATGTTTTTAATTCGGATTTCCCTCGTGGCTAATGATGTTGAGTATCTTTTTGTGTACTTGTGTGCCACCTCTGTGTGTTCTTTGGTAAAGTATGTCCACATCTTTCCCCATTTTTGTGATTAGTTGCTTTCTTTTTTTGTTTGTTTGTTCTTAGAGTTCTTTATGTATTCTGTATACAAGCCCTTTCTCAGATATATACTTTGCAAAGATCATCTTGTTTATGGATTATCTTTTTGCTCTCTTAACGGTGTCTTGTTTCAAGAACAGAAATGTTAAATTTTGAAGAAGTCCAATTTTTCAAAAATTTTTAAAGAACCGCTTTATTGAGGCGTAAGTGACATATCATGTAATCCACCCATTTAAACCGTACAATTTAGTGGTTTTTAGTTTATCCACAGAGTTGTACAACCATCACCACACCCAAGTTTAGGATATTTTGATCACTTCAAAAAGAAGCCCCATGCCATTAGCAGTCGCCTCCTATTCCCCCCCCCCCGAAACTTCCCGGCCTCTGGAAACCATTCACCTACCTTCTTTCTCTATAGATATGCCTGTTCTGGACATTACATACAAATGGCATCATGTAATATGTGGTCTTTTGTGGTTGGCTTCCTTTACTGAGCATGTTTTCAGGATTCATCCATGCTGAAACATGTATTAGTACTTCATTTCTCTTTATTACAAAGTAGCATTCCGTCATATACCACATACCTATTTTCTTTCTTTTTTATTGTGTAAAATACACATAATATAAAATTTACCGTCTCAATCATTTTTAAGTGTACAGTTCAGTGGTATTAAATAAATTCATGTTGTGCAACCATCACCACCATCCATCCCCAGAACTCTTTTCATTTCTTAAAAAATATTTATTTATTTATTTTGGCTGTGCTGGGTCTTAGTTGTGGCATGTATGCGGGATCTAGTTCCCCCGACCAGGGATCGAACCTGGGCCCCCTACATGCAGAGCTCGGAGTCTTACCCCCAGACCACCAGGGAAGTCCCTCTTTTCATCATGTAAATTGAAATTCTATACCTATTAAACACTAACTCCCCCTTCTCCTCTCCCCCCTGTCCCTGACAACCACCATCGCAATGTCTGTGTTTATGGTTTTGGCTACTCTAAGTACTTCAGGCAAGTGGAATCATACAGTATTTGTCTTTTTGTCACTGGCTTATTTGACTTAACATAATGTCCGTAAGTTTTACCCATGTTGTAGCATATTGCAGAATCTCCTTCCTTTTTAAGGTTAAATGATATTCCATAGTATGCATATATCACATTTTGCTTATCTATTTATTGGTGGATGGATACTTGGGTTGCTTCTACATTTTAGCTATTGTGAATAGTGCTGCTATGAACATAGGTTTATAGAAATCTCTCTGAGACCCTGCTTTCAATTTTTTTCTGGATACATACCCAGAGGTGGAATTGCTGGATCATGTGGTAATTCTAGTTTTAATTTTTTGAGGAACAGCCATATTGTTTTCCACAGTGGCTGCACCATTTTACAATCCCACCAACAGTGCAGAAGCATTCCAATTTCTCCATATCTGCATCAACACTTCTTATTTTCTGTTCTGTTTTTTTGCTTTTTGATAGTTGCTATCTTAATAGATGTGAAGGGGTATCTCGTTGTTTTGATTTACATTTCCCTAATGATTAGCAATGTTAAGCATCTTTTCATGTACTTTTTGGTCCTTTGTGTGTCTTCTTTGGAGAAATGTCTATTCAAGTTCTTTGTCCAATTTTCAGTTGGGTTGTATGTTTTTTTTGTTGTTGAGTTTTAAGATTTCTCTGTATATTCTGGATATTAACCCCTTATCAGACATATGATTTGCAAATATTTTCTTCTGTTCTGTGAGTCGCCTGCTTACTTTGTGGATAGTGTCTTCTGATGAACAAAATTTAAAAATTTTCATGAGGTCCAGTTTCTCAAGTTTTTTTTTTTTTGTTACCTGTGTCTTTGGTGTCATATCTAAGAAAGCATTGCCCAGTGCAATGCTGTGAAGCATTTGTCCTTCAAATTTTGTTATCTTCTAAAGGTTTTATTGTTTGAGGTCTTACCTTTAGGTCCTTGATCCATTTTGAGATAGTTTTTGTATACGGTGTGAGGTAAAGGTCCTACTTCATTCTTTGGCATGTGGATATCTAGTTCTCACAGCACCATTTGCTGAAAAGATTGTCTTTTCCCCATGGAATGATCTTGGCACCCTTGTCACAAATAATTTGGCCATGTATGTAAGGGTTTATTTATAGGCTCTGTATTCTTTCCCATTGGTCTATATGTCTGCCTTTATATCAGTACCACAATGTCTTGTTTACTGTAGATTTGTAGTAGGTTTTGAAATCAGGAAGTGTGAATCCTCCAAGATTGTTTTGTCTGTTTGGGCCTTGGGATTCCTTTAATTCCATATGAATTTTAGGATTGGTTTCACTATTTTTGCAAAAAACATCATTGAGATTTTGATAGGGATTGTGTTGAACCTATAGATTGTTTTGGGTAGTATTAACATTTTAATAAAATTAAGTCTTCCAATCCATGAACATGAATGTTTCCATTTACTTGTGCCTTCTCTAATTTCTTTAAGTAATGTTTTGTAGTTTTCATTGTACATGTCTTTCATCTCCTTGGTTAATTCCTAAGTATTTTATTCTTTTGATGCTACTGTAAATGGAATTTGTTTCTGTAATTGCCTTTTCAGATCATTGTTCATGCATATAAATGCAACTGATTTTTGTGTGTTGACTTTTAAAAAATTTTTTGTTGGAGTATAGATGATTTACAATGTTGTGTTAGTTTCATGTGTACAGCAAAGTGAATCAGTTATACATATACATATATCATATACATATAACCACTCTTTTTAAGATTCTTTTCCCATATAGGTCATTACAGAGTATTGCGTAGAGTTCCCTGAGCTATACTGTAGGTCCTTATTAGTTATCTATTTTATATATAGTAGTGTGTATATGTCAATCCCAATCTCCCAGTTTATTCCCCCCCGCTTCCCAACTGGTAACCAGAAGTTTGTTTTCTACATCTGTGACTCTATTTCTGTTTTGTAAATAAGTTCATTTGTACCATTTTTTTTTAGATTCTACATATAAATGATATCATATGATATTTCTCTTTCCCTGTCTGACTTACTTCACTCAGTATGACAATCTCTAGGTCCATCCATGTTGCTGCAAATGGCATTATTTCATTCTTTTTTATGGCTGTGTAATATTCCATTGTATATATGTACCACGTCTTTTTTAAAAAAATTTAATTTATTTTTATTTTTGACCGCGTTGGGTCTTCGTTGCTGCGTGTGGGCTTTCTCTAGTTGTGGTGAGCGGGGGCTACTCTTCATTGTGGTGCATGGGCTTCTCATTGCGGTGGCTTCTCTTGTTGCAGAGCACGGACTCTAGGCACGTGGGCTTCAGGAGTTGTGGCACACGGGCTCAGTAGCTGTGGCTCACGGGCTCTAGAGCGCATGCTCAGTAGTTGTGGTACATGGGCTTAGTTGCCCTGTGGCATGTGGGATCTTCCCAGACCAGGGCTCAAACCCATGTCCCCTGCCTTGGCAGGCGGATTCTTAACCACTGTGCCACCAGGGAAGCCCTGTACCACATCTTCTTTATCCACTCCTCTGCTGATGGACATTTAGGTTACTTCCATGTCTTGGCTGTAAATAGTGCTGCAGTGAACATTGGGGTGCATGTATCTTTTCAAAGTATGGTTTTCTCTGGGTATATGCCCAGGAGTGGGATTGCTGGGTCATATGGTAGTTCTCTATTTAGTTTTTTAAGGGACCTGCATGCATACTGTTCTCCGTAATCGTTTTACCAATTTACATTCCCACTAACAGTGTAGGAGGGTTCCCTTTTCTCCACACCCTCTCCAGCATTTATTGTCTGTAGACTTTTTGATGATGGCCATTTTGCCTGGTGTAAGGTGATACTTCATTGTAGTTTTGATTTGCGTTTCTCTAATAATTAGTGATGAGCATATTTTCATGTGCCTCTTGGCCATCTGATGTCTTCTTTGGAGAAATGTCTATTTGGATCTTCCACCCATTTTTTGATTGGGTTGTTTGTATTTTTGATATTGAGCTGCATGAGCTGTTTGTATATTTTGGAGATGAATCCCTTGTCAGTCACTTCGTTTGCAAATATTTTCTCCCATTCTGTAGGTTGTCTTTTCATTTGGTTTATGGTTTCCTTTGCTGTGCAAAAGCTTTTAAGTTGAATTACATCCCATTTGTTTATTTTTTGTTTTTATTTTCATTACTCTAGGAGGTTGCTCAAACTTTGTTTCCTGCTACTTTGCTGAATTTGTTTATTAGTTCTAACAGTTTTTTTTTTTTGTGGAGTTTGTAGGGTTTTCTACATATACGATCATGTCACCTGTAAGCAGAGATAATTTTACTTTTTCCTTTCCTATTTGAATGCCTTTTCTTTCCTAATTGTTCTGGCTGCAATGTCCAGTACTATGTTGAACACAAGTGGTGAAAACAGGCGCCCT
Organism: Monodon monoceros; assembly: GCF_005190385.1. Taxonomy (NCBI): domain Eukaryota; kingdom Metazoa; phylum Chordata; class Mammalia; order Artiodactyla; family Monodontidae; genus Monodon; species Monodon monoceros. The sequence goes on along the minus strand of NW_021703770.1, from coordinate 72,860,336 downwards.
TGCCTTGCTCCTCATCTTACAGGAAAAGCTCTCAGTCTTTCACTGTTGAGTATAATGTTTCCTGTGGGTTTTTAACGTACGCTTCTTATTATGTTGAGGTAATTTCCTTGTGTTCCTATTTTGTTGAGTGTTTTTACCATGAAAGTGTGTTGAATTTTGTCAAATGCTTTATCTGCATCAATTGAGATGACTATGTGGTTCTTTTCCTTTATTTTGTTGATGGGGCATATTACACTGATTTTCATTATGCTGAATCGTCCTTGCAGTCCAGAAATAAATCTCATTTGGCCATGATGTGTAATCTTTTTATTATGCTGCTGAATTCTATTTGCTAGTATTTTGTGGATGATTTTTCCATCAGTGTTCATAAGGGATATTGGTCTGTAGTTTTCTTTTCTTGTGGTGTCTTTGTCTGGCTTTCGTATCAAAGTTATGCTGGCCTAATGGAATGAGTTGGGAAGCTTTCCCTCTTCAAATTTTTGAAAAATTTGAGAAAGACTGGTATTCTTCTTTAAATGTTTGGTAAAATTCACGAACTGTCAGGTCCAGGACTTTTCTTTGTTGGGAAGTTTTGATTACTGATTCAATCTCCTCACTAGTTATAGATCTGTTCAGATTTTCTATTTCTTCATCATTTAGTCTTGGTAGGTTTTGTGTTTCTAGGAGCTTGTCCTTTTCATCTAGGTTATCCAGTTTTTTTTGGTGTACTGTTGTTTAGAGTACTCCCATAGAATTCTTTTTATTTCTGTAGAATTGATAGTGATATCTTCAGTTTCATTTCTGATTTTAATATTATGAGTCTCCTCTCTTTTTTTATTAGTCCATCTAGCTAAAGGTGTGTCAATTTTGTTGATCTTTTTCGAGAACCAACCTTTGGTTTCATTTATTTCCTTTCTTGTTTGCCTATTCTGTATTTCATTATCTCTGCTCTAATCTTTATTATTTCCTTCCTTCTGCAAGCTTTGGGTTTAGTTTGTTCCTTTTTTTCTAGTTCCTTAAGTTTTAAAGTTGGGTTGATTTGGGGTATTTCTTGTTTTGTTTTTTTTTAATGTAAGCATTCATGGCTTAATTTTTCCCCTTAGCACTGTTTTTGCTGCATCCTATAAGTTTTGTTACGTTGTGTTGTCATTTTCATATGTCTTGAATAATTTTCTAATTTCTCTTGTAATTTCTTTTTTGATTCATATGTTGTTTAAAAGTGTATTGTTTAATTTATACAGTTTGGTGAATTTTCCAGTTTTACTTTTGTATTGACTTCTAACTATCCTGCCATGGTCAGATAAGAAACTTTGTATGATATCTATCTTTTTAAATCTCTTGAGGCTTAATTTGTTGTGTAACATATAGTATATCTTGGAAACTCCCATGTGTATTTGAGAAGAATGTGTGTGCTGCTGTTTTTGGGTAGAGTGCTCTGTATACATCTGTCAGGTTTAGTTGGGTTTTGTGTTACGTCCTCTATTTCCTCACTTATTTTCTGTCTGGTCATTCTATTCATGATTTTAAGTGGGGTACTGAAATTTCTACCTATTGTTGTAGAACTATTTCTGTCTTCAATTCTGTCAGTTTTTGCCTCATCTATTTTGATGGTCTGTCATTAGGTGTGTAATTTTTTTCATTTTTAAATTTAAGTATAGTTGATGTACAATATGACACAAGCTACAGGTGAGCAACATAGTCATTCACAATTTTTAAAGGTTATACTCCATTTATAGTTACTACTATAAATACTGGCTATATTCCCTGTGTTGTAAAATACATCCTTGTAGCTTATTTTATACATAATAGTCTGTACCTCTAAGTCCCTGACCCCTATACTGCCCCTCCCCATTTCCCTCTCCCCACTGGTAACCACTAATTTGTTTACTATATCTATGAGTCTGTTTCCTTTCTGTTAGATTCCCTAATTTGTTGTATTTTTTAGATTCCACATATAAGTGATATCATACAGTATTTGTCTTTCTCTGTCACACTTATTTCATTTAACATAAGTCCATCCATGTTGCTACAAATGGCAACATTTCATTCTTTTTTTTTTTTTAAATGGCCTAGTCGTATTCCATTGTGTATATGTACCACATCTTCTTTACCCATTCATCTGTTGATGGATACTGAGGTTGATTCCACGTCTTGGCTATTGTAAATAATGCTGCTATGAACATTGGGGTGCATGTATCTTTTTGAATTAGAGTTTTTGTTTTTTTCAGATGTATACCCAGGAGTAGAATTGCTGGATCATAGGGAGGTGTGTGAATGTTTTTAACTCTTATATCTTCTTGCTGTATTGAGCACTTTATTAACATATAATGTTCCTTTTGTCTCTTTTGACCTTTTTTGATTTAGTCTATTTTGCCTGATATTAGTATCAGTACTGGCAGTACCAGTCCTGCCCTCTTTTGGTTGCTATTTGCATGGAATGTCTTTGCCATCATTTCACTTTCACCCTGTTTGTGTCTTTGGATCTCAAGTGAATCTCTTGTAGGCAGCAACTAGCGTCATGTGTTTTTATCCATTCTGCCAAGTCTGTCCTTTGATTGGATAGTTTAATCCACTTACATTTAAATTAGTTACTGATAAGGAGGGACTTACTTCTGTCAGTGTGCTATTTGTTTTATATATGCCATATAGCTTTTTTGTTTCTCATTTTCTGCATTACTGTTTTCGTTTGTGCTTACTTATTTTTTTGCAGTGAAATGTTTAAGTTCCTTTCTCATTTCCTTTTGTGTATATTCTGTAGCTGTTTTCTTTGTGGTTAACTCTTTAGGATTTACCATCCTAGAGTTATAACACTCTAATTTGAGATTACGGAAGATTAATACCATTCAAAACTCTGCTCCTTTACAGCTCTGTTCCCACCTCTTCAGTTGCTGATATCACAAGGTTTTATCTTTATACACTGTGTGCCCCTGAACATAAACTAATAGTTCTTTAAAATGCATGAGTCTCCTAAATTATGTAGAAAATAAGGTTTGAAATTACAAACCAAGGACTTCCCTGGTGGCGTAGTGGTTAAGAATCTACGTGCCAGTGCAGGGCACATGGGTTCAATCCCTGGTCCAGGAAGATCCCACATGCCACAGAGCAACAAAGCCCATGCACCACAACTACTGAGCCTGTGAGCCACAGCTACTGAGCCTGCAACGAAGAGTAGCTGCTGCTTGCCACAACCAGAGAAAGTCTGTGCTCAGCAACAAAGACCCAAAACAGCCAAAAATAAATAAATTAAAAAAAAAAAAAAGAAATTACAAACCAAAGTTACTGTAATACTAGCTTTTACAACAATAAATTTTTTCTTTACGTGTATTAGTCTCTTAAATCATGTAGAAACAAAAAGCACAGTTACAAACCATTGTTACAATAACACTATCTTTTATAGTTGCTCATGCATTCACCTTTATTGAGATCTTTCTCCATGTGGTTTTGAGTTACTGTCTAGTGTCCTTTCATTTCATCCTGCAGGACTCCCTTGAGCATTTTTTTCAGAGCAGGTCTAGTGGTCATCAACTCCTCAACTTTTGTGTATCTGAGAATATCTTAATTTCTTCCTCACTTTCGAAGAACATTTTTGGTGGATATAGGAGTCTTGGTTGACAGATTTTCCTTCTTGGCCTACTGTCCTTTGGCCTCCAAAGTTTCTGATGAGAAATATACTCATAATTTTATTGAGGATCCTTTGTATGTAATTATTTGCTTCTCTCTTTCTGCTTTCAAGATTTTCTCTTTGTTTTGGCTTTTAAATGTTTGATTAAGTTGAGCTTCTTGGATGTTTATATTCATGTCTTTCATCAAATTTGGGAAGTTTTCAGCCGTTATTTCCTCAGATATTCTCTCTGCTCCTTTCCCTCTCTCTCTTCTCATCATGGGACTCCCATGATGCATATGTTGGTCTGCTTGATGGTGTCCCACACTGGTCCCTGAGGCTGTATTCACTTTTCTTTAACCTTTTTTCTTTCTGTTCCTCAGCCTTAATAATTTCCATTGTTCTATCTTTAAGTTTACTGTTTTTTTCTTTGCCTGCTCAAATTTGCCTTTGAATCCATCTAGTGTATTTTTCTTTTCTGTTATCATGTTTTTCAGATCCAGAATTTCTTTTTTTTTCTTTTGTTTAGGTTTTATATCTTTTTATAGATATTTCCATTTTATTCACACATCATTTTCTTGACTGTTTCCATGTCTTCCTTTGGTTTTCGAGCATCTTTAAAACAGTCATTTCATAGTTTTTGTCTAGTATATCTGCCATTAGGCCTTTTTCAGGGACAGTGTCTGTTGATTGATTTATTTATTTTCCTTTGAATGGGTCATAATTTGCTTGCCTTTGTATGCTTTGTGATTTTTGTTGAACACTAGATATTTGAGTAGTGTGGTAGCTCTGGAAATCAGATTCTCCTCATTCCCCAGGGTTTGATTTTTTTTACATTAATTAATTATATTAATAATTAATTAATACTCTATTATTAATATTAACAATTATATTAATAATCTTAGTTGCTGCACATGGGCTTTCTCTAGTTGTGGCATGCGGGGGCTACTCTTCATTGTGGTGTGTGGGCTTCTTGTTGTGGTGGCTTCTTTTGTGCGGAGCACAGGCTCTGTGTGCGTGGACTTCAGTAGTTGTGGCACACGGGCTTAGTTGCTCCGTGGCATGTGGGATCTTCCCGGACCAGGGCTCGAACCCATGTCCCCTGTCTTGGCAGGCAGATTCTCAACCACTGCGCCACCAGGGAAGCCCCCCAGGATTTGCTTTTTTTAAAATGTATTATTATTTTGTTGTTGTTGTTTTTTGATTGTTATAGGCTGTCTTTGTGCTGAGCATCAGCCTGAGGTGTAAGCTGAATGTCTTCTCAGCTCTTTTCTGAGCCTTTCCTTGGGCATATATGGTCATTTTCTAATTTTTCATGTATACGCAGTTGATTTTGAATGTGTTAGTCATTCATGTCTGGCTCCCAAAAGGAAAAAGCAAAAAATTCAGGAGGAGAAGGGGCCCTGGCATATTAAATCTCCCAGAAGTCATTTCAGCCAGAGGGAGAGGGGTTTGCAACAACCAGGGGAGGTGGAACAACAAAGGTTGCCAGCTTCATTGTCTTACCTCTGTGATCAGAAGGAGCAATCCATGATCAGAGCACAGGTCCCCAATATTTGTGGGAAAGAATCCTTTTGTCCACCCTCGCTCCCACAGGCTGTGTGTGAGCTGCTCCAGGAACACGTGCACAGCTTTCTGCAATGGAAGAGGGGGATGGGCAGCTAGTACTGTGCCAAGAAGTGAAACCGACTGAAATTAATAGCAATTTACTGTCCAAGTGTTCCCCTGGAAGTAGCAAGCTTTTAATAGATTCCAGAGTTCAAAAATAGTTACATTAGATAGATTTGGCCAGTGTATTTGTTGTCTAAGTGGGGAGACAGATTCCTGATGCTTTCTACTCTGCAATCTTCCCAGAATCCCCTCCCTCAGTTTTTTTTTTTGTGGATTGTGCTTTTAGTGTTGTATCTAATAAGTCTTTGACCCAGGTCATGCAGGTTTTCTCTATTATTTTCTTCTAGAAGTTTTATAGTTTTAAGTATTACATTTAGGTGTATGATCAATTTTGTGTTAATTTTTTGTATATGATGTGAAGATCATTTTTTTTTTTGCCTGTGGATATCAAATTGTTTCAGACCATTAGTTGAAAATGCTCTTCTTCACTGTATTGCTCTTGCGCATTTATCAAAAATCAGCTTTCTGTATATGTGTGAGTTTATTCCTGGATTCTCTATTTGTTCCATTGATCTATTTACAAAAATACCATGCTGTTTTGATTAATGTAGCTTGGTATTAAGTCCTGAAATTAAATTATGTTCATCTTCAAACTTTGTTCTTTTTCAGAAATGTTTAAGCTATTTTAGGTTCTTTGTATTTCCATATGTATTTTAGAATAAGCTGGTGAATTTCTACAAACTAGTCATCTGGGATTTTCATTGGTATTGCACTGAATCTGTGGGTGAATTTGGGGAGAATTGCTACTTTAAAATATTGAGTCTTCAAGCCATAAACAATATGTATCTTCCAATTGATTTAAGTCTTCTTTAACTTCTGTCAGCAAAATTTTCTAGTGTTCAGAGTACAGGTCTTTCAGATGTTTTATCAGATTTATCTCCATCATATTTTTGATGCTATTGTAAATAATATCTTTTTAAATTTAAATTTCTTATTTTCCATTTTGTATATTGATCTTGTAACCTGAAATCTTGCTAAACTCACTTATTAGTTCTCTTATCTTTTCTGTAAACTCTGTTAGATTTTCTATATCAATGATTATGTCATCTGTGAATACATAAAATCGTACTTCTTTTTTTCTAATCTGGATGAGTTTATTTCTTTTTCTTGCATTGTTGCACTGGCTAGAACTTAAGATATCATGTTGAGTGAAAACAGTGAGAGCAAATATTCCTGCCTTGTTTCTTATCTTAAGGGAAAAGCATTCAGACGTTCAACATTAAGAATGATGTTAGCTGTAGGTTTTTTTGTATATGTCCTTCATCAGGTTAAGAATGTTCCCTTGTAACCCTAATTTGTGAGATTTTATATCGGGAATGGATACTGAATTTCATCAAATGCCTTTCTTTTGGGGTATATGTGAGATGATTATACAGTTTTTCTTTTTTAGTTTGATAATATCATGAATTGATTTTTAAATGTTAAGATAGCCCTGTACAGCTGGAATAAACCCCACTTGGTCCTAATGTGTGATGCATTTACTGTATTGTTGAATTCAGTTTGCTGAAATTTTTGTTTAGAATATTTGCATCTATGTTCGTGAGGGATATTCATTTGTAGTTTTCCTTTCTTTTAATGTCTTTGATTTTCGTATTGGGTAAAGGTGACTTCATAGACTGAATTGAAAAAAATTCCTTCTTCAATTTTTTGGAGGAGTTTGTTTAGAATTTGCATTCTTTCTTCTTAAAATTCTTTTGGTAGAACTCACCAGTGAAGCCATTTGATTATATAATTTTCTTTGTGGGAAAGTTTTTTTTTTTTTGCGGTACGTGGGCCACTCACTGTTGTGGCCTCTACCGTTGTGGAGCACAGGCTCCGGACGCGCAGGCTCAGCAGCCATGGCTCACGGGCCCAGTTGCTCTGCTGCACGTGGGATCTTCCCGGAGTGGGGTACGAACTCGTGTCCCCTGCATCGGCAGGCAGACTCTCAACCACTGCGCCACCAGGGAAGCCCTGTGGGAAAGTTTTAAACTATAATTTCAATTTCTATAAAATATTTAGGATATTTAGGTAGTCTGTTCCTTCTTGAGTGAACTTTGGTAATTTGTGTCTTTGAAGAAATTTGTATATTTCACCTAAATTGTCAGATCTATTGGCTTAAAGGTGTTTGTGAGGCCTAAAGGTGTTTGTAATATTTCGTTATTATCTTTTTAATAGTATCTATAGTAATAACACCTGTCTCATTGATATTGGTAATTTATGTTTTCTTCCTCTCTCTTTTACTGATCAATCTGGCTAGAGGTTTATCAGTTTTATTGACCTTTAAGAACCAGTTTTTGGTTCAATTCCTTTTTTTCCTATTGTTTTCTGTTTTTCTAGTTCATTAGTATCTACTTTTTTCCTTATTATTTCCTTTCTTCTGCCTACTTTAGGTTCAAGTTATTCTTCTTTATCTAGCTTCTTAAGGAGGAACTGAGGCTTGGTTTCTGACTTGGAAATTCTCTACGGTCTTAGCACTCTGTTGCCTTCAAGTACAAATGCTGTTCCCAGTGTACCTAGTCTGTAGTCACTCGAAATGGGTGCCCTAACCGCTCTCTTTCCACATCTAGGACTTCAGGTGTTGGAGGAGTGAGGCTTTCAGGTTTCTGGGTCTTGGGAAGGAGTATCAGAATTAAACGTCCAGATGATACAGAGTGATGGAGATGCCCGCTTAAGGCAAAAGTGGAGATGAAAGAGAACATTCTCCTGTTGCCGATGACCAGAAGCTCCAGTAACCATGCTTTGCTGTCAGGGAAGAAGCAGGTGGAAAGAAGGGCACCCCTGCCTGTCCCTGGCCGGAGCCAGCCCAAGGGCACCCCTGCCTGTCCCTGGCCGGAGCCAGCCCAAGGGCACCCCTGCCTGTCCCTGGCCAGAGCCAGCCCTCTTTTAGGCATGTATTCTCACATTCACGTATGTAGCTGTTGGTGGGTGTCTCTTTAAACAGGCTGATGGTTACAGAAGAGAACATGAATGAAAAAATATTCGGAAAGCTGCTGCTTGCCAAGTTTTAAAAACAATGAGAGAACCTTGCAGAAAATTCCCAGCATAAGTTCATTGTTCAAATCACCAGCGTTTCTGATTCTGAATCTTCAGCTCACACAAAGGAGGTGATCCCTCCTGAGCCCTGCCTGGGGAGGGCGGCTGGGATAAGAGTGTGAGCGCATCCATCAGGAGACCTTGGAGCTTCACTCCAGCCCTCAGACATTTTGCCTCTGGGTCCTAGGAATCACGCTGGGAGATGTGTCCGCCAGTGCCTAACCGTGCTCTGCCTTGAACGGCTGTGAGATAGTTAGGGAGAAAGCAGGTAATCTTGTTTTAAGAGCAAGAGGTTAGGAGATTTTTAGGTGTTTCCAGACTTGACTGCTTATTCAAAATACCCTATGAGCTTGTAAAAAAATACAGCTGCTTTTCAAAAAAAAATTTTTATTGGAGTATCGTTGATTTACAATGTTGAAAAAATACACATGCTTGAGATGGACCCTCCTCCTGATGTTTCCACCTCAGGCCGCAAGCTCCTGAGTCAGACCAGGTACGTGTGTGCGTGTGTGTGTGCGTGTGTGCGTGTGTGTGTGCATGCGCGCATATATTTCTACTAGTGGTGCACAACAATCACTTATTATTATTATCGTTACTATCACTACTATCTTTTCGCAGTTCTGGGGGTAGACTGAGCCCAGCTAGGCAGGTCCTGCCCTGGGTCTCTCATGCGGGGCAGTAGGAAGCAGCTGAGGCTGGGGTCATTCTGAAGGCTTCCTTCCTCACATGTCTGGACTGTGGCTCAGGACACCGACACTCGGCTTCTCCTTGTGGCCGGGAAGGAACCTAACATTTTTACCGACTCCCCAGGGTGATTCTTGATAAGCTAGGCAGTGATTTATGGTTACTTTTGGGAACTACTGGACAACACGACCTTTTTGGTCCCTTGAAGTTGTAAAATTGTAGAATTCAAGCCATCGCTTTTCTTTCGACCTAAAGAATATCTTCTAAGAGAACACAGGTGTTTCTCAAAGCAACATGTCTTGTTAAGACAAAATTTCCAAATATAGGCTTATCAGAAATTCTAACAAAACGCTAAGAGAGTGCAGTCTGATGGAATTCTGTTTACTCAGTTGGACATGCCTTTACTGAGCCATGCCCATGACACACACTCTTCCAGGAGAGGGTGTAGCGCTGTACTTATTTCATGGCTGCTAACAAAGGTTACACGTTATCCGGAGTAGTAACACATTGAAGCTGGCTCTGTATTTCCTTGGGACTCCCACTCCTCCTGCTGCCTGTGGGAATTGTGAGTCTGGGGCAGGAGAGGAAGTGAGAGCGTTTATAGCGAGTGGAACTTCCTGTGGGGCTACCTGCTGTGTTTGGCTCTGAACTGCCTTGTATGTTGGGCCGAGACTAGACATAGCTATAAAAGCATCAAGTCTGGGGAGGCTTTACTCTCCAACCTTGTACGGTGGGGCCCATGTGACCAGCGCATTGGCAAGTTTGTGTCGCCCACCTCCCAGGCGTCTGCTTCGCTGTAACATCATGCTAACTTTCATAGCATTTGGGTCCAGTTGATATCTTCACTGGATAGACATTTTGGACCTTTCTAGAAAACACTTTTAACTAGTTCCTAATTAACATATCATAAGGCAAAATCTGGTTCTTCTTTGGGTCTTCTGGTCATTTCAAGCATTAAAAAGAAAATTAAGGGAAGCATAGTAGTCAGTTGTTACTTCTCATCTCATTAATTTACAAACATAAGTTGATGGCAGATATCATAACCTTTTTTAAAAAAATTTTTGGCTGTGCCACAAGGCCCATGGAATCTTAGTTCCCAGACCAGTGTTTGAACCCGCATCCCCTGCTTTAGAAGCACAAGTCTTAACCACTGAACCACCAGGGAAGTCCCTGTCATAACCTTTTTAAAAAAGATAGACAGCTCCCAAATTGATTCTTACTGAAACGAGTTTTTAAAAAGAGAAACTAGAAGCTTCCTTATATTAAAGGGAAATAGGCCAACTTAGTAAAACCTAAGTAAGGCCGAGTGATGAATAACAATGTTGTGGTATTTCATGTAAACAAACAACTCTGTTGTTTAATGATTCTCATTTCCTAATTTAGAATTGCCACAATATCTAGGAGTTCTCACTTTCTGGTGTAGGAGACAATTTTATGGGTTTCCATGATTCCGTTTAAAGCAAAAGGAAATGTGCTATAGACATTTTCCTTGAACATTCTCCTTCTGGGCAGGAAGTGGACAGTGTCAACCGAAAATGCCATCATCAGATGGAGGAAAACCTGCCAGTGTGACAAAACGTCTACCTCCCCTCTTGATGTGTTTTTTTCTTTAACATTTCTTAAAAATCAGCCAAAGCTCAGTGGCCCTTCAATGTCAGGGAGAAAGCGGTGGGACTGCCCCTGAAAGCGATTAGGGAGGGAATTGCGTGCTTGCACCCTAAGCCCTTCTTAGGGAGATAAGAGCTTCAGGAGCTGCTTTCTCTTCAGAAACAAAAGAGAGTCCCATCTACAGGAGCAAAGGTTAGATAACAGGAAGCTCTGTGGCTCACCTTTGGGTGCCTTTAGGTAAATTTCATCTGAATTTTTCCATCTTTATAACGGAGAGAACAACATTGAAATTTCTGTAACACTAACATGAGTTAATTTATTGGAAATTTTCTTAAATTCTCAAAAAATACTGTACACATCTAAGACAGCGGTACTCAAACCACCCTAATAAAAAATGCATTTCTGTTTTATTTGATAACAGTCTCATATTTGCAAATAGTTCTCTATAAATTCAGGTCACTGAAAGCAATGCGATATTGGAGGAGCTCAGTTTGGGTGTTTAGTCTGCATTTCTATGCGTTCTTAATTCTGATTTTTCATAAGTTTCTTTTTCTTTTGTTGCTAAAAATACAGCTATTCATTAAATAAATAATTATCGATACCTATTATGTGCAGGAATGTGTACAGTTCATTGTGGGGCACACAAAAATGATAAAACACTGTTTCGATCCTCACAGAACTATTCACATTATCTGGGAACTTTACAGTTTGTATCATTAAACTGACTTGTAGATTGCATAGGTATGCTTCCTGAAATCATTCCTTGTGTAATGAAGAAAACTGATCGTCACTTGTCAACCGAGGTTTTCAGTGTAACAGCTTTCATCACATGTGTTTCTTAGAAAGGAAGTTCAAAAGGACCAATTCTGTTAGATTGCTGACCTTGACCTCCTGTGGCCAAAAATCCTGTTTCCCTGTGTTTTTAAAGGAAACACGTTTTGAGAAAAGCTCCCAATCCCAGATTCAGTGGTTTTCCTTAAAGAGAGACAACAATGGAATTCTGGGAGAGATCTGACATAAGCGGATTCATCTGATCCCTCTCAGGAGAGAGCAGTGTTTGTTTACTCTGCTCAGGGAGCTATATTTCTATGCATGTGCTATTATTAGAGCCCTTTGAAGTAGAAAAGTCATATGTCACAGGCCTCCTTGTGATTAAAAACTTTAAGGCTGTTTATCTGATGTGTACATAGAGTACATAGGAAAGGAGAAACACCTGTTTGTTGAAAATGGACTCTGAGGAATTAGTGAGCCCACGTTTGCAAATTTTGATTCTCTGTACAGGGTCACATTTGTTTATCTTACATCATAGGCTGCTCTTTGGATAGGTGGTTTTAAAGAGGAAAATATGAGTGCATCGGGAAACCAAGAAATGTATATAAAAACTTTGTGTGGTATCTAGAAACTGTGTTGGACTGGAAGGTAACCAGGACTAATGCCTGCCCTGATTATATATATTGTGAACATCCAATGAGAGAAGCCATATGAAGTTGCTTTCAGGGCATAGCTATTGAAAAGCTAAAAGATTTCTTATTTCTCTGGCTCAATCATCACTAATTTAGTTTTAAACTCATTTAAAAATTCAAAACAGAAAAGCTGAAAATATTTTTTAATTGTTTTAACCTGATCACAATGTGTCTTAAACATTTTTACACATAAATTTATATCTCATTTTTAAAGGGCCTATGTACTATTTCCTTGTGTGAAAGTAAAAATCCATGTCCTGTATTGATAGATATTTAAATAATTTTGTTGAACTACTAAAAAGTCAGAGCCATAGTGAATATTCATCTTCCATATGCATTTATTCATTCTCAAACATCTCTTGTTGAAGGTAAAGTGTGTGAAAAGAAAGGAAAGATTTACTCAAGATGATATGCTGTTGAAGATGTGGGCTAATTATGTTTATAGTTATGGAATAAAATTTTGTATCAGGCAATAAGAAAGTTAACTGTAAGGGTAAATGCATTTCAGAATTGTTAAAGACAATCTATCTTAACATCTGCCTCTAGGAAGATGGAATAGACAGCATTTTCCCCATTCCTCTTGCTAACTAAAAGCACCGGACATTTTATATAACAAATATTAGAAGACTCTGAAAGATGGAGAACAAAAGGTAGACTGGCTAGGGACCTTGGGACCTAGGTTTTACTTTGTCTCTTGTATCCCAGATCAGGCATCAGGGAAACTGGCAACCTGGAAATACCAATGGACTCAGGCTAAAAAAGCCTCAAGAAAAGTCTGCGATCTCTACACAAAGGACCAAGAAAAGGGCACCCTAGCAAGAAAACTGTTAGATAACATCTGCTCTACTGCAACCAAACACCACAGAAAAAATTTTTGTCTCATCTCCCCTCCGTCCCCCCATTGCCCTGCCAGCAGAAGCCTAGACTTCCATCCTTGCCATGCTGTAACAAGGTGCCCCACCCACTGATGTGGCTTTAGTGAGGGCTGAGTGGGGTGTTGGAACTTTTACACCACCCCTAGCCCCCTGCAGTGTCAGTGGAGACAGCATGGGGTGACTGGATTTCCACCTCCCTCTTCTGTTGAGGTGGTGTCAGAGGAAGCCAGGTGAGAGTCAGGGCTTTCACTACTGCTAAGTGATAATGAGCCCACCGTCCACAGTGTGGATGCAGACCAAGTGGGGAGCTGGCCTGAAGAGCCTTCCCCCCAGGTGTCAACAGAAGCGAAATAGAAAACTTGGTATTAATGAGTGGCACCTTCCTTCCTCCACCAAAATGGCGTCAGAAGAGAACTTCTAAAACATAAGGTTTAAATAAGATCCAGACTGTATAAAATAATACCCCAAATGTCCAAAGTTCAACTAACTATCACTAATTATAGGAAGAACCAGGGAAATCTCAACTAGAATAGGAAAGGCAATCAAGGAAAGCCAAAAATGAGATGATACACATATGAGATTTATCTAACAAAAATTTTAAAGCAGCCATAATAAGTATGTTTCAATAAGCAATTACAAAGATACTTGAAACAAATGGGAAAAAAAAGTCTCAGCAAAGAAATAAGAAATCTCAGAAAAGAAAGAGAAGATATAAAAGCGAACCAAATGGAAATTCTGGAACTGAGAAATGTAATAACCAAACAATGAAAAAACTACCAACCAACCAAATAAACAAACCAACAGCAGAATAAGGAATACAGGTGGAGGAATATATGAACTTGAGGACAGAACGATAGAAATTATTTAATCTGAATAAAAAGTACAATGCTAAAGCAATTAATAGGGCTTCAGTGGCATGTGGGACTATAATAAAGATCTATTATTCATGTCATCAAAGTCCCAAAGGGAGAGGAGAAACCAGGTGCGGTTGGAAAGTATTCAAAGAAATAATAGCTGAAAAGTCCCCAAATTTGGCAACAGACATAAACCTACAGATTAGAGGAGCTGAGAAATCCACAAACAGGATAAACTGAAATATTTCTGTGCCAAGACATATCCTAATCAAACTTCTGAAAACTAAAGACAGAAAACTTGAAAGCAGGCAGAGAGAAATGTTGCATTACCTATAGGGCAATAACAATCCAAATGACAGTGGATTTCTCATAAGAAATGACGGAGGCCAGAAAGTATCACAGCATTGTCAAGAGCTGAAAGAAAAGAACCGCTAACCCAGAATTCTATCTCCAGTGAACATATCCTTTAGGAATGAAGGAAAGGATACAGAGAAAACCACTGTGCCCCAGACTGGAGAGACAGACGGATGAATACAGAGTGTTATGGCTTCTTGGAGCAGAGACTTCAGTGCTAGGGAAGGAAAACCTGAAATGTAATTGGCAAATTGCAGGAGGCTCTATGTGATGATTCTGAGAGTTAAAAACTCCAAGGAGACCCACGATTTTGAGAGATTTACCTCCAGGAGCTTGATTCCCATAGTATCAAAGAAAAATCCCCTTGCGCTTCCAGCAGGGGAAGGGAGAGAGGAACCATTTTGAAATACACCAGATCACTCTGATTTCTTTAGAAGACCTGCCCTCAGGGGAAACTAGTTAACTAGAGCCTAACCAGGTGAGATATTATCGAGGCTAACTGACTGGGGGAGGAGATATACCCAACTGCAGTCTACTCTAGCCACCCTGTCCCGTCTAAGGGGAGAGAAAAAAATGAGAAACTCTTGTGAGGTTCATGGTCCAGAGGCATAGGCTCACTAAAAAACTGAAACCTGATCATGAAACTATAGAACACTTCTCTTCTTCCCACACCTCACTACCACATTACTAAAGGTCTATTTACAGCAGTTACTTTCATCCAGTACATCATCCAGCTATCAAGAAAAAATTACAAGACATATTAGAAGGCAAAATTATGAACAAAGAACAAGGGCAACAAATAGAAAACAGTGACAAGTATGGTGGATATTAATCCAACTATATCAATATATCACTTGAACATCAATGGTGTAAATGCACTAATTAAAAGACAGAGATTATCAGAATGGATCAAATATATGTTGTCTACAACTATGTGTTGTCTACAAGAAACCCTCTTTAAATATAAAAGCAAACATAGATTAAAAGTAAATGAATGGAGAAAAGTATACCATGCTGACACCAATCAAAAGAAAGCAGGAGTGCTATATTAATTTCAGTCAGAGTGTGGACTTCAAAGTGAGGAAAGTTATCAGGGATAAAGAAGGGCATTTATAATGATGAAGGTGTCAGTTCTCTAAGAAGACATAACAAGCCTTAATGTGTATGCACATAACAACAGTGTCAAACTATGTGAGACAAAACCAAATAGAACTGCAAAGAGAAATAGATGAATTCACTATCATAGTTGAAGATTTCAATACCGTTCTATTAGAAATGGACAGATCCAACAGGCAGAAAATCAGTAAGGACATAGTTGAATTCAACAACACTATCAATCAACTAAATATAATTGACATCTATAGGCTACCTCATCCAGCCACAGCCAAATATACATTCTTAAGTTCACATGGAACATTCACCAAGGTAGATGATATTCTGGGCAATAAAACACAGCTTCTCAAATTTAAAAGAATAAAAAGCATGCAAAATCTTCCCTCAGAAGGAATTAAACTAGAAATCAATAACAGAAAAATAACTGGAAGGTCCCCAAATATGTGGAGATTAAAAAGCACATTTCTAAATAACGTGTGTCAAAGAAGAGATATCAAGAGAAATTTAAAAAATATTTTGAACCAAATGAAAATAAAACCACAACTTATCGAAATTTGTGGGATGCAGCAAAAGCAGTGCTTACAGGGAAATTTATAGCACTGAATGAATATATTAGAAAAAAACATAAATCTAAAATCAGTCATCTAAACTTCCATTTTAGGAAACTAGAAAAGAAGGGCAGATTAAATCCAAAGTAAGCAGAAGAAAAGAAACAAGACTTAGAGCAGAAATCAAGGAAATTTAAAACAAAATCAAAGAGGTAATCAATGAAACTAAAAACTGGTTCTTTGAAAAGATTGATAAAATTGATAAGCCTCTAGCCAGGCTAATTACGGGAAAAAAAGAACACAAACTACTAATATCAGAAATGAAATAGGGGGACATAACTACAGATCCCATGGAAATTAAAGGATGATGAAGGAAAACTATGTACAACTCTATGTCCACAAATTTGATAATCTAGATGAAATGAACAAATTTCTTGAAAGACAAAATCTGCCAAAATGCACACAAGAAGAAATACATAATCTGAATAGGACTGTATCTGTTAGATAAACTTAAAAATTTAAACAATAATTAATAACCATTCAAAACAGAAAGCACCAGGCCCAAATGGGGTTTGTTGGTGAATTTTACACCAGACACTTAACAAAGAAGTTATACCAGTTCTCCACACCCTCTTTCAAAGTATAGAAGCAGAGGAAATACTTTCTATCTCATTCTATGAGGTCGGCATTACTCTAATACCAAAACCAGACAAAGACATTGCAAGAAAAGAAAACTACAGACCAGTATTTCTGATGGACATAGATACAAAAATCTTCAGCAAAATACTAGCAGATCTAATCCAACAATCTATAAAAAGTTTATACACTATGACCAAGTGGAATTTAATCAGGTATGCAAGTCTGGTTCAGCATTCAAAAATCAATTAATGTAATCCATTACATCAGTAGGCTAAAAATGAAAAATTACATGATCATAGCAATGATGCAAAAAAAGATTTGACAAAATCCAATGCTCATTCATGTTAAAAAATCTCAGTTAACTAGGAATAAAGGGTAATTTCCACTTGATAAAAGAATATCTACAGAAAACCTACAGCTAACATCATACTTGCTGGTGAAAAATTTAAAGGTTTCCCACTAAGATCAAGGAAAATAAAAAGCAAGGAAGTCCCCTCTCACCACTCCTTTTAAACATCGTACTAGAAATCTTTGCTAATGCAATTAGTCAAGAAAAGGAAATAAAACATATACAAATTGGAAGGAAGAAATGAAACTGTCTTGGTTTGCAGATGTCATGGTAATCTATGTAAAAAACCTGAAAGAATTAGCAAAAACAACACAAAAAAACAAGAAAACAAAACAAAACAAAACTCCTGAAACTAGTAATCAATTATAGCAAGGTTGCTGGGTATAAGATTAATATACAAAAAAGTCAATTGCATTCCTTCATCAAGGAATAAGTGGAATTTGAAGTTAAAAACACAAAACCATTTATTTACTTCAGCACACCAAAAAATAAAATAGGTATAAATCTAAAAAAATATGTACAAGACCTATATGAGGAAAACTATAAAACTCTAATGAAAGACATTAAAGAAGAACTAAATAAATGGAGAGATATTCCTTGCGCGTGGATTGGGAAACTCAATATTGTCAGGATGTCAGTTTTTCCCAACTTGATCAACAGATTTAATACAATCCCACTCAAAATTCCAGCAAGTTATTTTGTGGATATTAACAAATTGATTCATAGTTGGTTGTTTAGTTTTCCCCTTATTATTATTTACCTATCCAAACTTCTAAAGTTGGTTAAGCCCCTCCCTAACTAGGTCCTACCACATGAGCCCTGAATGAATACATTGTAGGAATTTGATACATTTCTGAATAGAAGGTGAATATAGTGATAAATAGTTGACAGTTTTTAAAGAAGAATTTAAGTTCTTAGAGAGCGGGGATGACTTTAATAAATTGATACATATTTATTGAATGTCTTCATTTTTTTTTTTTTTTTTTTTTTTGCGGTACGCGGGCCTCTCACTGTTGTGGCCTCTCCCGTTGCGGAGCACAGGCTCCGGACGCGCAGGCTCAGCGGCCATGGCTCATGGGCCCAGCCGCTCCGCGGCATGTGGGATCCTCCTGGACCAGGGCACGAACCCGCGTCCCCTGCGCCGGCAGGCAGACTCCCAACCACTGCGCCACCAGGGAAGCCCTGAATGGCTTCTTTAAGCTCACAATTATAATGATGTGAGGAATAAAAAGATGCTAATATATAGTTGAAAGTTAAGATGGGGAGGAAAAAGTATTACATATAAAGCACTGACAAAGAGCTCAAGGAAATATACAGTGAATCTTCCTATATGATATTGCAGGGATTTTGTATGCTTTTGTATAATATGTATTTAAGAAATTGCTTGTAACAATTGACACAAGAGTTTTTCTCACATAAAAACAGAATCATCTTCCAAATCATATGCTAGGTTATGCTATGACTGTTGGGAAGTGGCATTGTTCAATGTGATCAGCATTATTATTTATATTTGAGAAAAGAAAGTTTATCTTCTTATTGTTTAGCTTTTAGGTCACATAGAAGATTAAATCTCATGAAATATTTTAAAAATTGGACTCAGAATCTGTATGCACCTTATTTTTTATACTATCTTTTTGTAGTGGTCGTATAATATTACACAACGTTGCTATCCCATTAATTTATTAAACCATTTCTCAGTTCCTGACCATAGGTGGTTTCTAGTTGTTAAGAGTTAAATTTTTATATTATTCCAGTTAAATATGACTACTTAAATATAGCACAACTAGGTAGAGTTTATGGAAGAAATATAAGATGGTTCATCATTAGAAAATGTATTAAGTTTATTCATTATTTAAAAATTTAAGGGGAAAAATCATGATTATATCCATAGATGACGAAAGAACAGCAAATAGTCAAATTTAGAAGCCAATTCTAATTCCCTTTTTAAAAAAGGTTTAAGAAAAATAGGAACCAAGGAAAATTACTTTGGAAAGAAAGAAACAAGTTATTAGCTGCAGATGCTATGACAAATTTCCTAAAAATCCAATAGATTCAACAGAAATTGTTAAACTAGTAAGAGAATTAATAAGGTGGCTATATATGTAAGACAAAATACAAAATAAATATTACTTTCCTTTTTATTAGCGTTGAACAATTAGAAACTGAAATGAGAAAAATTATATTCAAGATACTCTCAAAATTAGCCTGTAAAACACCTAAGAAGTATTTAATAAGAGAATTATATATTTTTATTAAAGGAAATAAAAATAGGACTAAAATAAGTAGACATATAATTCCTCATGGACAGACCAATAGCATATAGATGCTGCTTCTCCTCAAATCAATGTACAACTGTAATGCAAATCTGACTAGTATCCCAAGGAATTATTTTGGGAAATAAACAGGTTGATTCTAAGATTCATTTGGAAGAAAAAGTGTTTGAAAAAGAAGAATCATGAGGAGGAATTTGCTTTCTAAAATATTAAAATATATAATTATTTACATCAAAATAGTTGGGTCATCGTACAAAAGCAGATTACTATATCAGTGGCACATTAAAATGAATAAATCAATAGACACATTTGCATATGTGGGTTTAATATGATAATGAAGGTATTTTGAAGAAAATAAAGTTACTCCCACGTTGCACACTTATAAAAATTGTAGATGAACATTGAAATGTAGAAGAAAAACTATATTGTTATGTTAAGGTAACTATGTTTAGCAGCAAAAATATCTTAAGATCACAGTAGCTTAACATAGGAGAGCATCTTGATTGTGCAAAGTCTGAAGTGAGTTTGGAATTCTCCAGGGCACCTCTTCAGGTATTGATACTGAGGCTGTTTCCATCTTCTATGCAATTTGGAATATGTGGTTTTGAGCTGGGCTACTGAAGGAGAAGAGAGAGCTGGAGGGTCAGACAGGGGTACCCATGGTCAGGGGTAGAAATGACAAAGACTGTGTGAGTCGCTTCTGTCCACATCCTGTTGGCTAGAACTAGTCATATATCTAGAACCTAATTCTAAAATGTGCTGGAGCCCATGGAGATTTAGTCAGGATTAAATGTGTACATCAAAAAAGTATTATAGTCAAATTTAGATACACATTTTTATAGCCTCGGTTGGGAGAACATTTCTTACGATTGTCTAGAAAAGAAAAAACAATAAGAAAAAAATAGATTTGACTACAAAAGAGTTTTAAGGCATTAAACAGTGAAAGATGCCAAAAAAAAAAACTTAAAAGGAAGCGACAGATTGAGAGAAGATATTTGCCACATACATAAATGACAAAATATTAAAATTCCTACTGTGCAGTTTTTATAAAGAAAAAATGACAAACCGATTAGAGAAGATAGCAAAGGATATTAAAAATTAAAAAATGCAGATGTTCAATCACATGTACGAGGAAGTACATTGCAATATTCTTGGTAAAGGCATGAAAACTGAAAATAATTTTCAGTTGGAGTCTGACTGAATTGCATATGGTGTACCTATAGCGCAGAATACCATGCAGTCATTAAAAGAGAACAGGATAGATCTCTACAGTGATATGAACAGATGCCCTTGTTATATAAGGGGAAAAAAAGAGATGTAGATCACTATGGGCAATATGATTATAATTTGGGGAAAAATTAAAATTAATTGAAAATATTAATAATATAGATAGATGATTGATAAATAATATAGGTAGATAAATTAATAATACAATATAATGTGACAAAAGAATATGGGAAGAATATGGACAAAACTATCAACATTTTTTTTTGAAAAGCAAAGGAGGGGACATTCACTCTAATTCATACAGTTTTCTAAGTGGTAACTTTGATCTTTTTGAGTTTTTCTGCATTGTTTAAATAAAAACCCATGAATAATATGAATTAATTAATTAATTTATTCCTCCACTCGTACCTGTCCATCCATCTATCCATCATCTACCCATAGTTCCATTCATTTGTTTTATCGTAGCCAAGCAACAGTTAGTAAGGACCAATTCTCAGACATGGTGTTCGCCATGCACATTGCAGTTAACATTGGGTTGAGCTCAGCCTGGAATAAGGAGGATGACCAAATGTTGCTTCCTCTTTCTTGTTGACCATTGATTTAAAAACAAACCAACAAAACAAGAAGAGTCTGGCCCTGGGCTTCTTGAGCGCACCATCTGGCGTAGCTTCCCTCGCTTCTAACCTTTGTCTGCCCTGTGGATGACAGATTAGTGGGGAACATCCTTTATAGTAGGAAATGGAGGTCAATAAAATTTGCACCAGGCTTTCCAATTTAGTATCATATCAGTCAGGACATCCCAAAATAAAATTTGTTTCAAAAATAGATCTAGGAGGAGAAAAAATCAGGATTGAAAACAAACAATTAATCCTCATATGTCATTGATTCTGTGAGAAAGCCAGATTAAAAAAAAAATCAGTTTCTTGTTCAGGTGCAATGATTTTGCTGGTCAAAAAAAAGCAAAAGAACAAAAATAGTGCAGAGTCCAGTGTGGTAAACGATCGTGGAGAACAAAACAGGAAGTTGTTTAAGGGAAGAGAGTAACTGACCTCAGAGCCTGAGATGTGAATGGCCCCTTGGATGCAAAGGTTTTTGCATTTCCAAAGTGTTGTAGTGATGCGTTACTGATCAGCACTGAATTGTACACCATGTGTTCTTTTGTGACGATTCACTGACGTATCAAACAGGTGAAGAGGTGAGGCATGCACTATGTTGAGTGATAAAGCCTTCCAGCTCTTACGTAGGAGAGGGAAACACATCAGTCTCTGTTCTAATACATGTGTTCAATACTTCTGAATATACATATTTTTGTGAGTGCATGCATGTGTGCATGCGATTTTGTCCTGTAGGGATATTTTTTAAAACTGAAGTGTCGTTGATTTACAATGTCGTGTTAGTCTCAGGTATACAGCAAAGTGACTCAGCCATATATATATATATATATAAATAACTTTTTCAGATTCTTTTCCCTTATAGGTTATTACAAAATATTGAGTAGAGTCCCCTGTGCTACACAGTAGGTCCTTGTTGTTTATCTATTTTATATATAGTAGTGTGTATATGTTAATCCCAACCTCCTAATTTATCCCTCCTCCCCTTCCCTCTTTGGTAACCATAAGTTTGTCTTCTGTGTCTGTGAGTCTATTTCTGTTTTGTAAATAAGTTTGTATCATTTTTTTTAGATTCCACATATAAGTGATATAATATGGTATTTGTCTTTCTCTGTCTGACTTACTTCGCTCAGTATGATAATCTCTAGGTCCATCCATGTTGCTGCAAATGGCATTATTTCATTCTTTCTTTTGGCTGAGTAATATTCCATTGTATATATATACCACATCTTCTTTATCCATTCCTCTGTTGATGGGCATTTAGGTTGCTTCTGTCTTGACTATTGTAAATGGAGCTGCAATGCACACTTCTGTCTTGACTGTTGTAAATGGAGCTGCAATGCACATTTCTGTCTTGACTATTGTACATGGAGCTGCAATGCACACTTCTGTCTTGACTATTGTAAATGGAGCTGCAATGCACACTTCTGTCTTGACTGTTGTACATGGAGCTGCAATGCACACTTCTGTCTTGACTGTTGTACATGGAGCTGCAATGCACCATCACAGTATACTGCACTGCATACTCTAGGGATCTTGTTTGGTTTTATGTGTAATTGGACAGACATCCCAAACCAACTTGATTTTTTTTCTTGTTATAATCTTAAAAAGAATAGCTTCATTATAGAAATAAATATATTTTCCTATTTTTTCAAACTGTTAGGGAATGTATGTTCAAAAGGTATAGGCTTGAAAGGGAGAAAAAATATTTCTTCCTAATATTCCATATGGTTGGTTCTTCTTATAGTGCTAATCTGGGAAAATATCCACCTAGAGTAGTTTCCTGTCAGAGAACTTGAGTCAATGCCAAGAAAAACTGTCACTCTTAAAAATTCTCCTCACACAACAAAGAGAATTGGATATTTTAAGTCCATACCCTGATAATTCAGGTAAAACCTCTCCTTAAATGAAGCAAAGGCGAGTCTGTAGGAAGCTGCTAGGAGAGGTTTTATTTTTATCTTCTTTCCCGTTTTCCAGGGGAGCAAAGGAATGCTCCACGAGATTCTGTAACTTGTTCAAGATAGAGCTGGTTAGTAGCAGAGCTGATCTTAAACCATATAACGCCAACCTACAAACTCTGGCCAAATGTGCTCTTGTAGTATGATCCAAAAAGCTTATTTATAAGATCTGTCGACCTCTGTCCCCTGTGATCTCAGCTGTCTGGACTGACAGACTGAACTTGAGCTCATGTAGACAGCGGGGAAGTGATTCCAGGATTGAGGAGTTAGGATCCTTGGAAGAGAAGAGTGCTGCTTTGTTTTGTTTTGTTAGTTGTTGTTTTCCTGGGGTTGGCCCTTGTCATCACTTTCAAATACACAGAGGCTGTTTTCTCTAAGTTCATCCCTGAGAAGGACCTTTCTTGCTTTCTACCTTGCTTTCCTGGGGCTGTGGGCAGAGCCTTTGCTGGAGAGGAAGGGGAACGGGCATCCCTGAGGACCTGCCCTGTCCAAGGAGAGAAAACCGAACAGATGGCAGCTGACACGTACAGGGCACTTTGTAGGAACACTGGCCCCGAGCAGGCTTCCTGAGCTGCAATTTGGGGTCCCTCCCTTGCAAGGCAGCCCAGAGGAGTCTGATGACTTGGCCGAGAACCAGCGGGCTGGTAGCCAAAGGGCAGTAAATCAAAGTGAAAAAGAGGTGATATTTTAAAAGCAAATGACACTTTTGTTTGTTTGTTTTAAAGGGCAGAGAGAAATGAGTTTTTGCAATGGTAAAAGGGTAGAAGATATAAAACAACACTGCTATAGAATAATTCAAAGTTATTTGTTTGTAAAAGCCCTCTCTGTAATGAGTATGCTCTATTTTTATTAAACAAGATTCTCAACATTTCTCTAGAAGAGGATGTGATTTTTACCTGGAAATTGGTGTTATTTCCACACTGGTGAAATCCAGTGTTAATGAGGTTCTTACCACGTTAAAATAAACAGAATACTCTATTTCATAATATCCTCGGGGAGATTAAAATGTTTTCTGTGTAAAATTTCTGGAGCCAAACTCTTTCTTGTTTTTTAAATCCTAATTCAAGTTACGTTTCTTCTGCCCTTGATGAGTTTTTTCAGTTGGACACTCTAAGGTTGGAAACATGTTTCTAAATACTCACCTCCTGCAGTCCACTGAGGATGGCTCTGTGTCCCAGAGGAAGACTCTTGGGGAAATCAGAACTGGGTCTCAAGAAGCAGCATCACAGGATGGTGGATCTGGGGCTGCGTTTCCACAGAACCCAGGCGACACCTAGGCAATTCACTTGTTTATTGTGATCATACCTTTTAAGAGTTTTTAATTATAAATATAAAATGTTTCCAGAATATAAAAAATATGTATAAAGAGTAATATCATGAACACCCACTCACCGCCCTGATTACGAAATAAGGCATTTCACTAATTATAAGGGAAAAATACAAAGTCACCAAAGCATAAATTGAGAGCAATACATGACAGAGTGAAAAGAACACTAGCTTTATTGTTCCTTTAAATTTACCAGCAACCTTTATTGAGCTCCTGTTTGTGCCAGGCATGGAGGTGGCAGAGATGATGAATATCCTTGCTGACCCAGGTGTGATGGGAGACTCATACAAAAAAAAAGAAAAAAAAACCCACAACATAATACACGCCAGCCAGGAAGGGCTATAGCAGGTAGGCTCTCTGGGAACTAAGAGACCACAAAGAAGGAGAATCTAACTGAGAGCGAAGGTGGGGATGGAGCTGAGAGGTCAGTAAAGGTTTCCCAGGGAAAGTGGTCCTTGAGCTGGGTCTGGATGGAGAGGGTTTAGCCAGCACCCAGGGGGAAAGCTGTGTCAGGCAGGGAAGCAGCATCAGCGGGCTCAGAGGAGTGCTCACTGGCACGCAGAGCAACTGCTAAGACTTAGGTTGGCTGGAGTGAGCTGTACTAAGAGCTGGAACTGTCAGGGGGGGATTCAGATGGTCCCATCTGCATGTTAGAACAAGCCCTCTGCTCAGAGATCAGGTGGTGGTTCTTAACCTGGAAGTGTCCAAGGAGGGCTTCAGAGGTTCTATGAACCCTTTGAAATTGTATGTAATACGGTAGAAATATGTGAGCATGTGTGAGTGTGTGAGTGTGTGTGTGTGCGTGTGTGTGTTTTCTCCTGGGAAGGTCCAGCTCTTTCCTTCAATCTTACAATGTTTCTTAACTCTCAAAGAAGGTAAAAATCTCTACTAGGCTGGAAGAAGGTGGTCCGATTGGAGGGTTATTGTAATAGGTGGGATGACAAGTGATGAAGTGCTGGATTGAGAGACTGACCCTAGGGCAGAAGGGAGGACAATTTTGGAGGTAATTAAGGGACCTATTGACAGGATTTGTTATCTGATTGGATTTGCAGGGGGCACAGGAGGGCACAGTCCAGCGCAAGGCTTCTCAGACTTTAAGGGGGTCCTGTACTAGATTCCGACCAGTAGGTCTGGGGAGGAACCAGAGACCTCGCATCCATGGCAAGGTCCTTGGTGCCGGTGGCCATGCTGTGGTCAGGGGCTACCTTGTGAGCAGAAAGACTCCACGTCCAGGTCCCTCAGCCTCAGCTGTTGACTTTTGGGGCCACACAATTCTTTGTCACGGCCGGGGGGGGAGGTGTACATCCTGTGCATTGCAGGCTGTTTAGCAGCATCCCTGGCCTCTGGCCACTGGATGACAGTATCACCCCCCAGTGCAACACCCCCAAATACCCTGACATCACTAAATAGGGGGTGTGGGGCACTGCTCCAGGGGCTCACAGCCCTGATAGATAAATATTAAAATGGTCTGGGGAGCTTCAGGACTTATCAATGCCTGGCCTCACCCAGACCGATTGTATTCTAATCTCTGGTGGAGGTGGGGCAGGACACTCAGGCAGCTTTTGGAAAACCTGACACTCAGCCAGCCCTGCAGTTCGAGGCTGCGCACCAGGCTAGGTGCACAGCTGCTCCCTGTGCAGGGGGCGGCAGGTGGAGGGAGGGGGTGAAGATAAGATTCCAGATTTAAATGCTGATGAGCTTGACATGCCTGGAGGTCATTTAGACGAAGAAGATGCTCACTTTGACCTTCTTGGTCACTGACAAGCTGTGTGTCCTTGGGCCAGATATATTCCCTGGTTTTTATTTTCCTCATCTGTCCACTCTGCTAATATCTACTCTGTCTTAAGAGTTGATGAAAAATAAGATACATTAATGGATGTGGAAGAAAGTAAAAGCCATCTCACACTTACAGACACACACACACACACTCAGTTTAAGATGGATCTTCAGAATTTTATTTGAAAAAAACATGGGACAGCATTTTATCATGTCAGGGCAAGGAGTAAGTTTTGGGGAAAAAAAGGACAACAAACAAAAAGCACAAATCATAATTAATAAATTCAAGTAAATTAAAATTTTAGGACATCAAAGGCACCATCAGCAGAGTTAAAAGACAAACTAAAAACTGGAAAAAAAATTTGCATTGCACAACTTGACAAAGCTTTAGTATAAAAAATATGCAAGGACTTCCCTGGTGGCACAGTGGTTAAGAATCTGCCTGCCAATGCAGGGGACACGGGTTCCAGCCCTGGTCCTGGAAGATCCCACATGCCGCGGAACAACTAAGCCCGTGCGCCACAACTACTGAGCTTGGGCTCTAGAGCCCGAGAGCCACAACTACTGAAGCCCGTGTGCCACAACTACTGAAGTCCGCGTGCCTAGAGCCCGTGCTCCGCAACAAGAGAAGCCACCGCAATGAGAAGCCCGTGCACCACAACGAAGAGCAGCCCCCACTCGCTGCAACGAGAGAAAGCCAGCGCACAGCAACGAAGCCCCAATGCAGCCAAAAATAAATAAAATAAATTAATTAAAAATATATAATAAGTTCCTAAAAGTCAAGAAGAGAAAGACAAACAACCCAAGAGAAAATAGGCAGGAGATATAAATAACCAAGAAGAGGGTGTTGGAATGGCCAATAAACGTAATGCAAGAGGCTCCCCCCACCCCCCTCCAGTTTCTAGGTGAATAAATGGCAGTTGAAAGTGCAGTGTGTATTATTTCTCATCCACCAGATGGGCAAACATTTACTGAATTGTAAGGCAAAAAAAACTCAGGCTGCTGGTGAGGGTATCAATTGGCGCTACTACTTTCTGAGCAATTTGATAATATTTAATAAAGTTAAAGATGCCCTATAACCTATAGGTATACTTTTATGAAAATAAATAAACTATAGCTCTAAGTATTAACATAGATACCAAAGGTGATGTTGGGCAAAACGGCAAGTTACAGAAGTGTGCAGTCTCCTGTTTATTTAAAGTGTAAAAAGTACAAAACAATTATATTTTATTTACAATTATATGTATTCTTACTTAAAAAAATGCACGCATGGGAATATTTGAAACCAAATTGGGGATATTGGGTCTCTGCAGGGGAGGGAGAGGAATGAGATTGGGAGGGTGATACACGGTGAGGGGGCTGAATAACTTGCCCCTCCCCATCTCGTCAAACAGTGAGAGAATGGCAGAGCCCGGATTCCACCCTGGGATGTGGTCCAGCCCCTGTACTCTTATGCTCTGCATCCCTTTTGCTCTGTGGTGCATCCTTGTTTTAAGCTCTGATCCCCATATTTAAAAGAAGAACTTTTTCTGGAGGAGCTGTTGTGCTCAATCTGTTTACAATGATTTATTTGAGGGAAACTACTGGCTTTGCCAAATAATCTTTTCACTTGCGTGACTTAATTTTAAAATATTTAAATATTAAAAATATTTCAGGCACAGCATATCAGTACCAGCATATGGTGTAATTGTGTGACTACTACGTTTTTTGTTTTTTTTTTGCGGTACGCGGGCCTCTCACTGCCGTGGCCTCTCCCGTTGCGGAGCACAGGCTCCGGACGCGCAGGCTCAGCGGCCATGGCTCACGGGCCCAGCTGCTACGCGGCATGTGGGATCTTCCCAGACCGGG
Source organism: Monodon monoceros (assembly GCF_005190385.1). Classification (NCBI taxonomy): domain Eukaryota; kingdom Metazoa; phylum Chordata; class Mammalia; order Artiodactyla; family Monodontidae; genus Monodon; species Monodon monoceros. The sequence goes on along the minus strand of NW_021703770.1, from coordinate 72,832,563 downwards.
GCACGAACCCTCGTCCCCTGCATCGGCAGGCGGACTCTCAACCACTGCGCCACCAGGGAAGCCCTACTACGTTTTTTTAAACTATATTTGATGTATAACATATTGACAAAGATGTAATTCCCTATCACTGAAGGTTAAAGATTCAGTACAATTATGCTTCTTAAGTTTTAAAAAAATCATCTATTTATTCTTTTTTTATACCCAGCTTTTTTTTTTCCGACTCTCACAAAATTCTAGTCTAATGAGATTACATTTTGTGAGCTTTGCAAAAATTTTTTGTACTGGACGGAAGAAAGAGGTCCGTAAGTTTTCAGTCTGAGCCCATGATATGGTTTATTGGCCCCTAAAAGTATTTGAAATGGGAACCAACATTGACATGGAGCTTCACTCTTTGGAAAATTTTCTTGAATATGTTCTAGCCCTCGAGCCGAAGGACTCTTTGAGGTCAGTAGGTGCGTATCATTACTCTCATCAATTTTCGAAGAGACTAAAGCACAGTGGTTTTAAGTGATTTGCTCTGAGACCCACTGATCTTGTGGGTCAGAAGTCCATGTTCAGCCCCAGCTGAATTCAATGGCAGCTTCAGGAGAGATCTCACAGGAGAGCCGCCCGGAGGAGCCCAGTAGACCCACGGAGCTGGGAGATTGTGTTACATTGTTGTGTTAAGCCACTACGTTTGGGGGTATTTGGTTACGCAGAACAAAAATGGCAACCTGGGGTTTACTGACCACGGAGCGAGCTCAGTGGACTAGCGGGGATGGAGTGGAGTGGGGTGCGGAGGGCGAGGGGTACGGCGTGGAGTCAGGGACTGTGGACCACTCTCTCAGGAGCTTCGCTATGAAGGGAACAAAGACATGGGGGGAGAGCTGAAGCTGGACTTGGGAAGAATTGAGGGGTTTCACTTTCTTATTAAATGTAGGTAATTCTAGAGCATGTTTTTTTTTTTTTTTTTTTTTTTCCGGTACGCAGGCCTCTCACTGTTGTGGCCTCTCCCGTTGCGGAACACAGGCTCCGGACGCGCAGGCTCAGCGGCCATGGCTCACGGGCCCAGCTGCTCCACGACGTGGGATCCTCCCAGACCGGGGCACGAACCCGCGTCCCCTGCATTGGAAGACGGACTCTCAACCACTGCGCCACCAGGGAAGCCCATCTAGAGCATGTTTGATACGACAAAGGAAGAGAGCAGTGGACCTAGGCTGTAACTGGAGCTCAGAAGTGGAAAGGCACCGGGCCTTCGATGGAGTATTTCACTGAGAGCACTAGGTGGAGCACTCCGGATGGTACAGAAGCACGTGCCTTGCTCTGTGGTGGTTGGAAGGTGAGATCCCCCTGTGTGATGGTCCCCGTTTTCTCCATGACGCAAAGTTAACATCCGATGGGGAAGGGATGTGTATTTTTATAAGAAGTTTGAGCCAAGAGGGACAACAAAAGGAAGGAAAAACTCTCCCTATTTCATTTTTATTGTATGAGCTGCTCAGGCTCCAAAAATACTAGTGGCCATTTTTTTTATATCAATCAAAAAATATTAGAATTTGAATCAGAGCGCAAATATATTTTTCTTACACTTTTACTAAGCTAGGTTTCTCAATTTACTTTATTGTTCTTAAGATTCATGTATTTTCAAACTTTTATGTTCAGTGAAAAAAATATGTAAGTACATTCCAAATTATAGTGTTCTGACTTTTTAAAAATGTAGTTTATTATCACATGGAAGGGCTTGTCATTTATGTTTAGTAACTAGAACCCCAGTCCCTACTACTCTCCATTTTAATGGGGTTTAGAATGAGATTTTCATGAGAGCCAGTGCAGTGTTCATACTTGCTTATGGGCACGTTTGAATTGTGTAAAGGAAATATCCATGGATCATCAGGCTTTTAAAAAATCATGTGTGTTGGAATAGCGCCGCTGAGTCAGCTAAGATACGCTAGAGGCCATTACGTGCATCTTAGAGTATTGTTTTATCCTTTTTTGTGTGTAGATTTGAGATGTAGTTTTGCTGGATCACTTGTAAGTGTGGGTCAGAGTATAAAAGTGTCACGGTAAGTAAGAAAATATTCATGAAACGGTACATTCATGTCCTTGCAACTTTCTTTTTCTTTTTTTTGAAGATGTTTCTTAATAGAGATGAGGATTTTAACATGCTTCATTTGGAAGGAGGAAAAACAGAAGAAACTAATTTTGGTTTCCATTAGCGCTCATAACGAGGGAGAGTTCTCTGTGTGCAATTCCACACTTCTGGTCCCCAAATAAGCTACTCAGTGACAGGCTGCAGCTGTGTGAGCGGTTAGCTTGGTACCTTGCAAGCATCCTGTTGTTGTTTTTATGCTTTCAGGGTTATCCACGTGGAGGAAATCAAACTGCACACAAATGTTCCGAGCAGCTTTTACTGCTAGAAGCTCTCAGTGCTCTAAAGCTTATTTTTCTGAGTTAATATTTTTGAGAAAATGGGGTAGGGTTCTAGTTTTGACCCTGAATGTGGTACTGCAGAAGCCACTTTGTAGAATGAGGGGCTGTGTCTCTTCCACTTCTGTGGTTCCAGCCCTGTATAGATCAAATTCCATATATCACCCAAATACCGGAACTGACTGCCAAAGTTATTCTGCATTTGCCAGTCTGACTCACACTAAAAGTTGCTGAGTAAATAAAGTATTTGAAATAAAAGACTGGAGTGAAAAGGGGAAGGACATCTTGACCAGATTCATCAGAGGAGCTCTAGGGTTCCACTTTTGGAGGGTATAAAAGGGTATAAAATGATGTCTCATTGGTGTTGTCTCAGGTTATCATGAATTAGCAAAATCGAGGAAGGACCCATGTGTCTGACAGCCTGTGTGCCCAGCCGTGGCATCTAACAAGGTTCCTCTTTGAGAGAAGCAAGGGCCATGAAGGCCCAGCTCTCACCAGGCACATGAGCCAATTGTTCAGTTTAGATTTTACAGACTCAAAAACCCGAGGAAGATCCTGAGACTTATACTGTTCCTGTTTTAACATTGCAGTTAGGAGGATTTCCTGGTATGTTGCTTAATTATGTCTCAGTTTTCTCATCTGAAATATTATAATTTTTTTTTTTTTTTTGCGGTACGCGGGCCTCTCACTGTTGTGGCCTCTCCCGTTGCGGAGCACAGGCTCCGGACACACAGGCTCAGCGGCCATGGCTCATGGGCCCAGCCGCTCCACGGCATGTGGGATCTTCCCGGACCGGGGCATGAGCCCGTGTCCCCTGCATCGGCAGGCGGACTCTCAACCACTGCGCCACCAGGGAAGCCCCTATAATGTTTATAACATAAATATTGTAAGGTAGTGATACCTACTTCATAGGACTATTTTGAAGATTAACTGAATGTGTTTATACTATAGGTAAAGATTTTAGTATTAATATTATATATTATTATTGATCCCCAGTACTATTTCCTTCCTCTTTGAAATAATGTGTATTATTGCATCATTCTTATATAGGTTTTTGTGTACCTGTAAACAATATGTGCTTTAAAAATTTATGTAATTGTTGTAATACATATTTTTTATAATGTTTTCAGTCTGCAAAATGTTTTTGAGATTTGTTTATATTGATATATGTACATCTAGTTTATTGATTTTCCCTAATGCATGACACAGAGTTTACTTACCCACTGCCGTATTGATGCACATTTAGGCACTTCATTTTTTTTAACTCAATACCAATGGTTATCTCTAAGCTGTCTACCTAGAAGTGGATTTGTTGGGTCATAGGAATTGCATATTATCAACCATAATAGAACTCGCCACATTGCTCTCCAAATTAATCAAAGTCACAATTCCCACAACAATGCCTGTTTGAGAGTTCTATTCTCTCCTCTATCAACATTAGTATTGTTTTTGCTAATTTGATAGCTGTGACAAGACAGCCTGTGGTTTTATTTTGCATTTTCCTTATGAATGGAGAAGCCTGGGCATCTTTTCATACTTACTGGCCTCCTGGTGTCTTCTGTGTCTTGATTTTTTGTCTGCTTTGCCATGTTTCTATCAAGTTGTTTCTCTTCCTCTTTTGATTTGTGGATCTTTATACTCATGAAAGTATGGTCAATTCTCATTATTCTCATTGTTCTAGAAAGTCATCGCGAACACCAAATTAGCAAATACAGAACCATTGCTTCTAGAGGAAATAGGGGGTCAGGTTCTTGTGTGCCTTTGGCTGCTATATTTTTGTCAGCAGGTCAATACATAACCTTGTTTTATGTGTGTTTTTGTTTAAAGGCACCTCATTTATACTGTTGCTTCATTAATATTGAGCTCACAAGCAACAGCCCCATAACTCATGCCTGAACAAAGCTTCTCTAATACATGTATTACATATGTTTTCTCCTTAAGTCACATCACAGCCTTTTTGCACCTAGGACACTAGATAGCACTTCAGCTTGGGAGACATTTAAAATCATGAATTCACCAACAAAAGTCACAAAAATGAGAAAATATGGCACTAAATAGACTTCAAAACGGACTCATGTACTGTATGAGTGTTGAAACAAGAAGGCAGAATGTAGCCTTGTTTGGCCTCTGCTGGGAATGTACGTGTCAGATTAGTCAAAATTTTCACTTCTCTGTGCACGGCTGGAATGGCTACGAAGGCACCAAAAGTATGGATGTGTGGGTTACTAATAAATATTAGCAAGTCGGTGAATTCACACACATGGAATCTTCACATAGTGAAGATTGACCGTAATGCTTTGTCCATTGTACACAAGTCAGATATTTTCTCCCAGTCTGTAATTTGTCTCTTAACAATGTTTGTGGTGTCTTTCTTCATACGGAAGATTTTATTTTAACTTTGTCAATTTTACTAATCTTTCTTTTTTATGGTTGATGAGTTTCGTCTTGTTTTGAAAAACTTTCCCTACCCCGATGCCAGGGATGTATTCTCACATATTATGTTCTAAAAGTTTTCATAGTTTTGCCTTTTCCCATCTAGATCTTTATTAGGATTCCTTTGAGTAGAAAATGAGGTAGGAATTGGCTAAACCATTTCCTGAAACAATATATTGAATAAGGCTTTTGATTAGATTTGCAGTGCAATTTCCATTATATACCAAGTTCCCGTATATACAACGGTCTGCTTCTAGTCCCTCTATTCTTTTCCAAGTTTATTTGTGTATTCTTTCATGAACTGTACACTTTTAAACATTTATTATAGCTTTATGATATGTCAGTATTTGGTAGGGAATCTTCCTTCTTTCTCCCTTCACCTTATTCTCCAAAAGTGCATCTTACTTCTTCAAATGAGTTATTAGAGTTGTCTTTGAAAAATGTGGTTAGTATCATGATTAGAATAACATTACATTTATAGATCTATTTGGGGGAAATTATCATGGTTACGATGTTGAGCTTTCCTGTTCATGAACATAGCATTTTTCGTATTTACTTAGGTCTTCTGTAAAAGCCTTCAAGAAAGTACTGTAATTTTTCTTAATACATATCTTATACATCCTTTTTTAGATTTCTTTATGGGTACCTTGTAATTTTGGTTGAACTTTGAATGAGATTTTTGAAAGGTGACATTCCTGATAGATTTTTGTAGGTATTTAGTAAATCATGAACTTTTATTCAGCAGTCTTGCTGAAGAACTCATTAGTTCTAATAGTTGTTTATAGATCCTCTTGGATTTTTATGTAGACAATTGTATTGTCTATAAATAAAAATACTTGTGTTTCCTTTTCAGCACTTGGTAATATTTCTTATTCTTGTTTTATTCTGTTGGCTAGTATTTTTACCTTGGTCCAGCTGTGCACCTGCACTGTATCAGTTCTATGTCCTCAAATGATCAGGTGGAACTAGGGTTGTCCTCCACTGATGGTCTGCACTGAGCTTCACTACTACAGAACTCTGGAGGACTGCTTGAGTTCATGTCACACGCAAGTTACTTAACTACCTGTGCCTTAGTATCCTGACTGATAAAATAGGCATAATAATAGTACCCTCTTGATAAGGCTGTTTTTAAATAAGTTAGTACTTATAATACCCTTAGAGCAGGGGAAGCGGGAGTTGTTATTTTGTGGGTATAGTTGCAGTTATGCTCTATGAGTTCTAGAATCTGCTGTACCACATGGTACATGTAGTGTGTGCGTTCAGAATTTAAGAGGGCAATACTCATGTTGTGTTCTTACCGCACATACATACACACACAAAATTAAAAAAAAACAACAAAGGGATACAAGAAAACTGGAAGGTGATGGATGTGTTTATTACCTTGATTGTGGTGATGGTATCATGGTGTTTGCATATGTCCAAACTCATCAAATTTTATTCATAAATATGTGCAGTTCTTTGTATATATATCAACTGTATCTCAATACAGAAACAACCAAAATGCCATTATAACAGCACCTGACACGTATAAAGTTCTCAGTAGATTTTATCCATTAGTACTATTGCAACTACCACAACATAAAACTGAGGTCAGCCGACAAGCTTCCTTTCTCATGCTATTCCATCTGTTTTTTTTTTTTTTTTTTTTTTTTTTGCGGTACGCGGGCCTCTCACTGTCATGGCCTCTCCTGTTGCAGAGCACAGGCTCCGGACGCGCAGGCTCAGCGGCCATGGCTCACGGGCCCAGCTGCTCCGCGGCATGTGGGATCTTCCCGGACCGGGGCACGAACCCGTGTCCCCTGCATCGGCAGGCGGACTCCCAACCACTGCGCCACCAGGGAAGCCCTATTCCATCTGTTTTTGATATCAGGGTTTATAAATGTCAAAAAAAAGAGTTTAGTCTTTTTCTGTTTTCTTGAGTGGGTTAATGTAAAGATAGGAATTATCTATTCCTCAAAGTTGTGGTGAAACTCGCCTTTAAAACTGCTTAGACCTGGAGATTTTCTGACATTGACGACTCATTCAGTTTCTTTAATGTTTTATGTCTATTCATATTTCCAATTTCTTTTTGAGTTAATTTTGGCAATTCGTATTTTACACTCCATTTAAGTTGTCAGGTTTATTGCCATAAAGTTGTTTGGAGTATTCTTTTATGATATCTTAAAGTTTTACTGTGTCTTTTATGACCTGTTTTTTCATGGAAAGAGTAAAATCTGTTTTATTGGTTTGTTGCAAAGATTCAGTCTTTGCTTCTATCTATCCCTCTTTTCTTTAATTTCCTTAGTTCATCATGTTCCATTATTTATTTCATTTTCCTTTCTTTGGGTTAACTGTGTTCTTTTAGGAACTCCTAGAGTTGTATGCTTAGCTTGTTCATTTCCATTTTTCCTAGTATTTATACTTAAGCATGTACATTCTCTCTGAATATTGATTTTTGTGGTAGCCCACAGAGTATTACATATATTTAGCTTCAAGTATCACCAAGAATTTTAATACAAGAAGCATTCCCTTCCCACTATCCCCATCCCTATTCACAGTCCACAAGGGCAACTAGCTTTCAACTTTTTAGACAGTTTCCTTTGTGTTTATCTCTTTATTTCTAATTAACGTGATGTATTCTCATTGCTTGGTGTTTCAGTTTATTATCTACTGACCTCCTGCTGTGAAAGATAATAGGTGCTCCCATATCCTTCCTCTCCCTCTGTCCTCCTAGAGAGTCAATGTCACCATTTTACATTAAATCGATACTCAGTGTTTACACTATTGTATGGATATATAAGTATTATTCACAGAAGAGCTATGCAGTATACTGTGATTACATTTCCTGTTTCGCAATCTTTTTCCTCCCTCAAGTTAATAATAGGCTTTTGATTTTTGTTTTCCTTGGTTTTCCACTTTCTTATCCTTCTTTCCTTCCCAAGGTCTCCTCCGTAAGTTTAAATCTCTTCTCACTGGCCACACACATCAGGTATTTGATTGATTTTATCTCTTTCTCAGAGATAACCCTCCTAGAATCCTCTGTCTGCTTCTTCCAATCTTTACTTCTTGTGCTCTAGGCCTGCTCTGGGGATCCTGTCCAGGGATTTCTCTTCACTGTTATGCCAGGGACCAGTGGCTTGAACACCAGAGAAAGGCAAAGGGGACTTTCTCCAAAGTTCTGCCACTGGTTCCCGCATCTGATTTTTACCGCTCTGTTTATGCTATTGTTTTGATAGACTGCATTCTTCAGCAGCTTCCTGAGAGGCGTGCATATTATTCCTGATCATTTCATGGGATTCTTAACAGTTTCTGAAATACATGTAATTTTCATCTGTCTCTATTACCTGCCTTGGTGTGGGTCTTTTTCTTTTATTGTCCTGGGAACTTAGTAAGCCCATTCAGTTTGGAAACTCATTTCGTTCAGTAGTAGGGAAATTTCTATAATTATTTCTAGGAGAAAACTGTCACTATTTTTTATGTCTTTATGGAAAAACTATTATTCAGATGTTAGCACTCTTGAACTTATCCTCTGTTTTTTCTACGTTTCTTGTCCTTTCTCTCTTATTTTCCATCATCCTATTTGTGTGTGTGTGTGTGTGTATGTGTGCATATATATATATATATATTTACATATTTAAAAGTATGTATTTATAGTTATATAACACATTTATATGTGTGTGTATGTGCAAATGTGATGATGGAAAAAATATATATCACTTTCACCCTCACTTAAATCTAAATATTTAGTAATTTTTCTTATGATTTCTCCTTTGATCCATGAATTATTTAGAAGTGTGCTTTGTAGTTTCTAAAGAAAAGTATGTGTGTTGGGGGGGGCATTGGCAACCTTTTTGTTACTGATTTTTATTGTTACTGAATTTTGATCTGACAATGTGGTCAGTATATAATTTAAAAAATATGTATTGAATTTCCTTTTGACTTAATGTGTGTTTATGTTTAACTTTCCTAATATCTCATGTATGCTTGAACCAGAGAAATATTTCCTATTTGCTGGGTGCAATATTTCACATGTACTTCCCTTAGATCAAGCCCATCAATGGGGAAAACATTTATTAATATTTTGTCATCTTGATCTGCCATTTTCCAAGGAGACTTGTGTTCAGTGCTCCCCTAACAGTCCCTGTGTAGCCCCTTCAGTTAATCAATCCTTCTACCTTTGACTCCTGGAAACCACTGGTGTGATTTATGTCTGCACCGTTTTGTCAGAATGTCATATACATGGAATCTTACAGCATTAAGTCTTTCAGGACCAGCTTCCTTCATTTAGAAAAATTTATTTAAGGTTTATCCTTGTTGTTGCGTGAGCTGACAGTTTGTCCTGTGTGTCCGAGTAGTGTTCTGGTGTGTGCACATACACAGTTTGTTTATCCAGCCACCCGCTGAAGCACATTTGGTTTGTTTCCAGTTTGAGGATGTGAATAAAGCTGTTAGAAACATTTGCACAGAGGTTTTGAGGAGAACACACGTCTTCAGTTCACTTGGGCAAATACCTAGGAGTAGGATTTCTGGGTCCATGTGGTAAGCATGTATTTAACACTGTAAGAAATTGTTAAACTTCCAAAATGGCTGCGTCATTTGTGTTCCCACTAACAGTGAATGAGGGTTCCTGTTGCTCTGCATCTTCACCAGTCTTGCATGGTTAGTTTTTAAATTTTAGCCATCCCAGGTATGTAGTGGTCCCAATTTGTGATTTTAATTTAACTTTTTTTTTTTTTTTGCCTCACCATGCAGCATGCGGGATCTTAGTTCCCTGACCAGGGATCGAACCCGGCCCCTCGGCAGTGAGAGTGTGGAGTCCTAACCACTGGACCGCCAAAGAGTTCCCTGATTTAACTTTGTTAATGCATCATTTCATATGCTTTTTTGCCATCTGTGTATTATCTTTGGAGAAGTATCTTTTCATGTATTTTGCTCATTTTGAAAGGGGGGTTGTTTCTTATTGTTGAGCTTTAAGAGTTCTTTATATATTCTACATGGATATGAGACTTTTATCAGATATAGGATACATAAATATTTTTCTCCAAGTCTGTGGCTTGACTTTTCATTCTCTTAACAGTGTCTTTTACAGGGCAAAAGTTTCAAAAATTTTAAGGGTACAATTTATCAAATTTTCTATTATGACTCATGTCTTTAGAATCACATCTAAAAACTTGTCACCATACCCAAGTTCACACAGATTTTCTTCTCTGTTTCTTCTAGAAATTTTAAACTTTTAGATTTAGAATTAGGTCAATGATTTATTCTGGGTTAATTTTTGTACCCGGTATGAGGTATGTGTCAAGGTTCTTTTTTAAAAATTTTTTTAATGAAAATTACATATATTTTTAATTGGGGTATAATTGTAAGCTTCTTTTCTTTTTTTTTTTTTTGACTTTTTTGCACATGGATACTCAGTTGTTCTAGAAACATTTGTGGGAAAGATAAAACTTTCTTCATTGAATTGCCTTTGTACTTTTGCCAAAAGTGAACTGTGGGTCTATTTCTGGGCTTTTTATTCTGTTCCATTGTGAAATGCACATACTCTTTCACCAGTGTCATACTGTCTGGATAACTGTAGCTTTATCATAAAATTTGAAGTCAGGTAGAGTGAGTCCTCAACTTTGTACTTCTTTTTCAGAGTTGTTTTGGCTTTTCTTTTTCCTTTGACTTTCCATCTAAATTTTAAAATTAACTTGTCTACATTTACAAAAACTTGCTGGAATTTTGATTTGGATTGTACTGAATCTATTTATCAGTTGACAAGATGGATATCTTAAAATACTGAGTCTTTCAATCCATGAACATTGTAGATCTCTTTATTTAGATCTTCTTTCATTTCTTTCATTAGTGTTTGTAATTTTTAGCATACAGACTCTTATTAGATCTGCACCTAAGCATTTCATTTTTAGTGCTATTGTAAATGGTATTGTTTTTGGAATTTTAAATTCCAATTGTTTATTGTATATAGGAAGATGACTGACTTTTATATATAGGCCATGTATCCTGTGATCTTGTTAAATTCACTTTTTAGTTCTAAGAGATGATTTTGTAGATTGGGATTTTCTTCAAGACCGTCATGTCATCTGAGAATAGAGGCAGTTTTATTTCTTTCTTTCCTATTTGTATGCCTTTTCTTTTTCCTGCCTATTGTAAAAACTTCCAGCAGAAGTTCTAGTCTTCGAACAAGATATTGATACGGAACAAGAGTGGTGAGGGAAGATATCCTGTCTTTGTTCCCATCTTAGAGGGAAAACATTCCTTTTTTTTTTTTTTTTTTTTTACCATTGAGGTTAGTTGTAGGTTTTATGTAATATGTAAATGCTTTCCATAAGGTTAAGGAACTTCTTTTCTATTTCTAGGTTGCTGAGAGTTTTTTTTATCACAAATAGATGTTGAATTTTGTCAAATGCTGTTTTTGGAAGCTACCAAGATATCTATATGGTTTTTCTTCTTCAGTCTCTTAATATCATGAATTACACTAATTGATTTTAAAATATGTTGAACAAGCCTTGTATTCCTGGGATGAATCCTGCTTGATTGGCATGTATAGTCTTTTTTTTTTTTTTTTTAGTACTTTTATTTTTTTAATTATTTTTTTAACATCTTTATTGGGGTATAATTGCTTTACAATGGTGTGTTAGTTTCTGTTTTATAGCAAAGTGAATCAGTTGTACATATACATATGTTCCCATATCTCTTCCCTCTTGCGTCTCCCTCCCTCCCACCCTCCCTATCCCACCCCTCCAGGCGGTCACAAAGCACCGAGCCGATATCCCTGTGCCATGCGGCTGCTTCCCACTAGCTATCTACCTTACGTTTGTTAGTGTATATATGTCCATGCCTCTCTCTCGCCCTGTCACAGCTCACCCTTCCCCCTCCCCATATCCTCAAGTCCGTTCTCCAGTAGGTCTGTGTCTTTATTCCTGTCTTACCCCTAGGTTCTTCATGACATTTTTTTTTCTTAAATTCCATATATATGTGTTAGCATACGGTATTTGTCTTTTTCTTTCTGACTTACTTCACTCTGTATGACAGACTGTAGGTCTATCCACCTGATTACAAATAGCTCAATTTCGTTTCTTTTTATGGCTGAGCAATATTCCATTGTATATATGTGCCACATCTTCTTTATCCATTCATCCGATGATGGGCACTTAGGTTGTTTCCATCTCCGGGCTATTGTAAATAGAGCTGCAATGAACATTTTGGTACATGACTCTTTTTGAATTTTGGTTTTCTCAGGGTATATGCCCAGTAGTGGGATTGCTAGGTTACATGGTAGTTCTATTTGTAGTTTTTTAAGGAACCTCCATACTGTTCTCCATAGTGGCTGAACCAATTCACATTCCCACCAGCAGTGCAAGAGTGTTCCCTTTTCTCCACACCCTCTCCAGCATTTGTTGTTTGTAGATCATTTGATGATGGCCATTCTGACTGGTGTGAGATGATATCTCATTGTAGTTTTGATTTGCATTTCTCTAATGATTAATGATGTTGAGCATTCTTTCATGTGTTTGTTGGCAGTCTGTATATCTTCTTTGGAGAAATGTCTATTTAGGTCAGTCTTTTGTATATATTTCTGGATTCAATCTTCTGAAGTTTTTTTGAAGAAATTTACATCTAGACTCACAAAGAATAGTGGTTTGCAATTTTCTTTTCTTGTAATATCTTTGTCTGGTTTTAATATTAGCTTAATTCTGGCCTCATAAAATGACTTAGAAATTGTTTCCTACTCTTTTTTTTTTTCCCCCCTGCAGGAGATTGGGTAGATTTGGCATTATTTTTTTCCCTAAATGATGGTGGAATTCACCAGAAGCCATTTATGCTTGGGGTTTTCTGTGTGGGAAGGTTTTCAATTACAAATTCGATTTCTTTAATAAATACAGCACTATTCAGACTCTATTTCTTTTTCAGCGAATTTTGGTAGTTTATGTCTTTCAAGGAACTGGTCTATTTCACTTAAGTTGCCAAATTTATGAGTCTACAGTTGTTTGTTTTATTCTCCTGTTATCCTTTTAGTGTCCGTGAGGTCGAGAGTGAAGTTCCCTCTTTCATTCCTGGTATTGTTATCTATGCCTTCTCTCTCTTTTTTTTTCTTGGTCAGACTCACTAGAGGTTTACCAATTTTATTGAGTTTTTTCAAAGAATCAGTCTTTGGTTTCATTGGTTTTCTCTATTGTTTTTCTGTTTTTTAAAAAAATTTCTTTAAAATTTTTGGCTGCGTTGGGTCTTCATTGCTGTGCGGCCTTTCTCTGGATGTGGCGAGCAGGGGCTACTCTTCATTGTGGTGCGTGGGCTTCTCATAGTGGTGGCTTCTCTTGTTGCGGAGCATGGGCTCTAGGCACATGGGCTTCAGTAGTTGTGGCACACGGGCTCAGTAGTTGTGGCTCACGGACTCTAGAGCACAGGCTCAGTAGTTGTGGTGCATGGGCTTTGCTGCTCCGTGGCATGTGGGATCTTCCCCGACCAGGGATCAAACACGTGTCCCCTGCATTGTCAGGTGGATTCTCAACCACTGCACCACCAGGGAAGTCCCCTGTTTTTCTGTTTTTAGCTTCACCGATTTCTGTCTTCATCATTATTCTTTTATCCCTTCTGCTTGCTTTGGGTTTAATTTACTTTTCATTTTCTAGTTTCTTAAGGTGAAAATTTAGATCAGATCTTTGTTCATCCTTAATATAAGCTTTTAGTGCTATGAATTTCCTCTGAGCACTGTTTTAGCTGCATCTCACAAAGTTTGATGTGTTGTGTCTTAATGTTTATTCAGTTCAAAATAATTTTCAATTTTGGTTGAGACTTCCTCTTAGAACCATTTCCCCCCAGTATTTGGGGTTTTGCCCAAATTTGTTTCTGTTATATTCTACTTTTATTTAAACTATCAATGAAGAATATATTGTTTTCTTAAACATTCAATTATCTTTAGAGCAATTAAAGTGAGAAAAAATATTTTATTTTAACTTTGTATTTTCCATTTCTCTTTTTTTTGGGGGGGCGTATAGTTGTTTTACAATGTTGTGTTAGTTTCTACTGTACAGCGAAGTGGAGTGGAGTTCCCCGTGCTCTACAGCAGGTTCTTATTAGTTATCTGCTTTATACGTAGTGGTGTATATATGTCAATCTCAATCTCCCAATTCATCCCACCCCGTATGGTCCATTTCTAATACTCTTCATTTCTTTGTGTAGATCCAAGTTTCTGACCTATATTGCATTCCTTCTGACTGAAGAACTTGTTTTTAACATTTCTTGTAGAGCTGCCACCCTGCTCCGTCTGCTGTCTCCAGGGTCTCCAGGTCTCCCTCAGCCTCCACACTCAGCTTTTAGCACGTTATTACAAGTATCTAGCTGAATCTTCTTATTGGCTCTACGGCCTCTGACAGTATCTGCCCCAGGTAAGGAAAAGCATGGGTCCTGTTTCTTGCTACAGGCGCTTGCCTCTTTGAAGATTTCCAGTTAGCTATTTGCTCTTGTGACCTTAGTTCTCTAAGGGGGACAAGGAAAGTAATTAATTTGCAGTTTGTCCAGCAGTTTTCTTGTTGTCAGGGTGGGTGTGACTCTCTTTCCAGCTCTCTGTGTCGCCATGCTGAATCTAGAAATCCAAAGAATCCTTTTTTGAATTCCTACATTTCATATTTGTTTTTTTTCAAATCTTCTTGATCTTTGAAAATGCTGTCCTGCCTTTTGTTATTGCTTATGTTCTTTTGTTAATCCATGCAAGTTTAAATGTATCTTTTTTTAGTGGTGTCTTTCAGGTTTTTCCATTTCCTCTAATTCTTGAGTGCTGGTTCTTCCTGTGTCGAGTCTGCCCATCTGTCTTCCACGGTGCTTCCTCATGTAGCTTCAGTGGTGTTTGCGTGCGGAGTTTTGATCACGTCACTTTGAATTTTGATTTGCTGTCAGCAAGGACTATCCTTTCTATGGAGGATCCATAATGCCATGTGTTGTTTGCATTTTCCTATGGAACAGCTTTTCATTTGTTTTTGCGGGGGGGGGTGTCTCAGGATTTCACTGTTCTGGACCAATCTTCACGTTTAACTCTTGAGTGTGGTTCCTGCTCCCTTTGGGCGGTATAAATTCACATCTGCACAGGGTATAGTCCGAGGTTTTGATTTCTTGCAAGTCATTTTTTTAATACAAAGTACCTGGAGACTGAAAGTTTCCTTGCTGCTTCCTGGGACGAGGACACAGAATTTTCTTGTCTGCCTCTCAGGCTGGCCAGCCTTTTGACACATCTGGGTCTTGAGGAGCTGGCTCAGTACCAGTTCCCTCTTTCTTTCTTCTCCAGTCCTCTCCCTGGAATTAAAATCCCAGCTTTCGGGCCAAGTCTGAAATCCTTGTGGGTCTCCATGGCAACAGCGTCTACACTCTGTTCTGAGGCTTCTCTTCGTTTCCGGAGCCCAGGAATTTCTATCCCCCAAGTACACTGTTAAGAGAAAGTGATATCATACCGGACGATTCTATTAGTTTGTTTCTAGAGGGTCCTTCCACTCCTTGCCCCCAGATCTTCCTCCTTTCAGCTCGAGCGGCCATGTGGCTGGAAACGGACTAAGTACAGCTCTCATGTGACTAGAATTTGGGTGACCCCCCCAAATGCAATGTGTCTCCCTCCAGTTTCCTTAAGAAAGAGAGATTCGGGTCAAAGCCAGTTTGAACCCTCACCCTCCTTAGTTATATGGGTTATGGAATTTAGTGATATCTAATTTCTCTTCTTGACCACTTGAATGATTTGTAAATACGAAGGCTACACATGTTTTTTTTACTGTCCGTGTGACAATGAAGTCAGGGCATTTTGCTTTATATTCAGGGAGTTCATATTAGATCTTTAGTTATTTTAATGCACGTTTAACTACTACCCATGCTTACCGAAGTCAACTAACTTGCTACTTACGTTAAGAGGAAATGTATGAAAAAAATGTCACTTTCCCAATATCACCGGCAATTCCTATTAGTGATGCTTTTTCAAATTCCCAGATAGTCACCAGTTGAGGAGCATTCTGAATTAAGCATCTCAAATTTCTGCACTTTGCTTTCAAGAAGAATGCTCTACCCCTCGATGATGTTCTAGAGATGCCACCAATGGAAGATGAAATGGAGGAGAGACTCAAGATATTCCTAGATCATTACCTTAAGTTCCCCAGTGAAATAAAAAGAGAAATATTAAGTGAAAACATTCTCCTTAGTAAGGGATTGCATTTCTTGTTATTTCATTAATTACTAAGGTACTGACTGTATACTTTTTTTTTTTTTTTTTTTTTTTTTTTTGCGGTACGCGGGCCTCTCACTGTTGTGGTGTCCTCTCCCGTTGCGGAGCACAGGCTCCGGACGCACAGGCTCAGCGGCCATGGCTCACGGGCCCAGCCGCTCCGCGGCATGTGGGATCTTCCCGGACGGGGGCACGAACCCGCGTCCCCTGCATCGGCAGGCGGACTCTCAACCACTGCGCCACCAGGGGAGCCCTGTATACTTTTTACTTTAATAACTTTCCTCCAGTAAAGGGCAGACCTCCAAAAGGAATTTACTGGGTAAAGTGGCCAGTCTTTAATATGTAAGATGTGGTTTATTTCTGTGACCCCTCGAAGCAGTTTCATGGAGCAGTAAGCTATAAGACAAGCAGCATAGCCAGCTGGCGTAAGAAGTGCAAACGCTTTGCACGAAGATGCTGTTTTATCAGCCAGTCTTTTTCTCATCTGTAAGGTTAAGGTGCTCTATTACATCCACTCTAAGTTTGTTTCAAGGCTAAGAAAGAACTATAATCAAAATTCCAGAGGCGTTATGGGGTTGAGATCCTCCAGTCTGGGAGTTTATAAATTGATGGCAGAGAGGATTGTCAGATAAAATGCATCCATTTGGTTCCTGAGAGGAGGTCACAACAGGTCTCACTCCTGCTCTTGTTTCAAAGTGTCCATCGCAAGAGTTTTAGGAACACGTACAGCTACTTATTCACGCGTCAGCCTCCTTCCAGACAGGGAACCTCTGGGCAGGATTCCGTTCTCCCTGTTTTCGAAACATACCACCACTGTGTGTGCATAGGCCATGTAAATGACGACACGGTTTTTCTCATACTTGCCCTTTCAGGTTTTGAGCTCTGAGTTTGCTTTAGGAAACACAGTCATTCTCCTGCTATTATGATCCCAGGGCACTGCTGCTTCTCATTCTTCTTCTTGCAACTTTCAGCTCCCTCTTAACCACCCTCAACCCCGACAGGCCCTACCTGTGCAGCCCCAGCTGATCCCTCCCCCAGCTCAGACTGAGACAGGATCATTTAAACTCACGCCAAAGGCTCGTGCCTGCTTGTGTGTTTGAAACACGTCCTTGGTCCCAGCTGTCTCGTACCCTAGAAGGGAGTAGAACTCTGAGTGAATTGGGGAAGGCAGCATCACGCCGCACCTGGAGGAGGTGGGATCCAGGTGTGGGAGAAGCGGGCCAGCGTGACCGTGGTGTTGGTGCTGGCATCGGTCCTGGGGATCACGAGGAAGCAGCCTGGCTAGGGCAGCACTGCATCCTTCTTTATAGACGCCCACATTAAATCCAGGATTCCTTAGAGTTAATTTCCAAATCATGAGCAAAAGGAAAGGGAATTTTCATTTCAGATGTAGAACTATGGATGGAAGAAAGTATTATAAGAATTTTGTCTCTTTGCCTAGGTAGCTCATTAAAAATTTTTTTTCTGGGCCATGCAACGAATAGGTCGTGTTACACTGATTGAATTCACAGTGGTGAACCAAAGGAACAGGGCCAGTCTGATTTACTTTGAGACATGATGAGGAAAAAGGATTCACTGTTCAGATCCAGAGAGTGAGGCAAATACCTTCTAAGCTCGCAGGTGCTGTTACGCCCTATTCTGTCCATCCAGCCCTGCGCCAGTTCAGCATCTCCGCGCTGTAGGTGCACTGACACGTGTGCACCACAAGATGGAGCCCTTACAGCAGCTCATCTCCCAGGGCTTCCTTCCACCCTGTTCACGCTTCGGAAAGTGAAGCAAACATGGCCGTGAAGAGGTGCACACAGGCCTTGAGTGGATTAGAGACTGTTCCAGTCATTGTGCCTGAGAGCAGATCTGTCCTCGGCCCGATCTCGATCAACATCCTTATCAGCGTCTTCCAGGAAGACACAAAAGACAAGCTTTAGCAGGAGGGCGGGTGATGGAAAACCAGGGAGGAGCATGGGGGCCTCTGGACATATCGTAAAGATTCGGGGGGCTTTTCCGCGGGCTGCCAGTGGACAGGGATGGAGGCACAAGGTTGCCTTTGATGGAGCAGCAAAAAGAGCTTTGGACAGTGAAAGGGCAGGTCTGGACGAGCGTGTCACGATAGCTGTGATGCTGATAACCGTACCGTCTCACGCAGTGCTACTCAGCGTGCGGGCCATGCGCCGCCCGTGGGAAATGGCGTGCTGTCTGTCCTGGATGAGGGCAGGCGCTCCTGCCAGGGGTCAGTGAAATTCATCACGAAGTACATTGCTTAGTGGAGCCAAACAGGTAAAACTCACCTGGTGAGGGAAGCAGGGCATCCACCCACATTCCAGCACCAACTCTTCATCTTGGGAAGGGCCTGCCTTTGAGTAGCACTGAATTGCAAAGGCTCCTTGGCGTCAGTACTAAGTACTTAGTACTAATGGTGCTAAGTACGTTAAGTGCATCCTCACCTTTGGATAGAGGCACAGTGGACTTAGGGCCACTGCCGTGAAAGGTGGACGTTCACATGTTGGACCAAACTGCCTCGCTTTCCTCATCTGATGGGTGGTAGCAGTAATATCTAACACAAAGCGCTGTCATGCTGGAGGTCAGAAGTATAACGCAGGCAAAGTTCATGGCGCGTTTCTCGGCACATGGTACAAATGTGCTTATTCCCTGCAAGTGAGAATTAGTGTGCTTCTCCTTAATACCTCTTGGAGGAAGATACTGTTGTTTTCCCCGTTTCGTAGGTGAGGAATTGGGCTGAGTTTCAATGAAGCTTAACAGCGTCCTGTGGTCATTGCCGTTCCTGCGTGTCAGGGCCCAGGCTGAAACCCAGGGATTTTCTGACTCTAGATTCCAAACAGGTGCTTGTTGATCATAGCACACTGCTCGTTCCTGGCTGGGCTAGACTAGTGGCTTTTAAATTTGTTGACCAAAGCTCAACTGTAGTCATAACCTAGTACCACTGCCGCCCACCTCCCCCCAGGTACACAGACACATATATAATCTGAAACAAAACTTACATGAACTAATACTTGCCATTCATAAATGCGATGCACTCTGATATCTTCTACTCCACTGTATTTCATTTTTGACGAGAAAGCGGGTGGTGACCTATTGAATTGATCTCCTGGGCCACAAATGGGCTGGAACCCACAAGGTGAAAATGCTGTAATAGCAATTCCTATGAACTCTTCAGTTCTAATTTTCTCTGATTCTCCAAAAAACAAAACAAAACAAAAAACACAAACAAAAGCCTTCAAACCCAATTCCCTTCATCCAGAACAGAAGACCTGAACTTGGGAGCAGTTCATGTGGAAAAGAATAAGGGTTTTAGCCGAGGCTGAGTTGCGGAAACACTGCAAAGGTGAGGGCAGAAGGCTTGCCTTCAAGGCCCCCGCAGGAGCCCTGCATTCCCTCTGGGTGCCAAGTTCTAGGAGAAGTCAACCACCTGAACACGTTCGGAGAAGGACAGTCAAGGTGGAGCTGGGTCTGAAATTGTTCAAGGAGCCAGTCATGTTTCATCTGATTTTGATGGGAAAGAGTCTCTAAACCATAAAAAAAAGACAAAAAAGTATATTATGATAATAGGTCTCTAAGGTAGTTGAGTAAGTCTTGGCCCGTCTGATGCATTATCTCACATCAAGCTTATTTTTATTGGGTTTTTGGATTTTGGTGTCTAAGCTGAGAATCATGCAGAATGATTGTTGCTGCACTTCCGTCCTGTGAAAGGCAGGCAGGAAACCGCCCCTCCCAGGGTAAGTGGAGGAGCTCTCAAGCTTGCCCTTGGCCAGACGTTTGCCCAGCTTCAAAGGGGTTTCAGAGGGCGGGACCGACTGCAGCCCAGGCTGTGCCTTGGAACTCAGACATTCCTCTCCTGGAGCCTGGCCCACCCGGCGGGAAAGCCCCCTGTTTCTGATGCTCTGGGCTGGTGGGAAGCTCTTGCCCGGTTGTTTCCCTCCCTCCTGGGCTCCAGCCGAGAGCCGATTCCCCATGAGTCAGGAAAGGAGGGAGTGAGAGGCTGAGCGGTCCCTCCCCGGGTTTCACGGGGCCTCGGGAACGCCTGGGGCTGGAATTCCCCCTGGAAGGTGGCTCCAACAATAGAGGTTTGCGCTGTGTGGCCGGTAGGGCGTTCTGCTGGAACAAGTAGCAGCAGGTCTGTTGGTAGTTTGTTAGATTCAGGAAGGAAAGGGGAGAGGGGAGTCAAGAATGACTCAAAGTCTATGTGGTTGGGAAACCTCGGAGCAAAATCAGGCCACCAGAACACAGTGGGAAATCTGAAGTGGTACAGACCGGGGGCGGGGGGAGAGGATGGAAGTGTGGATGGTACTTCGTTTGTGGCTTAGAGTCGGAGCTGTGTCCGTGAAAGTCTGTGTTCATGAGAGCGGGAGGGGTTAAAATGCTCTGTAGATCTTGCCGCACAGCTGCTTACCGTCCAATGTTAAATCCTGGTCCTTGGGGCGAAACGTGGTCGTAGTTAAGGGTGAAGTGGGTCTTAGGGATGTTGGAGTTGGGCTGTTGTCCTAGATGACATTTATCTGCTGGCATCCTGGATTGAGTTCCACTTTTAGGATATAATTAACACATGCATTTTGGGTGGTTCTTTCAGTAGACCTAAAATGAACGGGTTAACGAGGTGCTGTCTGAAAACGGCTGTCTTCATTTTATTCTGCTCTCTCAGGTGGGGAGAGACCAGTGGCCCCCCGCAGCCCCGCACCTCTTCTAGTTGATGGAGATGAAGGGAGGGGCTGCTGAAGCAGAGGAAGTTGTGCGCATGCGCGCCTCGGGGCGGAGTCGGGAGGGACGAACTGATGGAGCTCGATGCTGACAAAAGCATCACTTGTCACGTATGGGGCATGCCCTATGCACGAGCAGTGTTCTAAGCACTGTATAGGATGGTCTCATTTGATTTCAACAACCCAATTAAATGATTACTATTACTGCCCTCCTTTTATAGTTAAAGAAACTAAAGCACAGAGAGGCTAGCGGATTCGCCCAAGGTTGCGGAGCTGGGATGGCCTGACCACCAAGCTGCACCATGAACACGTCCCAGGCAGGTACTGTCCTCACCTGGCTTGATAAACCGGCAGAAGGCGGTAGAGTCGGAAGCTGGAGAGACTGTTTTCTAGGGGGGACAGTGTTGCTTCGAGTGCCCGGGTGATAAGTTGTGATCCAACATCAGGGAGAGACACATGCTTCTCTCATTTTCCAAAGGCCATGGGGAAGTCAAGGCTTTGGGTGCTTCCACGGGGAGGGCCATGGCCCTCTGAGAAGCTCCACACCCCCGAGCGCCGGCAGCCCTGCGGTCGAGCCCCCTCAAGCGCTCATGAGCGGTGGATTTCCGCAGGGAAGCGGGGTGGACCGTTCAGGGGGATGGCAGAGAAGGGCACTTAGGAACTGGCCAAGGACCAAGGCTCTGCAGCAGCTCAAGGGACACCACCCAAGCCAGCTGAGCTCAGGAAAATGCAACCTACTTGTCCCCACGGGCAGCTGAGGTCCGGAGAGGTGCTGAAGGAGTGAGGAACCTCCACTCTAAAAACAAATCTTTATTCAGTTTCTTTCTATCAGTTCCCAGAACCTGTTCAAAGCACAAAGCAGGGGACGTTTTCTACCAGGAAAATAAGCTCACCTCAGTTGTCAAGGGGTTTTGGAGGGACAGGAACTGTCTGGGGTCTGCTTCTCAGCCAGGCTTGTGTCCCCAGAGTCAAGGGCACATAACAGATGCTCAACCAGCGTCCCCCAGCCTGAGCATTCCACACGCGAGAGGAACAGGCCGTGTCCGGTTTTTAGGGGACAAATGTAGGGCTTTTCCTTGAAGCTGTTTAGATGCTGCATGAGGAAATGCAAATAGGAAACATCTGACAGTAAACCAACAAGCAGTTTTTACATAAAGATGAAAAATTCAGTCCCCAGACCAGAACAGCACATGGAGACGAGACGCAAAGCTTAAAGCCATGAGAAGGAGAAGAGAAGCAGCGGCACCTTCACATACTGCGGAGGAAATTGGCCTTGGGAGAGAACTTAGGTTTCACAGTCTTCACCCCAAATTCCAGAGTCCCCGCCTGCTCTGACCCTCTGTCTGTCACTTTTCAGTCTGCAGCCCGTCGGTGATGGTGATGCCGCCACTGCCTGGACCGTGTGGGGCCTCGTACCCTCAGTGCCAGTGCTGTGGCGTGGCTGGGCCACAAGGAGGGTGGGTAGGGGGCAGCACGTTTTGCGCGGTTCCTTTTGCTTGGCGGGTTGGAGTACAGACTAGAGTGTTTTCCGTTTACTTTGCTCGTTGCCTCCCTCTTTGTTGTGAGTTGCCCTTGAGATTCTGACTGCACTGTCTGGTGAGGCTGCTGATTCTTGAAGTCACAAGTTATGCGTTATGTAAGAGTACGTGGAAGCATTTTACTGGGAACTCTTTCAAATAGTCACTAAATGACTAATTCTAATTCAGGGAAGATCTAGTGGGCCTACCCTCCTAATGACTGATAACTTTGCTGGGAGCTTTCGGTTATATTGTTCAAGAATCAGAAAAAAAATTCCTGCAGGGAGGGATTATTAGCCCCATTTGAAAACTGAAGTTTAGAGAAATTAATTGTCTAATCCTTTTACTGAAAGAGACAAATGGTCCACATATGTGATTTCTTTTAACAAGCTGCAAAATAGATAGATGCATAAATCCATAAATACAAATATGTTCAGTACCTAACACTGATTAAAAATACTCTTCAGAACATCTTTGGAAAATAGGTCAGAAATAGCGTTTCATTCTATATCTCGTGGTACATTTTGGACAAGGTAGAAATGAAATTGTTTGCACACCTGCATATCAATGGAAAAACTGGCCATTTGGAGATGACATCCTTACAAATAAATTAGTAATATTGTTTCAGCAGCACTAAATGCTCCGAGGAGAATAAAACAGAGTGACCTGCTGCACAGTGACTGGGGTAAGGTGAGCTGACATTACAGGGTGGCCTCAGAAGGGCTCTTAGCAGAGACATCAGAGCTGAGACCCAACTGGGGAGGAGGAAAGAGCCCTGTGTGTGACTGGGGAACAGCACGGGGGGTGTGCAGAGCCCTTGTGGGGCCAGGACTGGGTAGGGGGCGGGCTGGGCAAGGAGAGGGTCAGAAGACTCAGCACCATTTGAAACAGTGTTACTTGTGAAATTACTTGTGAATGGTCTACCATCCTCTAAGAACCTAAACTCCAAATGGCCGGGGACTCATCTGTTTACTCTTGTTTCCTGCTCTAATCTAGCTCTGGCACTGCGTCTGGTACATAGTAGGTAGGCAGTAACATTACTCAATGAAAGACAAAAAAAAGCTACTGTAGTCAAGTCTATCCAACCCAGGTCCTTACCTTGCAGACGCGTTAGATACTCAGCAGAGGGGAAGCTACTTCCAGCAGGATGGGACCTGCCCTGGGTTTAGGCTGGTCAGCCTCTGATTCTCCACTGCACCATCCTGCCCCCTGCTGCTTGGCGTATCAAAAAAACCCACAAAAAAACAAAAACGGTCAGTGTTTCTAAAAGCACAGGTTCTTCTGGACAGAATTTCTCACTCTCCGGAATTGACATTCTAAGCTACATTCGAAGGAACTTTGTTTCTTGTGTGTTCCACTCACAAAAATGATATTTTCTGTATCAAGGAGGAAAACAAACAGACTGTGCCTTTTCTCTGAGCATTAAAACAAATATAAGACCACAACGCAATAGCAAAACACCCCGAATAAGCCAGTTACAAAGTGGGTAAAGGATTTGAACAGACATTTCTCTGAAGAAGAGACACAAATGGCCAACAGGGGTATGAAGTGGTGCTCAACACCATGAATTATCAGGGAAGTGCAAATCGAAGCTACAACGAGCTGTCACCTCACACACGTTAGGATGGCTATTATTTTTTAAAAAGTGTAGGTGAGGTTGTGGAGAAGCGCAACCCTTGTACACTGTGGGTGTTAAATTAAAATGGTGTAGCTGCTATGGAGAAGAGTATGGAAATTCCTCAAAAAGTTAAAGCTAGAACTACCGTATGATCCAGCAATCCCACGTCTGGGTATTTATCTAAAAGAACTGAAATCAGATCTCAAAGAGATATCTGCCCTCCCATGCTCATGGCAGCTCTTCACACAATAGCCAAGATACGGCAGCATCCCAGGTGTCCACTGACAGATGAACGCATAAAGGAAGTGAAGTCCATACACATATGAAGAAAGAAGAAAATCCTGCCAACTGCAGCAACATGGATGAACCTGGAGGATGTTATGCTAAGTGAAACAAGCCAGTTACAGAAGGACAAATACTGCATGATTCTACTTACATGAGGAATCTAAAATAGTCACTCATAAAAGCAGAGAGTACAAGAGTGGTGGCTAGGGAGGTGAGCGAGGGTAAAGGAGAGCTCTTCAATGGTTGTAAGGTGTCAGCTCTACTTGATGAGTGAGTTCTAGAATCTGCCATACAGCATGGTGCCTGCACTTTACAGTGTGGTGTGCACTTCAAAATGTGTTAGGAGGGTCGGTCTCATGGTGAGTATTTTTACCATAAAAACAAACAAACAACAAACAGAAACAAAGGGACACAAGGAAACTGGGAGGTGATGGATCAGTCTGTTCCCTCGATTGTGGTGATGGTGTCATGGCTGTTGTGCAGACGTTCAAGCTCATCACATTGTACGCATCAGATATACGCAGCTCCTTGTGTATCAGTTACACCTCAGTAAAGCTGTTAAAAAAAACATAAAACAGTACGAGACCCTCAACCAGGGGTTCTGGTGACCGAAATGAAGGTAATGAAGATGACAAGGGATTTATCACCCTCTGGGGCCCCCACCTCCCTGGGCAACTGGCATCGCTCAGAGCTGCTCTCTGCCTGGGCTGAAGACATACTTACATAGGTGTTGAGAGAGTGACAAGTGAAGCTAATGCTTGCATATTAATAGTCTAATACAAAAGATTACTGGCTTGTGACTGTTAGAAGTCAGGGTTTCCCCCCCCACCCCGCCACAGGCCCACGTCTTAAATGGAGCAGGCACTTAACAGATGTAGGTTGAGTTGAACCAATCTACTTGTTATGGGGACTTGACCTCCACTTCATGGTGTCTTATTAAACGAAAACATAGTTTTCAAGATAAATATTCAAAACGTCAACTTCGAAATAAGGTGAAAAGCTCCCATGTTCACATGCCACATTCTATTTGTATGCCACAGACGATCTATTGAACAAAATGGGTTATTTTGTTGGCAATTTAATAAAGTTTAATTGAAAGTAGATTATTTGGTTGGATGGTATAGGCAACTAGAAAGGAAAAGCAGTTACAGGTGCTGTAGTCTGGACGTTTCTTTATCAGAAGAGGAAAAATGTGCTCTCTGTTACATCCTAAGAGCCGTGAATCTCAGACGAGCTCTGGTCTTCGCTAGCGTGAGTCACATGCAGTGTTTGCAGTTGCTCCAGGTAATCCGGTGACGACGCAAATGTCACTGTTCCCTCCGACCGGCACAAACAAGAGCCAGGTTTACTCCCGAGCAGTGTCCCTGAGCCACAGGCTCCCTAGGATGCCAGGCCCTGGACTCTGATTCTTCCGAACTCCAGCCCTTCCTTTAAGAAATCCTGGAGGCAACTGAGGAATTTCGTTTTGGAAATTACAGGTGGAATATATGCTGTTTTTCTCCCTGCCCTTATAAAAACAGAAAACGGTAATTAAAATTTTAAGCTTTATAACTGGGTTTTTAAAAGGGAGGATGTCTTACACTTCGATTGAAATGTGGAAGATTGCTTAATTGTGTGGAAAGTACGCCAACGATGGTAACGAAAGCAGGAAAGCCCGCAGCTAAATCATTTTTAGTCTTGGTTGCTGTGGGGAATGAACTTATTTTTCTTGTGGGGAACTTTTGCAGATGTTTCTAAGGAATTCTAGCTTTCAGAGATTGTTTGGACAACTGTTCTCAAGTTCAGGAACCTGTGGGCCGTGCACAGGACTTGGAATCGATCCTCAGGGCCCTCGGGGACCAATGGAGGGTGGTCAGAGGAATAATATGATCAGCCTTAGGTTTTAGAAAGAATAACTGACATTTTTTAAACTATGGAGGCAGACAGGAGAGTGACTTACAGCAGGGCCAGACCAGACGGAGGCCTGACGGCCAGTGGGGAGGCCGCGGGGAAGTGTGATGTGGGTTGACTCCTAGGGAGGCGAGGGGCCAGATCGGAGAGCACGAGAAGGAAGGAGCAGTGATGCGTGTAGGGACCCGGTCTCCAGCGGGAGAAGGCAGAGTTTGACACGGCTCTGCGGTTTCTAACCTGGATGACATTAACTTCTCATGTTCTTGCAACTGCAGTGTTTCATGTTCCGTGAGTAACACTGAAGCGGCAAGCATATTCCTAGTGTGCAGAACAGGTAAGTTGAGAGGAGAAGCTTCCGGAGCATCCTGGCGAGAACATGGGGCGTGGAGTGGGGGGCACCCCTGGGCGCGTAACTGCGGCAGCCCGAGTCCGCTACGGGAATGTCAGCCGTTGTCTTAGAGGATTTTCTGGCGGTCCAGGCGGAAGTCCGTTGTCATTTCGCTTAAGCTCCTAGGTGCTCTGTGTGCTGTGGGGCTGGAAGGGGCATCAGGAATCCACTCCCCACCTCCTCCCGCTGCCAGCTCACATCAGATGCTGACAGGCCAGAGCCTTGGGGTCTTCTGGCCCCAAGAGCGCCGCTGGGGAGCCCCTCTGCTCTCGCTCAGGGCTGAGTTCCCTGGACACGCTCCCCAAGGGAGAAGGACGCGGCCGGTGCTGGGTTTCCCGTGAGGCAGCATCGCAACGTGGTCCAGGGTGCCTGCCCCAGTCCTTCACCCAGGGCAGATTATTTCTTCTCCTCCTCCTGTTTCCAAATCTGTCGGTTGGGAACAGTAACGGTAGGACTGGGCAGGGCACCACATACGGTGGTCAGTACATTGTGAGGGCCCAACATGTGAACAAAGATCTCGTTTCTTCTGGTCTGGTAGGTGGACGTCATTCAGGTGGGGAGACCTACGTGGCCAGTGGCACATCTGGTGTCATCGCTATGTGGTGGCATTCAGTGGCTTTATGTGGGGCTAGCGCGGGAGCATCTGCGTGGGCATGCAGGCTCTAGCACCCTTCCCCCAACGCCCAAGCATTGGGGGCGGGGCCACTCTGCATCCTCAGGAAGTGTGATGCAGAGTTTGGTTGCTGAGAGACCACAGCGGATTGCGGGGAGCGCCAGGCAGGGAAACTCTTTGAGCCCCGTTATCCCAGGAGCTGGGGATCCTCAGAAGAGGGTTTGTCAAGCTGGCCCCACTCCTGAACCTGTTAATAAATCCTTAACCTCCTTATTTCATTTGGCATATCTGAAATTAAGAGCATAACACTTTCACAGGAATGTACCATGAAATCTCTTTCTCCCTTTTGGCCAACCAGAGTTTATATATTTAAAACCTGTGATGTGGGTTCTGAGTAAACTCAGAGCGACTGTTCAAGTTAGTTGCCGTCAGCACTGTAGCAATAGGTGTTCAGTGTCTGTTGACATTTACTTTCTTTAGTCTCACACAGATTTCATAGCAACATAACACAAAAGCCGAACAGCATCCCTGGAGACTTGTAAGCACAGCAAAGGCCTGGATATACCACAGTGGAAGGATGCCTCAGTACAGGGAAACGCTAGAGAAGTTTGGCAAACGTGACTTAACCAGTCAAGCCGTGTAGAAAGGAAACATCGCAGAAGGTCAGCTTATAAAAAATAAACCATGGCTTTTCAGGTGATTAATCGGCAGTGTGTAAACTCTGGCCATTGGATTATCTTATTCCAGGTTAATCTACATAATCACAAAATAATTTTAGCAATTAGAAAATGGAGAAAAGATCAATGACAAATATCATTGCTAGAAAAGTCTATGAGGAATGTTGGTGAATGCCACATTCCAATTATTTATATATCCTGATAACATATGAATTAATACCATGGTGTTGTACATACAATAACTATACTCAGATAATGAAAATACACTCAAATATAAATGAAAATAATTTTTGACTTTTTTTGAGAAGGTATTTCAAATTTTTATGGCATCTCAGGGACATTATCATAAATATCACTTATCGTAATAAAGTACCGTAGCTGCAGAAGGCATATGAGATTGGCTGCCGAAGCACAGATGGTCCCCTAATATACCTAGAGAAAGATAAGGTCTTAATAGTTAGTATTAAGTAATTTAAAATGAAGCTTTCTAAAGTATCCACAGCTTTTCTATTACTCAAATGGTTTAAAACTCAGTTTCAAATTTCTTGTCTTAATTACGTTCATCTATGAAACTAGTGAATATGGGTATAACATTTTTACACCCATTAAGAAAATGATGACTGATTGATGATTGCTTTTTATTAAACAATTAATAAAGCTACCTGACATTTCAGAAAAGGCATCTTTGGATATTGAAATGATAACATTTGTCTATGATAAATAAGCCAGTCTCTGAAAGAAAAGAAAGATTTTTAGTAATGTTAGAGCTGGTAAAGTGTCATTATACATTTATAATCGTCCTCTAAGATTTCAATATTAATTGATCAGAAAAGCATTTTCATAGCAGGTACTAGACACATGGCATCTTCTTCAACATAGAAGAGAAGAGCAGGGTTTCAAAGGTCTTTGAAGGTCCCCAAGGGAGTTCTGTGCAAAGAGCACAGGGCCAGGCAAACATCTCCTATTTCTACAGATTTTGCCCTGGCGGGTGATGCAGGTGCTTGTCAACAGGCCTAACCCTAACCCCAACCCTAACCTAACCCTGACCCTAACCCTAAACACTCAAGGTGGCCCAGCAGTAACTGTGGACTCTTTCCGTTAAGTCTGCCCCCTGTTGTCTGCCCCCGGTCTCACCACTGACAAGGAAGGAGACCAAATCCTAAGAAAGAAAGAGGAAAACATAACTGGATTCCCTTTAAGCCCGGGGCAGAAGGGTCAGCCCGGGGGCTGGCTCTGGTTGCTGGGGGGCTTCCTAAGGAGATGGGAGATCGGGAGAAGGCCGAGAGGGGGGCGCTCCCGGGCCTCCCTCCCCCTCCGCTCCCCCTCCCCCCCCACACACTGGGAAGCTGGGTCCTGAGATATGCTTGCGTGTTGGGATGGGCCTCCGAGAACCTCCGTGCAGAGGACTGTCTTCCCCCTCCTGAGTCTCCATTTCCACGTGTGTGATGCAGAACAAGGACCTCTTCTGTAGGCTTGTTTGATTTTTAAGAGTCAGCACATTTTAAATGCTTTACAAGCATTAGCTATTGTTATATCTTTTTTAACGGTTAAATCTTCACACCATGACCCCAAGGCCCATACATTTGTCCAACAAACGGAAAAAGCAGGAAAGGACTGACCTGTAGGCAGTAATGTTGGCTATTTCATCAGAAATGTACGCTCACCCCAGGAGGAGCGACCTCAGGTTACGTTGATGTGACAGACTTGATGGCCATGGCTTTTCCTCACAGAAATGGTGACTCTCACTAGAACATTCCAGTCCAGGTCTTTTGTGGGTGGGGCTTGAGGCTTCCATCCTGCCCTGTATTCATGACGTCAGGGCCGGAAAGCACAGGGAACACACAGCGTTCTGTGCACAGATGTACAGCAGTGGTCTTCGGCCTCTGGAGGCCTGTTTCTGAATGCACACTTTTTGGCTAGGAGGATTTCTCTCATTCGGTCATTACAGGGTCTGATGGCCACACTGAAATGGATGTTGCCATTCTGGGGGGACCTGGGGGTGCCAAGAACCTGGCCTGTTTCCTGGGAGAGGGGTGAGGCTGGGCTCTGGAGCCGGGGCCTGGCCTGGGCCTGAGACCTGGACCCATGACTTCCTGGTGCCGCCTGGGGGAGTTTCTCAAGCTCTCTGAGCCGCGGTTTCCTTCCTGGTACGACAGGGAGGGTAGAGGAACTGACCTCAGATGGTCGTCGTGAAGGAAAGGCGTGCCCAGCACGTGTTAGCGGGGGCCGCGTGCCACGTCACCTTCACGTAACCCACAGCTGCACAGCTGCCTTCTGAGGTCAGGTCCGCCCCCAGGGCCCCGGAAATGGCCATTTGGTGGCGCCATCAGAGCCTGCAATGACAGGGCCCTAGAGCACTAACTAATACAGGTGTCCGCCTGACAAGACGCCCAAGCAGGCAGGCCTGTCTGGAGCCTAGAGCCCCCCCAAGCCCGGCTCTGTGCCCCCAGAGAGCAACCGTGGGGGAACGCGTTCCTGCCAAGCGTCCACTACACGTCTTCTGCCAATGGAGCGGGGAGCCCTCTCCTCCTGCCCGGACAGAGGCAGCCCTGATGTCTGGGGGGAGTCCCTACACGCCGATGGACAGCGGACGGGCTTGGCCTGCTAAGGTTTGAGCTGCCTGTGATGGGCACGTCGTCCCGTGCCCGGCAGTCTTCCTGGCACCTCGCTCACCGACGGCTCACAGCGCTCTTCTTTCCGACACCCGCCCAAGAGGTCACGCTCTACAGAAATCCTCCGCCACCTGCAGACCCCGTCCGCCGACACACGCACGTCCGCTACCCTTCCTCCTGGGACGCTGGAGGCCCCCGGTGTCCCCGTCCCGCTGATGCCCAGATGAGCACCTACACGTTGGAGGAATCGGCCACCTCCCGAGCTCCGCAGCTTCTCCCCAGCTCTGCCCACCCTCAAGGAGCCGGGCCAGGAGCGCAGAGCACCGCCCGCCGCCAGGACTCGGCCGTGGGTACCCGCCTCGCGTCAGTGAACTCGGCCTGCCCAGGACACGGGGCTTTGGGAGCCGGGGAAGCAAGTTCCGGGGTTCCAAGTGGAAGTGGGCCCCGAGCACAGCCTCCCCACGGACTCGGTGAGCGCCGCGGACTGAGCCGCCTGTCTGATGTGGTTTCGAGGTCTGTGCAGCGGTGCTAAGGCCCCATCGCAGGCCCTCCGCCCTCGGCCCTCGCTCCCAGTCAAAGGAAGGCACACCTTTCAGGCTGTGGAGGATGGAGGATCCCCAAGGAAAGCCCCGTCCCCCTCCTCCCCGCGGAAGGACCGGCCAGAGAAGGTGCTGCTCAGATCAAAGCCGTCCACTTCGAGCATCTCCTTTTTAAAATAACTTAAAACTTACATCGGAGTACGGTTGATTTATAATGCAGTGTTTTTGCTGTACGGCAAAGTGAATCAGTTATACATATACATACATCCACTCTTTCTTAGATCCTTTTCCCATACGGGCCATTACAGAGTATTGAGTAGAGTTCCCTGTGCTCTACAGTGGGTCCTTACTAGTGATCTGTTTTATATATAGTCGTGTGTATGTGTCAGTCCCAGTCTCCCACTTGGAGCATCTCCTCTTGGTGGCTGCTTGTTCCTTCCTTCCTAAGAGCTGTATTCGTTCAGTTGCCTCCTTTCTCCCTATCTGAGCTGTGACTTTGTGACCTAGGCTGGCCCAGGAGAGCTCCGGTGGTGGCCGGGCAGTAGAAAGGGTCAGCGCTAAGCTCAGAGCCCCTACCATCTCCCCAGACCCTGGGCCTCCCCTCCTGTTCCAAAGTGAAGGGGAAAAGATAAGAGATTACATGCTGTGGAGTTATCTACAAAGGGCTCAAATCAGCAAGTGCTACAAGCCACAGAGACAAAACAACCTTACAGGACAAGGAAGGTACTGAGGTGTGTGGGACTACCAGAGGAGGGTTCCAAAGCCCGACGGGGTTGGGGATCCCGGCTGAGTCCGTGGCGGAGGTGAAGCTCGGAGGCTCGCCTGGTCCCACCCTAGTACAGGGGGAGGGGGTTAGAGCCGACCGGTCCCCTTGCAAGTTCTGCCTGGAGCTCTGGGCCCACCCTTTGTCCTGGGTTTTCCCTGATTTTCTTACAGTTGATCTGAAATCCCTGTAGCTCAAAAGGCAATCTCACTTCTGTGTCTCCAAAGACAAATCTCAAGGGAAAAACTCTTCAATATAGGCAATTATTTTGTCTCCTTACATCTAAGTGCCTATTTGACATATTTTGTCAAACTTCCTTTAGTCACAGAATGTAATATTGTTATTCGTCAGTTAAGGTCTTTAGACGTACAGAGGGATGCCTACACCTGGCAGAATGAGTAGAGAACTTCCATTATATTCAGGTAAAAGGGCCAACTTAATATGGGCATCAATACCTAAGCAATTTTTTTTTTATAGCCTTACATCCAAATACCTTTCAGGAAACTACAAAAGGCTTTATTTTTACAGCTTAATTCAAAGCTTATCAAGGTCACAGGCATTTCACTTATTATCAGAAGGCTTCCTGAGGAAAAGTAGAGTAAAAATAGAGGCATGCAGGTTGCACAACTTTACTTTTTAATAGGTGGGAAGGAGAAGGAAAAATATTGCTACTGGTTTGAGGTAATTATTTTCAGCGTAATGGTCTTTGAATGCAGTAAGCAATGGGAAGCAAAATGACCTCACTTTGTAGATTCAGGAAAAAAAAATCACTCTTGTGGGAGAGGAATCTATTATAAAGTATTGGATTTGAGAATGTTTCACAAAATTTCAGGGTCCTCTGAAGCATTTCTGTAAAATCTTTAGGAGTAATGTCTGTGGTTGGTGTGATGTATCTGTGATTATTGCATTAGATCAGGCATTGCCGAAACATCCAAACTATTTATTTTACTGTCTGAATGTGTGTATTGGGGGTGGGGGAGGTGGAGGGAGATTTGTTTCAAGACCAGTGGCTGGCACACAGTAACGCTTCTCTCAGATAATTCTGGCTGCACATAACTGAAACATGAAAAATAGATATAAATATGTTTCTTATTAAAAAAATATGAATCCACAGTGCAGGGCTGATTTGGTGGATCTACAATGTGAGACCGAGGGTTCTTCTATCTTTTCACTCTGCTGTGACTAGCTACCATTCCCTTGGACCGTCCTGTGGTCCAAGATGGCTGCTGGAGCTCCGGCCATTGAACCACATTCCAGGACAGAAAGGAAGAAGAAGGAAAACGAAGAGAGAATCCCTCCGTATTTAGGAGCCTTCCTGAAAGAACCATACAACACTACTGCTTCCAACTCTGTGGTCAGACCCGGAAGCAGATGGCTGTGATGGACACTGGCAAGTGTGCTCGGCTTAAAGTACTTAAAGGGCTGGAGTTTTAAGAAAAAAAATGAATGTGAAGAGTATGTGCCTGGCACATACTAAGTACTCAATAAATATTAATGGTAATTATTAATAATGCAAAGAGCAGAACAGAAATCTTAAAAAGTGATGTGGAAAATCCAGTGGCCCCCATGCCTTTATTCCTGGGCTGTCTTGAGGGGAGGAAGAGGGCAGCTAGTATCACAGTATTAATCCTCGCAGACTGTGCTCGTCCTTTTCCAGAAACCAGTTTGATCAGTATTTAACGGTCTGTGTCTCTTTCCTTTCGTATAGTTTGCAGCATTTGTCAAACTGTTCTCAGCGATTTTCAGACAAATAAGCAAATGCACAGAACACGCCTTCTCCCAGAAACCTAACAAGCAAACGTTGCTGAAAATGAAGACTGACTTTCGGCCTAGATGAAATAGTTGGCGCTTAGTCATCAGTTCTGCCTCTGGCCTGCTGTGTTCAAATAGGAAACAGAAAGGATGCCATTAGGCCCGACAGAAATGCAAATATAACTGAGGTTTGCAAGTGACTCATCCGCGGAGGGTTCCTTTATGCCTTGTGCTGTTGCCACTGCACCAGACGTCGCCTCCCCAGCCCCGTGTGGCCTTGACCAGATGTGTCGCCAAGAGCCCTCTGTCTCTCCTCTCTGCCCGGGTAGGCGGTCCCCTCCCCTGGACTCACTGTGTGCTGGTCCTGCTGGCACGTGACACCTCCCTCCCCGACCCGCTTTGCTGGGGTGCTTTGAAATGAGGAGTAATTCAAGTTCTGCCCCATATTAGCTGTGTGGCCCTCAGCAAGTCGTTTCGTTGTCTGGACATCAGTGCACTGTCTGGGATGTTCTGGCACTGGATCAGGTAACCTCCAAGGACCCCTCTGGCTGGAAGCTTCTGTGGATTGTGTGGTTCTTTTAGTGTTGAAAGCAGAAAAGTTCTGTGAGGAATTGGGCTGTGCAAGTATAGAAAGGGATCAATCAAGCGCTATCAGTCAAGCGCTTTTCCTATCCATTATCGGCGGTAGACGTGAGCCGGCTCTAGCCTCAGCACAGAGGCTTGGTCCCTGCCTTCGACAACTTTTATGTGCTCAGCGTCTATTCCCTGCAAGGGACAGCCCAGCACACGGGACACATGCCCTCTGCTAGCAGCACTGCTCCCCATCCGACTCCAGGGGTCAGACGCTGGTGGGATTGTGGTGTCAGAATTCTTAGGGGCTGAATGTGTCATTTTCATCCTCACAATGACCAATTTTTCAAACAGTTATTTCTGTAAGTCTCTGATAACATCTTCAGGAGCCTAATCCGAGTTTTTCCTTGTACAACGGGGCCTTCAGGGTGTACACGCTCACTCTTGATAATCTTGGCATAAAAACTCCTGCTAATGATAGCATCTTTACTATAAATAGAGGTTTTTAGATGCCCTCTCCTCCTATTGTCCTATCTCTTACAATACTCAATGCATCTTAACCCTTTTTCTTTATTTCGTCATAAAACCGTGACCCTTGATGGTTGGGAGGATAACACAATAGACCAGATGTCTTAACCATGTTTGGATAAATCAGTCATCACCTTCTTTTTCCAAGAAAAATGAGGCAGAGCAGCTTGAGTGAGGCGTAGACTCTGCTTTCCATTTGGTCTTTCCAAAGCAAACAGAAAAAAGAGGTAACCGTCTGCTAGCTGTGCCGGGTCAGTTGTGAGGAATCGGGTCTAAGGATGTGCAACCATCGTTATTGTGAAAAGAGAAAGAGGCCACACTGTCAGTGTTTCGACTCATTTAAAATTGAGACTGAAAATAACCACCTCAGGAGAAAAGAGGATTGATTCATGACCTTAGTTCTAGTTTAAGTTTGAGGGGAATATAGATGTTATATGAAGCTAGGGAGACAGGCTCTCAATACAGTGGCCTTTCCCTCAGATTGAAGAACGCTTAGATTTACATTTCACTAGTATGTGATTTCAGAACTTTGCTTTTTACAAAA
This sequence comes from Monodon monoceros, assembly GCF_005190385.1. NCBI lineage: Eukaryota > Metazoa > Chordata > Mammalia > Artiodactyla > Monodontidae > Monodon > Monodon monoceros. The sequence continues at coordinate 72,797,543 of NW_021703770.1, read as the reverse complement.
ACATACGATCTGTGATGATGAGGCAATACACCAGTAGAGTCACTCGTCAAAGTATCTCGTGTTCTGTGAGGTGCGTCAGTCAGTGGGTTAGGTGTTTAGCATGCACGATATCATTCAGAGCAAAACAACCTTAGGGCATCAGAACGACTCCAGTTTACAGATGAAGAAAATGTAACATAGAGGGGGTTAAATAATCTCATCTTCGTCCAATTAGGAAATAGTATGCTCGGGATTCCAGCTTGCAGTAGGACCATTTGGCTCAAGCCCTGAGCTCTTTCCGAAAACTCTGATGTCCTATTAATAGGGCCTTGATTTGCGCAAATGCTGCCGTCACACAGCTTTCCGGGCGCGGGCATCAGATGAGTACAGAGCCCCTGTTCTGACGTGGATTCCCGTGGCATCATTAATCTAAGCCAGGCCAGTGCTGGCGGAGTCAGAAGGAGAAGGATTGGAAATAGGCCGTCAGGGGCAGGCAGGGATGTAGGAAACACAGCTCCTCAGGGTACTGTTAGGAGGACCCTGAAAATACACACATCATTATGATAAAAGGGAGAATAAGGGTGTCATGAACAATTCATGAAATAATGCCACTGGGGGCCTAAGGAGGGAGAGATCCTGGCGCCAAAGCCGTTCTGAACTCAGATCCACAGATGGCTATTGACGGTGGTGGGCTGTATCACGGGGCGAGAGGGTAAGGACAGACCTGTTAGAGGAAGGGGCACGGGGGACGGGCCTGAAGGATGGTTGGGGTTTGGGTGAGAAGAAGCACGTGTGGGACATGGCATTGCGAGCAGAGGGAATGATAAGCAAGAGGCGTGAAAATGGGAACCTCTTCTGTAGAGAAGCACCGCTTGGGACAAATACTGGGAAAAGCAGCCCTAAGCTCGTAAGACTGGGGCCTGGGAGCATTGCCGTCCAGGGATTTCAAACTTGAAGCCCATTCCTAGCTCACTGGGAAGCCTAGGAATGGGCCTCAGTTTGTCTATGATGTTTTATTGACACCTTGAGCGCATGCCCACGTTTCGGTTATTTTTGCTACATGATGAACCACTCCGATGCTAGCTAACACACTGACTTAAAACAGCAACAACTTATCGTTTCCCGTGACTCTGCCATCTGGGATTGCTCAGCCAGGAAGTAGAAATTTGCTCCAGGACCCCAGCCTGGTGTTTGGGGCCCTGTCGCCTATCTTGAGGCCTCCTTTATGTTTTGTGCCTGCCCTCCTGCTGAGAGTTTGAAGTAACAGCTAACCTGTCAAGGGGCTCCCCACCAAACGCCACCTCTGGGGATATTTCCACAATTCACGTAGAAATTCCCGTTGCTGTCAAGCACAGAATTTACAGAAAAGAGTGGACCTGGGACTTAACTGGTGGTCCAGTGGTTAAGACTCTGCGCTTCCACTGCAGGGGGCACGGGTTCGATCCCTGGCTGGGGAACTAAGATCCCGCACACCACACAGAGCGGCCAAAGAAAAAAAGAAAAAAAAAAAAAAGAAAAAAGGGTGGACATCTTGAGGACCATTTTGATTCTTGTATCTGGAGCTGTCTAATTATGGGCTTTGTCCTAAGCCAACACGCCTCCACTTTTAGATGAATTGAAGTAGAGGATGCACGACTGTGGCTCAGGGGTTCTGCAGAATCAAATCTTTCATTCCAAAACTCTATTCCACTAGACGATGGTCTTATGGTGACTTGGAATTAAGGGTCCTGAGTTAGTTGTTCCCTAAGGTACCAAAACTATGGAGATGGAGAAAAGCCAGTGAGGCGGTCAAAGAGCAGTGTACTTGACAACGGGAAGCACGGAAAACATCCAGTTCTGTTGCACCATGACTGATGGGTGAGAGGGGAGTTCCTTCTCACCCGAGGGTGTAGACAGAGAGAAGGAAGACGCCACTTTCTCACTCTTAGCTGCTTTAGGAAGTTCCCAGCCTATGTGCCCTTTGCACGTCCTAAGGAGGCACTGAATGAATGTCAGCCTCTTACCTCTGATCAGTGCTGGTGAGGACCTGGCAACAGCTGTTCACCTAACAAGTTCATCAGCAGCTGTGCAATCAAATGTTTCTGCTTCTCTTGCATCACTTAGTGGCAACCTAACTGACACCGGGCCTCTTCTCACGCTTTACAGACGTTCTTCAAAGATACAGTAGATACCAGAAAAGTCATTGTCAGCCATGTTAGAAAAAAAAAAAATGATGCCGCCTGGGTGACAATGACAAAATTCTAACTTACAGCTCCCCATTTTTATTTGGGATCCGAGTGTAATTGATCCTCTTTGTGATGGCTGTGTAACGCTTCTGGTCATATCCAAAACTGCAGGGAAAACGTTGGAAGTCTGGAAGTGGAAACACCGGGAAGTGATTTATTTCAGAGCCAGAGCTAATCTTTTTCCACTTTGGGTCCGGAAATTCCTGGGCTTTGCGTCCTTGATAAGACTCCGACAGGGATGTGGTGGTGAGGCAATCTAGGTGTGGATGGCGTTATCAACAGCCCCAGGTTAAGTGTGATAGACATTTCTGAAAACCTGGCTTGATTCAATTGATCAGAGTATGTTTTAGATTTCTTTGCAATGCTGTCACTTCTAGTTGCTCTGTCTACTATTCTACAATTTTAAATATGAAATGAAAGCTTCTTTAAATAAGAGAAAGCTATCTGAGAGGATGGGAAAAAACTGCCTATTTTTTGGTGTAAAAAATGTCAGTTATTCATATGTGATTTCCATGTAAGGGAGAAAATGTCACTGTCGTATTAACTAAAATATAAATGCAAGAAGTAATGAATCTGCATTCAAAATTTATAGCCCATGTGGTTTTCCTTATATGAAAAAATACTTTTTTCCTTATGCAGTGTTGAGAAAAATGTATTATTAAGTTCACATTCCTTTCTTACCCGGTACGTACATTATGGAGCAGTCACGGATGTTATAAATTGCTTATTAATAATTACGGCTAACACGATTTCTTAGTAGGTACTGTGCTACTCTGTCTCATTTAATCTCAAAATAATACCATAAGCCGTATACCATGATGACCTCCCCATACTGTAGATGATGAAATGGAGGCTTACACTGTGTAATCACCCAGGTCGCACAGCTGGAAGGTGTACAGGTGAGGCTGAAGTACAGGTGTGCCTGTGTCAAACCATGCATTTAATCAGTGTGCTCCACCAGCCTTACACACGGTGCCTAGACGACCTCAGACTTGGGTAAATTCCATTGATGAGAAGGTTGGTAGACATTTCCAGAAAGGAGGAGGTGGAAGCATTTTCTAATTATAGAGTGAGGAATGGCTCAGAGTAATCCACTAATTTCTTAAAGAATTTTAGTTGACACAGATCAGTTGAAATTTTACAAAAGCAATCCTGTGTTTCGTTTCTTCTTACCTCTGATTTTTGCTCTGGAAGTGAAATACTTTAGAATTTCTCACAAAGGTCCTAGGATGATGTCATACTTTTCAAGTAAAAATATCCTGTATTATGGCTTCACAAAGTGAGCTGCTGTGTTCTTTTGTCCTGTTAATCAGAGGAAAGACTCCAGTTTGTTAAGCACAAGCCACGGTGCTGGAAGCAGGTTACTTCATTTAATTCTCACCTGCGCTGTGTGAGCTGGGTGTGAGTGTGGCCCCGTTTCAGCTGAGGAAGCTGTCTCAGGAAGGCTGAGTGCCTTAACAAGACTTGTGCCTACTGCAAACCATAGGGCTGGGATTCCAACTCTGCCGCATGCCCTTCTTAGAAATAGATTTATTGTCCCTTGAAAAGCGAGGGAAATCCGATTATTTCCCCATATAAGCAGATTCTTAATTAACCTTCCAATTCTCTGTTTCAGGGCTTCGTCTCTGTGGTTGGGTTACAGAGTCAATATGAGTCCCAATTCAAAATCTGCTGCAACTTCGAAAAGCTGCGTTGTCTGTTGTTTCAAGAACTGCCAATCTAATCAACATAGCTTTGTCTAGGAAGCTGAAATCAGGGCCCGAAGTGTCCAGACTTCCATTCTGTGTTATCTCAGTAGACGCACAGCTGCAACTCTGTAGCTCCAGGCAGGCTCCTTTGATGATTCTCGACGTTTCCCTCCAAATGAGAGGGCACACGGGGCAAGGGGCTGCGAGCCCAGTCAGCGTGTTTTACGCATCAAGATTCCAGAGGCTGAAACGTAGGCTCAGTTCCGCAGGCCGGAGAGCAGAGAGGTAGCAATGGCTCGCCTTCCTGCCAGGCCTGCTCCTGCCTCGTCGCTTTGGTTTAAGGAAGGTTGGGTGTCAGGGAATTCCAACCTCCTCCCTTCGTTAAGTCTGGGGCCTCTGGGATTATTGAGTCGACTGCAGGAACGAGTCCTAATATTCCTCGTAGGAGTTCTGGGTCAGGTTCTTGAAAACACCCCGTCCCATTAGTCTGTTCGGCTCCTGAATCAAAGCCCTGGACGGTCCAGGGTCCCTGAAACCGCTGTGGAGTGGTCAGCAGGCTGCAGGCTGAGTATCAGGCGCTGCTGCTTCGTCCTGCTCTCTCCCCAGTTAGGGCAGCTGGGCTCTGTCTCTCCCACTCCGTACCCCGGTGTCCCCCGAGCCTCTGCGCCGGGGCTGCTCATTCCTGTGAGTTAGCGCCAGGCACCAATCTCTTCCCCACCGTCAGCCTGCGAGACTCCCCTCCTTCTCTCCGGAACCCCTAGAGGCAGCTCATCCCCTGGGAAGCGTGGAGCTCTGCTTCATCCTCGCATTCTGCCTGGTTCAGGAGATACCTTCTGATTGGACTTGACCAAGGGCTGACACTCTCTGACCAAGGTGCTGTAGTAACGGCGCAGGGCAGCAGAAAAAGCAAGGGTTTCAGCCAGATGGACTTGACCGAGACACTGGTTCCAACCCGCATTGAACTTGCCGTTGGACCCTAGGCAAGTGCTCCATTTCCCCAGGGTTGTTGTAACGTCTGAGTCGATGCATATGAAGCCCCTGGTGTGAAACCTGGCGTGTGTTAGCCATCACTACTTGGTAGTGTTGATGATGTCTTTTCAATGAACTCTTTGGGCAGTTACAAATGTAACTTAGATGTTCTTAAGCCGCCCGGGATAGTTGGTAACACTGGAAACAAAGAGATCAGGACTCAAGTTCTCCTGTACCAGCCCAGTGACCTTTAAAGGATGCCTATCTTGCTTTTGATGAAGTTTCACCTTTCTTAGGTATTTTAGAGGTAGATTGACAAGGAAGAGGAAATTCTCCCTGTAGCACTATACCTGGATGTTCAGCCAGGGAAGGCCAAGGGAGCCTTTGGAACTTACTGGAATGTTGGAAATTTAGGCTGGAAGTCTTGGCAACTTGTGAAGGTCCATTAGACAGCAGGATGATTTTACACACGAAGGGCCTAGAGTCAACACTCCTGGGTCATCGAAAATTAGACCAACGAACACTCATGAATGAGCTCTGCTGGCCCGGAAATGACCAAGGTGGCCGGAGGACTTTTTCTGTTTCTAATTTCTGTGAGGCTGTGGAAAGGTCTCTTTCTTTTTTGTATTTTCTAATATATGTATATTTTTTCTTTTAGCCTTCTTGGCACTTTTTTCTCTCACATATATTTATAGATTCTACTTACAAAGCTTAAAATGACAACAAAAATGCCATTTCATACACTAAGTTTAGTCCATTTTAAATCCTGTCTTGCAAATTTCTCCTCCTACAAAGCAAAGCTGTCCCATCCTGTTGCCTTCTGTCTGTTGCTATGTTTGAATTACATTTACAGAAGAGTTCATCCACCTTTGATAAGGAATTTTAATACCATTGGCAGGTCCACTCTTGACTTTATCCCGTGACTATAGCTGCGAATTATGGAGCATTTTTCCAGTTTAGCTGTTCCCTGGGACAGAAAGCCAGTCCAAAGGCAGAAGAATACTTTGTGTTATAAGGACTAAAGAAGTCATTTTACAGGAACAGTGTTCCCATGGTGGACTAATGCTTTCAGGATGGCATGTCACAGAGGGGTGCGATTGGTCGTGACGTGTGCAAGGGAGTTGGGTGCAAAAGAGCAAAAACGAGGCTGGAGAAGCAAGGGAGAGACCAGGAGGGGACTGAAAGGGGCCCAGAGGAAGCTAATCGTGGCATCGAGGTCAGAGTCAGGCTCAGAACCTGGGCTAGTGCAGGAAGCAAGTTTGGAAGGTTAGAAGAAGCAGGTGGGCAGGAGTTTAGGAAAGCAGTTGCAGTATTAGGATCTCACCACAGTAGGAAACAGGACCCAAGAAGGAATTGGACAACAGGCTTTGGCAACAGAAATGGCTTTGGACACGAAATTGACATTTCAGTTTAGCCTGAATTTTTAAAAAAATTTATTTTATTGAAGTATAGTTGATATACAATGTCGTGTTAATTTCTGCTGTACAGCAAAGAGATTCAGTTATACATATATCTATATTCTTCTCACATTCTTTTCCATTGTGGTTTTTCACAGGATATTGAATATAGTTCCCTGTGCTATACGGTAGGACCTTGTTGTTTATCCACTCTCTATATACAAGTCCGCATCTGCTAATCCCAGACTCCCAATCCACCCCTTCCCCGCTCCCTTCCCCCTTTAGCCTGAAGTTTTGTAACTGGCACCTTAGGTCAGAAGGTGCAGGTATAGGTAGGTGAGAACATTGGGGGAAATGTCACGGAGGGGGATTTGCGGGAAGAAAGACAGTTGCTTATTTTACAACATCTCCAGATATAGGTCTATCTTGATTTCAATATCCCTGGATTTTCAGCTTTTATTCAGATACTGGATCTTCTCTCTGGGAAGGAAGATGAAAGGGAATTAGGCAAACCCTGCTGGAATGTCTACCATTTAAAAAGTATTTGGCACTTTACGTACGCTTCTCATCCAACCGTTACCGCAGCCTATGAGATACTCATTTTTACCTGTTTTTCATAGACGGGAAGGTAGGTAAGTTCACCCGAGTGCACACGGGCTGTAAGTAGTGGACTCTTTTGGGGGGGGGTGTGCCGTGCGGCATGCGGGATCTTAGTTCCCCGAGCAGGGATCGAACCCTCACCCCTGTGGTGCAAGCATGGAGTCTTAACCACTGGACCGCCAGGGAAGTCCCAGTGGTGGCCTTTAGCCATCGATTCTAAAATCCTGTTCTTTTCACCTTACATGCTGCTTCCTTTCGGTGCCCGGTGGCTCTCAGTAAGTATTACATGCTGTCGACATCCTGTCTCCCTGCGTCTCTTTCTTTTTCTCCTACTAATCTCTTAAAATCCACTTTTCTATGAAGTTTAAAAATAGACTTTATTTCTAGAGCAGTTTTATGTCCACAGCATAGCTCAGCAGCAGGGCAGATTTCCCCTTACTGTCCCAGTACCTGCCTATCAGGGCTCCGGCCTCTGTTCCTGCTGCAACCAGGGTGGTCTCTCCACGGTGTAAACCCTCTGATGTTACCTTTCTTCACCCTCCACTGGGCTCATATTTTCCAGCCTCTCTGGCCTCATTTCTGTCCCAGGACCTTTGCACGTGCTGTCCCTTCTGTTTGGCATGTGTTTCTTCTATACCTTGGAATAGTTTTTTCTCCTTCAGATTTAGTTTCATCTTACACATCCCCTTGTCAGAGAGGATTTCCCCAAGAAATGGACTGATCTTCATCACTTTCTAACAAATTACCCTACTTTGTATTTTTCAAATCACTTCTGTACCTGAAATTATCTTATTTACTAAATTTCTTTTTTTTTTTCCTTTTTCTTTCTTGCTGTCTGTAGTTCCATCAGTTAGCTTTCACAGCATAAAAAAATCACCCCAAACTTAGTGGCTAAAACAAGCATTTATATATATATAAATGTTTTAATTTTTGGCTGTGTTGGGTCTTCATTGCTGCATGCAGGCTTTCTCTAGTTGCGGCGAGCGGGGGCTACTCTTGGTTGCGGTGTGCAGGCTTCTCATTGCGGTGGCTTCTCTTGCTGCAGAGCATGGGCTCTAGGTGCACGGGTTTCAGTAGTTGTGGCACACGGGCTTAGTTGCTCCGCGGCATATGGGAGGGATCCTCCCAGACCAGGGGTCGAACCTGTGTCCCCTGCATTGGCAGGCGGATTCTTAACCACTGCACCACCAGGGAAGTACCAACAAGCATTTATTAAGCTTACAATTCTTTGGTTGGACTGGGCTCTGATGGGTGGTCTTCTGGGTTAGACTGGGCTTACTTAAGTGTCTGTAGTCAGGTAGGCGGCTCTGTTTCTGAGGGTCAGCTGGCTGCTGGCTGGCGTGACTGGAGCACCTGGACTAGGTTTCTCGCATCACCTGGCAGGCCAGCTTGGGCTTATTCACGTGGATAACAGAGGATTCTCAGGAGAGCTGCGTGTACCCGTGCTCTTGAGGTTTAGTTCTGGTGCCGCCATAAGGTCCTTCTGCTTCATTCTATTGGTCAAAGCGGCCTAAATTCAAGCAGTGAGGAAACAGACACCACCTCTGATGGAGGAGCTACAGATCACATTGTAAAGGGGTGAGAATGTAGGGAAGGAATAAATGTACTCATTTTTGCAGACACCCTACCGTAACAGTGTATATTTGCAATTCATTTTAAATGATTCGCATCTGCACCTTCTTTTGAGTTTGGGAGATTACCCACCTTACGAATCGTTGTAGGGCAAAGAGTATTTCTTCCTGTAGGAGCCGAACGAGCTACATATTTTCTGTCTGTTTTTTTGCACTAAGGGCATAGGTACTTGTGCAGGTTGGCGGTGAGCAAGGTGAGACAGCAGGCTCCCTGGGGACCTGATTCTCCAGTTAGGGTGACAGCAAAGGTGACTGTGCTAGGTTGGTCTTTTTTTTTTTTTCACACACACACACACACTGTATTTTATTTTTACAAGAGATAAATAGACTGACACCAAGCATTGTAAATGGGTGACCACAACAGAAGCAACAATGATTGCAATTACCAAACACGAAACACACTCACATGATGTGATAATATTGACATTCAGCCCAGGAATCCTCCACTGTAACAGCTCCTTTACTTTGCAGTGAAAATTGATTTGTATATTTTTTGCCTCTGAGTCCTTGTGGGATTTTTTCTTTTTTATTCAAACAGAAAGTCACAAAAATTATAATCACCCTCATCAGTTCACTCAGTCCCATGTAATTAATTTTTTTTTCATCTTGATCTTTTGTTGGCACTTTTATGAATTCATCAGTTTTCCATTAGAGTTCTGAAAACGCTTATTCATTCAGGTCAGCAGTACAGTCAGTTACCTAGGTTGGTCTTATTTGCAGTACGATTGTGTTCCTGGTGGGAAATTGGCAAGCTTACCAGCCATAGCAGCTTGGGGTCTGTGGCATCCAGGTGATTTCTTCATCAGGCCGGTATGATGAAAGGTTTTGTATGTTTGTTTCTGAAACCTTAAGTTTGAGCTGTATTCTTTACACCTCTCAGAGATTCTGTGAGGCATTCAATATTCTTTCGATAGACTCCTTTTGTGTGTAATCCCCAGGATCAGATTTAGTTGTTTGCCAGGGAGGGTTCTGTTCCAGAAATCGGTGTCAGGAATAGGGTTAATTCTTCCTACATAATGAGAAGAGTCAGGAGGTTTCCAGATTAGCCCAGCTGCTCCTGGAGCCCTCAGGACCACGCCTCTCTTTCTACTTGGCCATCCTCTGTGTGTTAGTGTTTTGTCTTCATACGTGTTGTCTCTTTGCTCCCTGTACTACCTCCACGTTGCAGACAGGAAGAGGGAAAATGGGGTGGTGCCTGCTGTGTCTGTTCCTTTTGTCGAGAAAGCCAAAGTTTCAACAAGTGCTCCTTCAGATCTTCCCTTACACAGCTTCTGCCTAAACAAGATCACCTAGATGACTGACGTGAGAGGCTGGGAAGTATCCGGCTTCTTAACCCCTGGGAGGAAGGTATGAGTGGAGAGAGCTTGGGAATGTGTGCTGAGTAAGATGGTGACCATTGGCTGCTGCGTCATTAGCTTCCCTCTTTGGAAGGGCGGTTCCTGGCAGGTAGGGTTGAACTTCGCTCACTGCTGTCTCTCCCACGCTTAGAACAGGGCCTGGCAAACACAGGACCTCAAAATTCGTTGACTAACTGATTTTTAATCTGCTACCAACAGCCGGAGATTCTTTCTTCAAAATCTGTCTTGTAGTTTGCTTTCATTACAGAACGCCATGTTATTCTAGGCCAATTATTAAAGATTTATTGATTAGAGATTTGTTTCCATCCTATATTTCTCTCCCTGGTCTTTTCCATCCTTTGTCTACATTACATTCTGCCACTAGAAGATCATCTTGAATGCCATTTTTGTCTCGTCCTTTTCTTTCTCAAAAATCTGTATTAGTTCTGTGGTAGTAAATGCAATCTCAGCCTGGGAGGCAACTCCTTGCATTAGCTGTCTGTTACCTCCCCACATCAGCAGCTTAATTGGTAATCGCTCCCAAATACGGCTAATCTCTCCGCCATCTGGTGTAGGCTGCCATAACCAGAGTATGCAGAGGACAGGCTGCCGGGCTCGCTGGGCCGAGGCAGAAGGCGGTAGGGGGAAGCGAGTAAGCGAGACCTGATTTAGGGAAGACCCTCAGCGTTAGGGCGGGCTGCCATGCTGCTCTGTTGGAAGGGGTGGGCAGTCGCCATTCACTCTACTTACCTTGCTCTGTTGGAAGGGGTGGGCAGTCGCCATTCACTCTACTTACCTTGCAGTCTCATCAGTGGAAGTTATAGCAGGCGGGGGATCTGACTGGGCTGCAAGGCAACGGCCATCTCTGTCCAGTCAGTGGGGTCCACTGCAGTCTTTTTGCACCAAGGTCAAGAACAGCAGATTGAAACACAGTCTGGCCCACAGGGAAGGCTGAAGTTCAGGGCCCTGTGGCTGAGCAGGCACTCAGCCATTCTTAATCCTCTAGAGAGGATGAGGCCATGGAGGGTCAGCCTGGGGAGGCTGAGTCTGCACTTTGCTGGGCCTCAGTGGGGCAGCCAGACCTAGTCAGGTCAGGCGGGGAGTGGTAGCCCCACCTGCCTGCCTTCTTTGTACTTATACAAGTGGTGCACTTTTTGTTAGAAACGAATTCTTTGCTGCTGTGCTTAGAGGGAGATTCTGAAAAGCCATGGGGGACAATTCTGATACATCTCAATTTAGTTGATGAAAAAAAAACTTGAACCATTTTTATATCGAAACATTACAAAATTACAATATAAAATTGTCATGCTGTTTTCCAGGCAAAATTAAAATTTCAGTTTCAAACTTTATTAAAACTCCAGTCTATGATTACGTATTCATCCTCCCCTTTCCTTAGAGGTACTAGGATGGAAAGAACTGAGAAACACAGAATTCGAAGACAAATAAAGGGCCACTAGAGGGCCACTGCAAGTATTATGAAAGTTAATTAAAGATGTATGTTTTTACTTATATGTGGAATCTAGAAAAACAAAAACAAACAAATGAACAAATAAAACAGAAACAGACTCAGAGATACAGAGAACAATCTAGTTAGCTGCCAAAGGAGAGAGAGGTGGGGAGAGGGACAAAATAGGTGAAGGTACAAACTACCAGTTATAAGATAAATAAGTCACAGGGACGTAATGTACAGAAAACAAAATATTGTCAGTATTTTATAATAACTTTACATGGTGTGCAATCCCTAAAAGTACTGAATCATTATTCTGTATAGCCGAAGTAAGTATGGTAAGTCAACTACACGTCACTAAAAAGTACACGTGCTAAGAATTTAAACTAGAAATTAGAAATTTCCATTTTTAGAACGAATTGAAAAGACCGTGTTTGAGATTTAAAAAAATTTTCTTTAAGGGGAAGGGAAAGCTCCTGATGGTAGAGCATTAGTGGTAAGGATTAGCATGAAATTGCTATTTGGAGAGACTATACAAATGACTTCCTTTTTAAGGTAAAAATGTCAAGTCAGTCGAAAAGAATTTCAAGGTGTTTTTCTCACTTTTAAAAAATAACCAACATCTATCTTAAAATAAGTACATCCTTTCGCATAGTGCAGTTTTATTCAGGAATGTCTATGTCCCCTAAGAAATAAAAGATCTTTCCACAGGCAGTTGTTATTTTAAAATAACAACTTAATCTAATCACACGGACAGAATGAAATTTTCCACTTTTATCTCTTGTAGCAAGTTGGAATCTTCGAGCATCTGAATACTTCCCTGTGGCAGCGTGCTAAGAACACACCACGGGATATTTACCCAAAATCGCTTTTTTTAAACTGGCTGTTTCCAATCATTGATGTGAAATCCCAAGAACTGCTTATCAGCTGAGAGAGCAAAGTGTAAACTGAGGATCTACTTATCTGATTTTTCTAAGCAGAGGCTTTGCTTTTTGTTCTGTCAAGATATTTAGAAATAAGTTTTTTGGATTGACTTGTCTCAAACCTTAGCTTGGTTATGTGCATTTTGATGATAGGTGCATTTTCTGTCACTAATAATGAAGTTATTCCTTTTTTGGTAGAGTAAAATATACCCCTTTACAGTGCTTTGAACACTCTTGAAGATTTTACGGAAAAGGTGATTTATCCCTGACAGGCAAATTTTTTAGAGCAACCCATTTTTTTTCAGTCTTTCATTTAGTAAATAGTACTTATCAAATTCTGACCAAGAGATTATAACTCATTAATTTGTCCTGAATTAAAAATAAATATTAGTCACAGAAATGATAAACTTCAAGTAAGTATAGTTTAAGAAATTCTTGGAATATATAGAATTCTGCTTCAATAATACTATTTCTCCATAAGACTATAATAGGCTTGAAGACGTTTTAATCAGGATCATTTTGAATTTTAATTTATGGTACATCTAGATCAGTTTTCATCTGGTCAGCCAATGATGGAAATGTGAAAGTCCACTGTGAATTTGGGGTCTTTTTGTTATCTCACCATAGCTTAGACTATCAAGTCCATCATGGGCTCTGTCCATATCACAACTGTAAATACTGTATAACTTCTAGAGTTTGCTCGTTTCATTACATGAATAATATTCACCACTTTCACAATTATTTCTCTCAGTGATCCCAAGACACAAATTACAGCCCCTACTTGAATGCCTCTAAAATCTCTCTTCTTCTGATCTCTCTCCCAATCTTGAATGTCATATTAATAACTGCTTTTTGGACATCACTACCTGGATCACTTCTGTGACCTCAAACTAAGTATGTTAAAAAAAAAATGAAATGGAATGGATTTAGACAATTCCTGACTTAACAGCCTCTCCTCTTACATAGATTTATTGTTGTTATTGACACTACAGTTTTTTCCAGGCTTGAAAAACTTGTTACCCATTTAAACGAGGTTACGGCAAATACTTGGTGAAAAGCCAACTCCTGTTGTCATCTTTGCTCTGCCTGCTTCACACAACTTTTGCTGAACTACGCTCTGTACTGGCTTCTTTAGTTACAGTAGATGATTCATTTAAAGGATTAAATAAATTACCTATCTCCTTGCCTTCCACAGTCAACCTATTGTTATGTTATTTTGGGTCTACCTCTGAAATTTTTGGAAATAACTTCCTTCCTTTCTATTTCTATTCTCATTACTCTAAGTCAGACCCTCAGGAGCTCTTGATTTAACTATTTTTAGGGCCACCTCCCCAGTTTCTGTCACCACAGCCTCCTCCCTCCAAATCATCTGGTTTAGCAAAAATGTCAGTGAAATGTTGGGTTCTGATGTTGTCATTTCCATGCTCAAAAGTCTTCAGTGCATTTCCATGTTCTACAGAATAGAATCAAAACTCCTTAGCCAGGTATTCAAAAAATTTTATTTTATTCAAGTATAGTTGATTTACAATGTTGCGTTAATTTCTGCTGTACGGCAAAGTGATTCAGTTATGCACATATATATACATATATACATTCTTTTTCATATTCTTTGATTTATCACAGGATATTGAATAGAGTTCCCTGTGTTATATGGTAAGACCTTGTTGTTTATCCATCCTATATATAATAGTTTGCATCTGATAATCCCAAACTCCCAATCCATCCCTCTCCCACCCCCCTCCCCCTTGGCAACCACGAGTCTGTTCTCTATGTCTGTGAGTCTGTTTCTGTTTCATAGATAAGTTCATTTGTATCATATTTTAGATTCCACCTATAAGTGATATCATGTGGTATTTGTCTTTCTCTTTCTGACTTACTTCACTTAGTATGATAATCTCTAGGTCCATCCATGTTGCTGCAAATGGCATTATTTCATTCTTTTTTATCTTAGCCAGGTGTTTTTGACCCTCCACAGTATGCCCTCAACACACATATAGACTTTAACATTAGATAGAGAACATTACTGCAAAGTGGTGAAGAGGTTTCACTGTTTACTAATTATGTGTCCTTTGGTAAAATACTATTCCTTCCTTGACCCTGGTATTCCTAGCTGGAAAACAGGGATAATAATCGTACATACCTCATAGAGTTGTTGCGAGGAGTGAATGAAATAATTTAGTTAAAGCATTAAGCATGGTTCCTGGCACAAAGTAAGTAATCAATACACTTTATATTATTATTATTGTTACTATTATTGTTCTTGTTACTACAGCACTGCTAGATGGGTAGATAAATAGATGCTGTTTATACATGGAATTTGGTATCAGTTCAGTTCTTTATAAATTTTGGAAGCTGGAATGTGAGTCTGCTACAGCACTGGGAATTATGGCTCCCATGTCATTTAGTTCTCGTGTATTTCTCGTTAGCAGTTATTTCCAGACGAAGGCCTATGCCTGTTGTGTTGTATGGAGCACATTAAAAATTGACATGACTGGGCTTCCCTGGTGGCGCAGTGGTTGGGAGTCCACCTGCCGATGCAGGGGACATGGGTTCGTGCCCCGGTCCAGGAAGATCCCACATGCCGCGGAGCGGCTGGGCCCGTGAGCCATGGCCGCTGAGCCTGCGCGTCCGGAGCCTGTGCTCCGCATCGGGAGAGGCCACGACAGTGAGAGGCCCGTGTATCGAAAAAAAAAAAAAAAAAAAAAAATTGACATGACTGCTTGCTTTACAGGATTAGTAATAAAACCTAAATGTCCATCGATTGATGAATGGATAAACAAAATATGGTGTGTTCATACACCACACCACCACTCGGCAACAAAAGGAAACAATGTACTGATATATGCTAAAACATAGCTGAGCCTCAAAAACGTCATGCTATTGATAAGTAAACAAAGCCAGACAGAAAAGACTCCATATTGTATGATTCCATTTATATGAAATGTCCAGAACAGGCAAATCTGCAGAGACAGAAAGGAGATGAGTGGCTGCTTTGGGGTATGGGTGGAAATGAGAAATGACTGCAAATGGGGACAAAGTGTCCTTTTGGGTTGATGGAAATGTGTGTGTCTGGTTCCTTGTCATTTCATCACATGTGTAACCACCCCACAATCAAGACACAGAACTGTTCAGTCACCCCACCCACCATTCTCCCACACCATGCCTAACCCTGACGACCACCAATCTGTTCTGTAATTTCGTCATTTAAAAAATGTTATATAAACAAAATCATACAGTATGTGAGGCCACTTACCTTCAATCTAATTATTGATATCTTAGGGCTTAAATCTGCCATATTATTTTTTATTTTTTGTTCTCTTTGTTTTTTCATTTCCCTGTTTTCTCTTTCACGCCTTCCTGTGGGATACGTGAACGGTTTTTGGAGTTTCATTTTGCTTTTTCTATATTGTTTTTGAGCATATCTCTTTGTGTATGTTGGTGGTAGCTCTAGGTATTACACTGTACATACATAATTATCAGTTTACTGATGTAGACATTTTACCAGTTTAAGTGTAGAAAACTTAGTTCCCCGTAACCTCCCCCACTTATCTTTGTTTTAATAGTTCCTTTACATACATCGAGAACCATGTAAGACAGTATTATGCTTTTTGCCTCAACTGTCAAACAAAATTTAGAAAATTCCAGAAAAGGCAAGTCTATTGTATTTATTCACATTTATGGTCTTTCTGTTGTTCTTTCTTCCTTCCTGACATTCCAAGATTCCTCTTTTCATAATTTCCTTTTTATTTGTTAACTTTCTTTATAAATTCTTTCAGAGTAAGTCTGCTGGTGACAAATTCTCTTAGCTTTCCTTCATCTGAACATGTTTGGGTTGCTCTTCGTTCCTCAAGGATATTTTCACTGGGTATAGAACTCTAGTTGACACAGCTTTCATTTTAGTACTTGAAAAATGGTTGTAACTTCCTTCTGGCCTCTGTGGTTTCTGGTGAGAACTCTGCTGTCATTTGAATTGTTTTTTGTTTTGTACGTAATATGTCATCTCTGGTTGCTTTCAAAATTTTTTCTGTGTCTTTAGTTTCCTGAAGTTTGATTATGACGCATCTTGGCGTGAATTTCTTGGAGTTTATTGTCTTTGGGATTCAATCAGCTTCTTGTATCATAGTTTTTCTGTTGCACGATATGGGAAATTTTCAGCCGTTATTTCTGGGAATATTTTTTTTCAGCCCCACCTACTTTCTCTCTTTCTTCTGCAACTCTTTTTTTTTTTTTCATACACACACATGCTGTATTTTATTTTTACAAGAGATAAATAGACTGACACCAAGCATTGTAAATGGGTGACCACAACAGAAGCAACAATGATTGCAATTACCAAACACGAAACACTCACACTATGTCATAATATTGACATTCAGTCCGGGAATTCTCCACTGTAACAGCTTCTTTACTTTGCAGTGAAAATTGATTTGTATATTTTTTGCCTCTGAGTCCTTGTGGGATTTTGTTTTGTTTTGTTTTTATTCTTCTGCAACTCTTGATGACCCAAATGTTAGCTCTTCTGTTATACTCCTAGAGGTCCCTGAGGCTCTGTTAATTATAAAAAAATCTATTTTTTTCTGTTGTCCAGATTCCAGAGTTAAAGAATCCATAAGTTATGAATTGTGCACCATTCTGAGTAATGTGATGAAATCTCACACGGTCAGCTCCATCCCACCTGAGACGTGAATCATCCCTCTGTCCTGTGTGTCCCACCCATTAGTCACTTGGCAGTTGCTTGGTTATCGGGTCGACTGGCATCGTATCTCAGTGCTTGTGTTCAGCTGGCCCTCATTTTACTTAATAATGGCCCCAAAGCACACGAGGAGTGATGCTGCAATTCACATATGCCAAAGAGAAGGGTCACCGGGAACCACATCGACTGACGCTTTGATCTTGGACTCCCCAGCCTCCAGAACTGTGAGAAATGATGTCTGTTGTTTAAACCACCCGCTTCATGGTATTGTTACAGCAGCCTGAACTATGACAGATGCCTGCTTCAAAGTCCAGGAGATCAGTAGTGTGGGAAATTGTTTCCAAGGTAGAGACCGTCCAGGTTTAACGTCTAGTAATTTAACTTCATCAGAATGGACCTTACACAGGGTTCCATGTGGGCTGGATGGGAATGACAGAGGGCATGTTCCATACTAACTGCTCCAAATAATTATGCTTCCTGAGGAAATCTGAGCCCTTCCCTGGGCTCCTTGGATCTTCCTAGGGAGGTAAATTCTAGCAGTGAAAATGAGGCAGGGTTCTTCAGGCATGTATATCTCTATAACACACTACATTAAACCCAGGCAGAGGCTCATTCCTTTCACAGATACTTATCGAGTGTCTGGTGTGTACGAGGCACTGAGCTGTTTCTGGAAATTCTGAGGGAATAAATTAGTTACACTTCTGGTGCTTAATGAGCGTATTGACTAAGAAGCCACCAACGGCAGTGTGGTGACAAGTGTGAGAGAGTATATATTTATACAGATAGGTGAGCACAGTGGAGGGTAGCTATTCAGCAGAGAATGCTTGCATAGTGGGAAGGCAAGGGTGCAAGAAAGGTTCCTGAGATGAGCTGAGTATTGAAGGAAGGGATGGAAAGGTGGACGGTAATGTAGGGCAGGGGGTTAGGGCTAGAGAAGGCATACCGAGTAAAAGATACAATGTGTGCAGAAGTGTGGAGCCACGTTTAAGAAATGTCAAGTGATTCAAACTGTTGAGTCAAGACACATGAGATGAAATTGGAAAAGTAAGCTGGAGTCAGACCACAAACGGTGTGGTACAGTAGGGTGTGAGAGTATTTACTAAAGGATGTGAGAACAGTGGAAGTGTTTTAAAAGAATATTGACATGGCAAAATAAAAATTTACATTTATTGAACACATTAGGACATTAGGCGCTTTGCCTAACGTGTAATATATATTTTAGTATTCACAATGAGCCTAGAAGGTGGGTGTTTCCCGCTATTTTATAGCCAGGGAAACAGTCACAGAGAAATTAAGTGAATGGCCTGGAAGGAAGAGAGAGGATTTGAACTGAGGTCTGACTTCGGAGCACACATGCTTAACCTCTGTGCACTGGCTCCCCGTGGTCTGGCTCCTTGGTCAGTGGTGACCAGACAGAATGGAACAGAGATCCCCAGGTGATCTGTGTGCACGATCAAACTTGAGAAGCAGTGGTTTAGACTTCCTACAGTGGCGTCTTCCAGAGACAAGGGATGCCGGGAAGACAGCATGGTGGCATGATTGGGCAACAGGTGTATTGGTCCCTGTTCCTGACTGGAGACTTGGGAGTGGAACGTGTGTTAGGGGAGATGCTTGGAAAGGGAGGGCCCCTTCATGCTGACTTATATGTATGAAATTTTACTTTTTCTAGAAGTGCCCCAAAGGAATTCCTTTAGTTGAAATTCCTTCGTTGTTGAAATAGAACCAATGGATGTGAATGGTTTATCCAACGTGGATTATAGGATTCATTAGTCCTTAGCTATTTAAGAGCAGATTATATCTAACTCCAAACTTTTAAAATTGACACTTCAATTTTGAGCTGGTAATAATGCCATTCATGCCTATTGCTACCCTGTAAACATGCATTTTTTTAATGATGCAATTGCCCTGTCTTTGTGTGATGGTGATGGTTATAAATGGAGGTCTGTATCAAGTTAAACACTACTGTTTCTCTTGCCCACCCCCTCCCTTCCTTCCCTCTGTCTTTCCTTCCTTCACTCAGTGCCTCTCTCTCTCTGCCCTTCCTCCCTTCTTCCCTCCCTCCCTTTCTTACCCGTTTTACTGTTTAATTGGTCACTTGTTACAAAGGCAGCATTTACATGGCAAACCGTGCAGCTCTATAATCTTTTTCCTTTTGTGACCTGTTTGGAGGCAGTGTCTGGCAGCACAAGTGTGAACCTGGTCCTTCTTTCCCAGAGGACCTTGTCTTTGCGGTTCAGAGCTGAGGTGGGAAGCCTGGTAAATCTGATTAGGTGAGGTACCTTCAAATCAGATTAGGCTACGGGTAGCCATCAGAGGCAGTGCGTGTCATCTGGGGACTGCATGTGGGACAAAGCCCTGAAACACGTTCAAACCCCATGATGATTAAGCAGAGCGGTGGGAGAGCTGTGTGTGCAGAAGTGTCACATCACTCCTGGGTGGTGCCTCTCTCGTGTCCCGTTATGCTGAGTAGCCAAATTGTTACATTTACAGCTATTTTCATAGAACTACATTGATACCATAATAAGCAAGAGTGCTTACATTAAAAACAAAGGCTGTTTGTATATTTTGGAGATTAATCCTTTGTCCGTTGCTTCATTTGCAAATATTTTCTCCCATTCTGAGGGTTGTCTTTTTGTCCTGTTTATGGTTTCCTTTGCTGTGCAAAGGCTTTAAAGTTTAAGTAGGTCCCATTTGCTTATTTTTGTTTTTACTTTCATTACTCTAGGAGGTGGGTCATAAAAGATCTTGCTGTGATTTATGTCAAAGAGTGTTTTTCCTATGTTTTCCTCTAAGAGTTTCATAGTGTCTGGTCTTACATTTAGGTCTTTAATCCATTTTGAGCTTATTTTTGTGTATGGTGTTATGTAGTATTTTTTTTTTTATAAAGTTATTTATTTTTGGCTGCATTGGGTCTTCGTTGCTATGCCCTGGCTTTCTCTAGTTGTGGTGAGTGGGGGCTACTCTTCGTTGCTGTGTGCGGGCTTCTCATTGCGGTGGCTTCTCTTGTTGCAGAGCACGGGCTCTAGGCACACCGGCTTCAGTAGTTGTGGCTCATGGGCTCTAGAAAGCAGGCTCAGTAGTTGTGGCACACAGGCTTAGTTGCTCCGTGGCATGTGGGACCTTCCCGGACCAGGCCTCAAACCCGTGTCCCCTGCATTGGCAGGCGGATTCTTAACCACTGCACCACCAGGGAAGTCCTGTTAGGTAGTATTCTAATTTCATTCTTTTACGTGTAGATGTCCAGTCTCTTATTGAAGAGACTGTATATTCTTGCCTCCTTTGTCATAGATTAGGTGACCATAGGTACGTGGGTTTATCTCTGAGCTTTCTATACTGTACCACTGATCTATATTTCTGTTTTTGTGCCAGTACCATACTGTCTTGATAACTGTAGCTTTGTAATATAGTCTGAAGTGGTGTGTGTGTGTGTGTGTGTTTGTGTGTGTGTACACACACACACAGTGGAATATTACTCAGCAATAAAAAGGAACGAAATTGGGTCATTTGTAGAGATGTGGATGGATCTAGAGTCTGTCATACAGAGTGAAGTAAATCAGAAAGAGAAAAACAAATATATATTAACGCATATATGTGGAATCTAAACAAATGGTACAGATGAACCTATTTTCAGGGCAGGAATAGAAACGCAGATGTAGAGAATGGATGTGTGGACACGGTGGTGGGGAAGGGGAGGGTGGGATGAATTGGGAGATTAGGTTTGACATAAATACACTACCATGTGTAAAATAGATAGCTAGTGGGAACCTGCTGTATAGCACAGGGAGCTCAGCATGGTGCTCTGTGATGACCTAGATGGGTGGGATTGAGACGGGGAGGGAGGCCCAAGAGGAAGGGGATATAAGTATACATATAGCTGATTCAGTTCATTGTACAGCAGAAACTAAAACAACATTGTAAAGCAATTATACTCCAATTAAAAAAAAAAACCCTAGAGTTTTAAAAGTAAAGCAACAGGGCTTCCCTGGTGGTGCAGTGGTTGAGACTCCACCTGCCGATGCAGGGGACACGGGTTTGTGCCCCGGTCCGGGAAGATCCCACATGCCGCGGAGCGGCTGGGCCCGTGAGCCATGGCCGCTGAGCCTGCGCGTTCAGAGCCGGTGCTCCGCCATGGAAGAGGCCACAACAGTGACAGGCCCGCGTACCGCAAAAAAAAAAGAAAAAAGTAAAGCAACAAAACAAAACAAAACAAAAGCAAAAGGCTTAGGTCCTTTTCTTTATAATGACTACCATGAGTGAATACTGACTCAGACTTGCTTATCAAAGAATGACAAAATGTCATTTTTAGCAGCGTAACAACATTTTCTCTTTAATAAAAATAAATGAGGACTTAAGGCTGTCTGGGAGGGAAATGCTTATGAATTGGCGAAGTATTTTCTCCTGAGAATGATACTAGGTAAGCAAGGTGCAATGCAAGGGCAACTAATTAGGAAGATTTCAGCACTGTGGAGTATGCTGGGAACTGGCTTGTTTCTGGCTATGGTCCCCTTAAGGTGAATTCTGTCTGGTGATGAGCATCACCTCGGATTAAATTAATTGGCTGTACTCAATCCCTGAGTGGATACACTAAGAATAAATCCAAAGACATTAGTTTCCTTGCATGAAACAAGCAGGTTACATATCTGGTAACATTTATGGGAATTATTCAAACAACTTAACCCATCTTTTCCTTTATAAGGGAAGTTTCAAGTTCTGGTAAGTACAAAACTACTTAAAATCTTTATTTTGAAAATAATCTGTTTTAGCCAGTTGTACTTTATTTTACATATCTAGCCTACATATTTGTGTTCTGTATGTAACCATTAGAAAAACAATAAATACTGCTAATATTATCTTTACCCAAATATGCAAGAAACATGCACAATATGCTGATATTCAAGTAGGAGGGAACTTCAGTATCAGGAAATCAAGCAATTCGAGTGTATTAAAACACGGGTAAAGTTTTGTTTTCTCCTGATTATAAAAGCTCTGCTGACTCTTTAGAGCAATCTGGGCAACACCTTAAGAAGGAGGAAGCTGCTTGTGCTTCGGCAGTGCTGTGGCTGCCGTGTGCTTCTCTTCTGAACCCTCACCCCCAAGGCCACCCCACAGCGTTATGACCTGTGAGATGAACTACTTTTTCTTGCAGCATCAGATCTCTGAATTGCTATAGAACATTATGAATATACCTCTCTTATGTTTTGTTTTCTACTTCATTTTTCTTTCTGAATTGCTTCAATTCCTACTACATGCTAGAAAAGTAAATTAAAAATGTAATTAGGACATGATGCACCTGCATTTTGTGAATCGGTCATCTGTTTTGCCGAGAGAGTCGTGGAGAGAAGGTACAGCCCTCTTGGTAGAGGCAACTGTTTAGCTCTGAGCAGCACAGATGATTCGGACCAATGAAGGCGCGGATCAGCAATAACAATGGTTGGACCTAGTGAAACAAAGGGTGTAAAAAAAAATCCGGTTTATGTTAAAAAGCAATACAAGTATCCATGACAGGTCCCTGGTCTGACTGTAGGCAATGAAGAGCTTGCAGAGAAATGGGGAAGATATCGATAGCAAGCATCAGGCCATTAGAAGAAGATTTCAATATAATTTGGGCTGGAGGCAAGAGACTGTTAGCTGGGTCCTTTGCTACCTCTAGGGCAGTCGGTGGTGAGGAAAGTAGAAAGCCTTAAGACCCTAGCTTCCCCTTTTCCCTCTGTCCACCTCCACTTCTCCTCCCTCAGCATAACCTGCTGGGACAAGAATTAGACCACTTTAAGTACTCAGTGTTTTTGTTCCCTACAGAGTCCCTAAGTATCCTACTGCATTATCCGATTTCAGAGGGCAAAAAATAAACCTTGTTATCTAAAATGTATGCAAATAAACATTAAAAAAATTTCCATCCAAATAATTCCGATTAGTCTTTAAAGCTGATTACGAAAGGTGCACAACTACGACAGGGTAGCTAAAAGTTGTGGAGGCTGGTAGCTCTGTTTCACAAAAGCAGACACCCTACTGTCGAGGCTGACTGACTGCGTCGCTGCTCTGCTCGCGTGCACTGGCAGAAGCTGCACTAATCCCTGCCATCTTCCTGGAGGGCATCCCCCCACTCTGTGCCTCTGGCATCTCAGCTGTACACAGCTCTTCCTCTGGAGACCGCCACCTCTTCCCACCCTCAGCAACTCTCCTTGATGTTTTCATGGTACCGTGACTCTTCCTCAATTGTGCTACTGAATTACTCTGTGATTTTCCCATGGACACTGTAGGACATACATATGATGATGTCAAGGCAAAGGCTGAAACACTCCCTCTGGAACGAATCAACTTTGCACTCTGTTCCCCAGTGATGATACTGTGCACTGTACGCACAGAGATCCTTTTATTCACCCGTAATACTGACTCTTCACCATGCTCT
The DNA here is from genome assembly GCF_005190385.1 of Monodon monoceros. NCBI lineage: Eukaryota > Metazoa > Chordata > Mammalia > Artiodactyla > Monodontidae > Monodon > Monodon monoceros. Next base: position 72,774,248 of record NW_021703770.1, on the reverse strand, counting down.
GTGCAATGCCCACCTCACCATAGGCTCTTAAACCTTACCCGCATGTATGCAAAATCTCAACACTCTCCAAAACTTGCCCCAGTGACTCCTAGGAGTTCCCAGAGATCCTCTTACATGCAACTAGGACCAGAGGAACTTGTATTTTCACTTTGCTTTTGCTACAGCTTCCTCATCAAGGTGCCTGGCAACTACCCTGCTGCAAGTACTTGCTCTGTAAAAGCTCCTCCACTGCTGGGCATATGGCATCTCCCCAGGATGTGGTAACTTTAGCTTCTTCCCTTCACGCATCAGGTTCAAAACCAATGATCAGGACTGAGCAGCAGTGGGATGGGGACAATGGGGGCCATTTCTTCCCTCCAGTTGACCCTATCTTCCATGGTCTCCTTTCTGGTCCCAGCACAGAATCTCCTTTCTCTTATTTTAGCCCAAAACAAAGAAATCAAAACCAACAAACCCTCCCAAAGAAAACCCTTAGCATATCAGCTCACATAACTGTGTTCTCAACATGACGACCAGGTCAACAGCTCTCCAAATAGTGAGATCCAGGCAGAAAACTACTGGAATTAAAAGCCTCACTACGCACTTCCATGTAGATAAATATAATTTCCACAATTAGGTGAAAAATGTGTCTCAAACATTATTCATGTAAAATATTTTCAAATAAATACTAAGCAAACCAACCTAAAAAGTAGTTAGAGGGAAAGAGCTCTGAAGTCTTTTGTTTAAATACTGAAGGAATTCATCCCTTTCACAGCTGGTGAGGGCCTGGAGATTCAGGGCATGGCACAGTTTATCAGCTGAGGATGAGGGGAGATTGAGGTTTCGCTGACTCCACCGCAAACCTGGATTCCCCAGCTCCCGATGCGCATGCTTGCTACAGCTGCCTTTAGTGTCTTTTAAGTGTTATCATTACCTTAAACTGCTTGGGAAGAGAGAAGGGGAGACACATCTAATTTCTAGGCTGATCTTTGAATGCACTTCCCTAAGTTACATATAAATGACATTTGTAAATCGTATTGGAGATAAATGAAGAGTCTTAGAAGACAGCTTGCAACCATTTAACTAGGTGATTTGGGCCAGGTTTATAGCTGATTTATAACGACAGACATGCCTTGTTCATCTCTGTAATACTGATCATATTTATTTAGTTTGTTCAATTTGTCTTCAAGGCTGCAGGGCATTCTTACTCTGTCAAAAGACACCAACAATTACATTGATTTAAAAACCACAGAAAATAGCCACACTAGGCTACCAATGAAAAACAAGCCCAGCATCAGATAAACCCTCCCACAAGATGCTCAGCTGTCAGTCAGACTCTGGCTTCACTTGGAAAGTGAAGAGAGAAAAACCTCAGTGATTGGTGAAAATGGCTCTTAAATTCCCTCCTGAAGTGCTCACTTTAGAACCACTACGGGGAGTAGTAACCAGATTGCACCATTTTAAGCAGCCCATAGTAATGTCATTCATTCTAAAAATATTTGTTTAGTGCAGCGTTTCCCAAAGCAAGATTAGTAGTGTGTGAGATAATTTACCTGCGTGTTCTACAATCTGTAATGGAAACATCTTACACTACCTTAACGTGGCCCTTATTTAAGGATATATATGATACATTCCTTCTAGAATTTAATGTCAGGAGCCAATCTCCTCTAGATGAGTTCATTTGACTCCATCCAACAGACAATTTGAACTTTATAAACTTTTCCTGTTTTCTCCCTTTTCTTTAACTGCCAGGACATGCAGAACTAAATCGATCAGTTGCAAAACTCTTTTCTCATTGGATGATGGTTTCTGATTTTTTTTTAACTGTTCAATAATACCTGCTAATTTTAAAGATTCACAAAATTTGGCAATGTATAAAAAACACACACATTATCCATAGTTCTGCCATCAGAGATAACCCACCATCAACAATGGGCTGTGTATACTTCACACTTTCTCCTTCTAGTATAATAAATATTGTACACATTGGCAATGGCATAGCATGTGTATTCTATAAGCTGCTTTTTCACTTAGTAATAAATAGGTCATGACCATTTTTCTATGCCAATAAATAAAGCCATGTTCAACGGCTCATAGTTTTCCATGGGTGTATACATCATGATTTATCTACCTAGGCCCTTATTAGTGTCTTTAGGTTGTTTTTAATGTTTCAGTTATAAATACCCTTACTTAACTGCTGCTTTTATGTCTTTTTTTTTTTTTTTTCGGTACGCGGGCCTCTCACTGTTGCGGCCTCTCCCGTTGCGGAGCACAGGCTCCGGACGCGCAGGCTCAGCGGCCATGGCTCACGGGCCCAGCCGCTCCGCGGCATGTGGGATCTTCCCGGACCGGGGCACGAACCCGCGTCCCCTGCACCGGCAGGCGGACTCTCAACCACTGCGCCACCAGGGAAGCCCCTGCTTTTATGTCTTATTTTAAGCCGGGAAGCCCCTGCTTTTATGTCTTATTTTAAGCCCCGAAAGTTATCTTTCAAAATAGGTAGGTATAATGAATGAATCAATGAATGAATGAATGAAATTCGAGGAACAGCTATCGGTAGCTGGCTTTAGCATTAGCACCTATTCTTCACTGTGTGAAGATGAATAATTTCCTTCCCTCTCCAGGTCTCAACCAAAATGAGTGAAACTCCTTCCACCAGTTTTTCCATGATTCGTCGGATTTCTTCTGAAGGTCAGGTTCCTTCTCGCCAGTTGGGCGTCACTCAGCCTGTCGTGGCCAAAAGGATCAGCTTCTACAAGAGCGGAGACCCGCAATTTGGCGGCGTCCGGGTGGTGCTGAACCCTCGTTCTTTCAAGACATTGGATGCTCTGCTGGATAATTTGTCGGGGAAGGTGCCCCTACCCTTCGGGGTGAGGAACATCAGCACCCCCCGAGGAAGGCACAGCATCACGCGCCTGGAGGAGCTGGAGGACGGCCAGTCGTACCTGTGCTCCCATGGCAGGAAGATGCAGCCGGTGGACCTGGAAAAGGCCCGCCAGCGCCCGCGGCCCTGGCTCAGCAGCCGGGCCCTCAGCGTGCATGCGCAGCGCGCACGCGCCGCCGCCGCTCCCGCCATTCCCGGCATGCTGCGCGCGCCGCGGCGGCTAGTGGTCTTCAGGAATGGCGACCCGAAGACGAGACGTGCAGTCCTCCTGAGCAGGAGGGTCATGCAGAGCTTTGAGGTCTTTCTGCAGCACCTGACCGAGGTCATGCAGCGCCCGGTGACCAAGCTCTACGCCACGGACGGAAGGAAGGTGAGCATCGTGAGGGACGTGATGGCGGCCCCGGGGAAGGAAGGCTTTTCCCGCGCCTGTGCGTGCTCCCTGCTCATGGGAGGGCGCTGGCTCCCCCTCCCCCCTCCCCCCTGTGGCTGTTCGTTTCTGGGTCGTTGCAATGAGGCGTGGGCCCTGTGGGGCTCTTTGTTTTTTCCTCGCGTGCTCCGTTCCCTGAGCCTCACGTTATAGAATGTGTTGGCACAGAATCTGTCTCGACGATATTTCTTGAAAAGGTGTGGCCAAGAGTGACATTCTGTTGGGTACAGAAAGAAAGCCTTTTCCTGTGACCTGTGTGTCACTTTCCCGGTCCTGGTGTGTCCGTCAGGCCCTTTCCCAGCTGGATGCTTGGGTGGGGAGGACAGGGGCAGTACTGTGTACCCTTTAAAGGTTTTTTTGGTTATGATGGCAGAAGACTGGTCGGCCTGTGCCAGCTGTGGGCTGAAGACGGGTGTTGGTCTAACACCCCCTTCCCCCCTCACCCTTGGTTCTTCGGTATTTTTATACGTCATTTGGTGCCCAGCGAGTGGTGGGTGATTATCACTTTCAAACCCAGGAGGCTGTTGAGTTAATCAGTTATAAACTCACCGTATGGAAAGAACAAAACTTCATGCTGCTCATGTCAGGACCATAACTCTTTGATTTTTCCCCCCTAGGTTCCCAGTCTCCAGGCTGTGATCCTGAGCTCTGGAGCTGTGGTGGCAGCAGGAAGGGAGCCATTTAAACCAGGAAATTATGACATCCAAAAGTACTTGCTTCCTGCTAGAGTACCGGGGATAATCTCTCACCGTGTGTACCCCAAGGGAAATGCTAGGTCAGAAAGCAGAAAAAGTAAGTCACTTAAATATATAGCCCTTATTTTTAGCCCTGAGTTGTTTTTGTTTTTTTTTTAACCTCAACAACAACAAAAATTCATCTTAAATGACCGATTTCCTTCATCACAGAAAAGGAGAGGATCAAAACCTTCTAAACTGAAATTTGTTATATTTGTAGCTGGAGAGAGTTGTAGAGATCATCTGATAATTTTTTTAAAAAGATTTTTTTGAAGTCAGTCAGTCAATGATATATGTTTAAATGGATGAGGTTTATTTTTTGTTTGTTTTCTGGTTTTGTTTTTGCATCTAATACCTAGATAAAAGATCGAAGTGCCACCATTGATTTAGAGAGGAATTCTAAATTCCGTGGAATATGTGTAAGTGACACTCTGGTAGTTGCAGAGTTTTCTCTAAATAATACCATGCAGATCATAGCTGAGCTCAGGTTAGTTGATCGACGTATTTAAAAATAAGCTCTGTAAATTCCCTGGCTGTCCAGTGGCTAGGACTCCACGCTTCCACTGGAGAAGAGGGCACAGGTTCGAACCCTGTCCAGGGAACTAAGATCCTGCATGCCGCACTGCGTGACCAAAAAAAAAAAAAAAAAGAAAGAAACCTCTAACTACACATACATGCTCTACTTTCTGAAGTTATTCCAGTAAAAGTCACAGGCCCTTAAATCCACTTTTTATTTATTAAAAAAAAAAAGGTTCATATAGCCAGTTCATGCTGGTTAACAGTACTCCGGGTTGATAGTTCCTTAGGAAATGCCGTCTAATGAGATGTTATCCTTTGGATAGGGGAGGAGGAGTGCCTCTTGACACCCAAGAGTGTGGGATAGGCTGTAAATTCCCTTTTTCAGGCAGAGCTAATCTCATTATTTACAGTGCTCAGTATTTTAGCTCCAGGCGAATGTGTTGATTGCCATTTACACTTCCTTTTTAATTTTTATTTTATGTAAACATGGAATGGTACATTTTAAGTGGTGTTAATTCCTTTACTTATTGCTAAACTAGACAGACTCAACTATTCCTTCCTGTTGTTCTTTAGTTATTTCATGGATACGCTAATAGCCAGTCGTTCATGTGTCTTGTTCCGTAGGCGTCAGCTGCCCAGTATCTTATGTGCAGGTAGTGTTAGTTCACCCTGGTCATTTCATCAAAATGATTTTATTGTCTTCTGTCTGATGCGGGTTTCTGAGCATGATTTTTAATGGCTTCAGGGAATCTAAGGGCTTTGTTAAGTTTTACTTTAAAAAATGATGAGTGAGACAGTTTCATTTATAATTTTGGTGAAAGTATACTAAAAATAAGAGGAAGTACCTCTAGGCTTATCCTTTGAAACTAAAGGTATTTAATTGATGGTAAGCATGTGCACATCTATACAAACTACTAATTTGACTGAGTTTAGAAAGCATGAGTTCCAAGGTTATCTCTAGAGGTACACATTAAAAAAAATACCTAGATATCTGGGTCTTTGACTAGCTCTGTTCTCTTTTGTGACTGATATTAAATAAATGCACTGATTATACAAAATGAATGCTAAATTAATAATTATTACTAGATTAACCTAGCCTTTAAAATAAGTTCTAAAAATGTTTTTACTTTCATAATGGTATAGATATCTCTCGTCGATATACACAGGTAGGAAAATGAATACCACCGTAAATTATTACTTGCTTATATGAATAGGTAAGCAGCACTTGGTTAGACCCCAATTTCAGTACTGGTGAACAGAATAAAACAACAAAACCAAATCCCACAAAAATCTCTTTATTTTTGCTAGAATCCTTAGCAGTTTCTACTTTATACTTTCCTTTTTAAAATTGTCTTATTAAACTCATTAAGATTAAAATTCTGTGAATTTCCTCATTGAAGTAGAGTTATAAGTTCTCTTTTAAAGGGTAGTTTGTAGAAATGTACCAGATATTACAGTAAACTAAATTGACTAATGAATATATAGAGGTGAGAAACTTATTAACAACATCTTACTATGAAATTTGGAAAATATGGTATTTTTCATACTAATTATTTTTTGTTTTCTTTCTTTGCTGCCTCTTCTATTGGATATTTATAACTTCTCTGTCTTCCGCATTATATTTTGATGTGGGGCATCTTTTACTTTTAAAATCTTGAAAGTGAGCACACATGGACCTTCAAGCCCAAGGTCTCAAATTTATTCTGTTTCTTCTGACAAAATGCAGAGTAATGATTGCTACTCAGACCATTCTTTTGCTTCTGAAAGTTACTTGGCCTTAGAAAAAAATGATTCTCAGAATTTATTGATATATCCTTCTGAAGATGATGTTGAGAAATCAATTATTTTTAATCAAGATGGTACTATGACAGTTGAGATGAAAGTTCGATTCAAGATAAAAGAGGAGGAAACCATAAAATGGACAACCACTGTCTGTAGAGCTGATCTTTCTAATAATGATGAAAAGAGTGAGATAAGCAGTTTCCCAGGAAGAACAGATGATGGGTCATCTGGTTTAAAGATTACAGCATGTTCATTGTCTGCAGATGTCTCACCTCTGGAGAAAGGCAGTATTCAAGACGGCAGTTTGGCGGAGGAGGTCAGCAGTCCAGTGAGAGATCAGGATACTGAAACGTGCAATTCTGCTAGTTGGGAGAGCGCTGCTATGGACACAACTGCCACCCAGGGAACTCAGGATCAAGCGAAACATCATTTTTATAGGCCCCCTACACCTGGACCAAGGAGAGTCAGGCAAAAGAAATCTGTGATAGGGAGTGTGACCTTAGTATCTGAAACTGAAGTGCAAGAGAAAATGATTGGGCAGTTTTCCTATAGTGAAGAAAGGAAAGATGGGGAAAACAAATCTGAGTATCACATGTTCACACATTCTTGCAGTAAAATGTCATCAGTATCCAACAGACCAGTACTTCTTCAAGTTGATAACAATGAGCAGGTAGAGTCATCTTTAGAAAGAAAAAGGGAAAGCAGACTGCTCAAATCAAACGCACTAAGTGCTGGTGTTGTAGAAATTACAAGTCAGAAGATGTTAGAGATGTCGCATAATAATGGCTCGCCACAGACTGCATCAGAAAACTCAGTTGTGGAGGAAGGTATAGTTGATAGTGTAACAGCGGACAACAAAACTAGTGTCAAGAATTTAAGAACTTACGGTAACACCAACGATAGATCCAGTCCCTTTTTAGCAGATGCAACTCATTCTTCAGGTAACAACTCTGGAACTGACAAAACTATTTCAGAGACCCCAGCTTCAGTAGGATCCTCTACTGTCACCACAAGAATTGACAAACTAATTAGTGAGTTTTCTCAGTGTGGTTTAACAAAACTTCCAGAAAACGAAAAGCCGATTTCATCATCTGTTGCCAGCCAAAAGAAGACATGTCAGCAGCGTGTGATGAATTCCCAGCATCAGGGTGGGGAGACTGCAAGGAAAGGAATCCCCAGGAAGAGTAAAAGGATAAACACAAGAGGTAGAATTGCACAGGAAACCATACTGCAAGATTCACGTAGTCCCCTTAAAGGAGAGGTACTTTGTGAGAAAGACCTCCATGCAAGTGATACGGTAATTGAGTCAAATTATTTTTCTTCCAAAAGTAATAATGCTGTGAATTCCAGGAATCTCCCTAGACATAAATTAAATACTATTCATAATCCTAAGGTTCAGGGACTTTTAGCCAAAAGAAAATCCAGACCACTAAACAAAGTAAACTTAGGAGGACCTACAAAAGGAGGAATTGGTCAAGGAGAAAAAGTGTTTTCCCATGATGAATTTAGATATTGCAAAAATACTTTTGAAAATCAAAATTTATTTCATATGTTTAACTTTCTTGAGCAGAAACCCGATGCTTTTTGTGGTCCACAGGCTCAAGCAGAAATAGCATCTTGGTATTTGAGAGGAGCGTCAAAGAAGGGTTTAGTTTCAAAAGTTAATAATTCACACATAACTTTAAGAAGCCAGAGAAAACAAAAAGGGGATAGGTTGAAATCAGATACTATTGTAAGTAAACAGCATGTCACAACCAGGGCAAATTCCTTAGCTTCTTTGAAAAAAGCTGTTTTTCCTGAGGCTGTTACCCATCATTCAGTTCAAAATTATGTACAGAGATGGTTGCAGAACGTAAGTTCAGATTCAGCTTTGCAACCTAGACAGTCAGCTCCAATATGCACAAAGGAAAGGAGTGTGGTAGGTTATAACAACAGTTGTTTTCCAAGAAATAATTCCCACAAAAGTTCTGGAAAAGGAAATAATTTTGTCCTGGAAGGTAATAAACATATAACTGAAAATGCCAGTTTGACAGGAGATAATCTAGGGAAAAAGGTCGGTACATCTTTTGACAAAGATAACAGTGAAGAACTTAGCAAAGATCTCTATGGGAGCCAGGTTGAATCTCTGAAGGATGCTTACTTGCTTTCCATCCATGAGTATCGCACTTTGTCACAGTCAGCTATTGATGAGGCTAATACTAAAAGTCAGGTATCTGCTGAAAAGTCAGGACACGAGGTGAGCCTTGTTTACAGAGACATAAACCTAGCTACAAAAGGACAAAGTGTAGAGGCTGCCATTCAAGTAGATCTCATGGAAGAGGACACCCCAAAACACCTGTTACCAGTCTGGTTGCTTCGCCAACTGCAAGCTTTAGTTCCTAGTAGTCACAAGACTCAGAATGGAGTTGTTCAAATGCCAGGTTCACTTGCAGACATTCCCTTTCCTTCTCCGATATATAATTCATCCACTAATGTTCTTCTGGCTTGGCTCCTGGTGCTAAACCTAAAGGGAGGTATGAATAGCTTCTGTCGAGGTGATGCTCACAAGACTACCAGCAGAACTTCAGAAATACTTGCGTTGTTGGAGGTTCTGAAGCACATTGCTGTCAAAGAGGAAGCAGATGACTTGAAGGCTGCTGTTGCCAGTTTAGTGGAATCAACCACAAATCACTTTGGACTCACTGAGAAAGAGCAGGACATGGTTCCAATAGATCTTTCTGCAAATTGTTCTACACCCAACATTCAGATAGCTCCTAAAGGCACTGAAAATGAGAGAACACAGAAAATCTCCTCTTTAGATGGAGGCTGTTCTGCCGGTGAGGACAGTGTCTCTGAAGTCTGTGTTGCAGAGGGGACTTGCTCTCCGTGTGAGACGTGCACTGTGAATAAGACTTATCCTCCAAAAGAGACCTGGAACCTCAGTGATAATTCTTTCCCCAGTGATGGCTGTACCACGGATCAGACCTCCATGCATAAGGCTTGTTTCCTAGGAGAGGTCTCTTCACTTACTGACACTGTGTCTTCTCATAAGCCTTGTGCTTATGAGGAAAACCGTATCTGTGAGATGGCTTGCTCAGTTGATGAGGCCTACATTCCCATCAAAGTCTGTAATACCAGTGACTTCTTAAATTCCAAAGAAAACACATATACTGATAATTTGGAATTGACCGAAGAGTTAGAAAGAGTTGGTGAAGTTCAGAAAGACCTAAATATTTTGGCAGACCCTGGGTGTAAACATGGCTTTAGTATATTGGTGCCACACCAAAATGTCAGTAATTTAAGCCACGGTGGCTTTTTCCAAGATGCAACTGAACCAGAACTTCATAGGAAACATAGTTCTCTAGATGAATTTAAAAATTGTTCATTAAAGAAATTTCAGGATGAAAATGCATATACATCTTTTGATAAGGAAGACTCAAAGACTTCTGAAGAACCAGGCTCAATAACCAACAGCATGACATCAAGTGAAAGAAACATTTCAGAATTGGAATCTTCTGAAGAATTAGAAAACCAGAACACTGATATCTTTAATACAAAGGTAAATTCAGGAGAGCAAGCTACTGAAGAATTGATCCAAAAAGAATTAGAGGCTGGTAAAAATTTGGAATTGATCAAAGTCTCTAGCAGGAACATTACAGAAGAAGAAGGAAGGAATGGTGTCATTTGTGAGACAATCAGTAGGAGGCTGGCAACACCACCATCTTTAGTATTTTGCTATGATTCTAAGCAAAATACTGAAAAGCAGCTCATTGAAGGAGAAACTGAAATGAGAGTAAAAAAGATGGTGGAAAGCATGGAAACTGGAAGTTTTGCAGAGTCTCTCCTTAATTTTAAAAATGACTTCAAAAGGTCAGGGACTTCTGATTGGTCAGATTATAGACAAGACAGTGAGAATGAACAGTCATATAAAACATCCAGTGATGGCCCCAGTGACGGTGGTGAGGAGGTGGCCCAAGAGAAAGACTATAATAAAGGATTTGTTAAAAGGACAATAGAAAAACTTTATGGTAAAGCGGAGATTATGAAACCGTCTTTTTTCTCTGGGTCTACACATACATCTCAGGTTTGTCCTTATGATTCTATGGAATTTCAGGGTGCTGGGAAAGTAGGTATTTATGATTCTGAAGGTCAGTCATTTGGCTCTTCTGAACAGGTATCTAGTAATTCAACTGTGTTGCAGAAATTTCAGGAGGAAAGGCGAGATAAATGTGATTTTAATAATGTGAGGGCCAGTTACCATGGGGAAGACATTGTGGAACATGGTACTGAACAAAATGGTCATAACAGAATTCCCAGAGACATGGAAGAGGGGGTACTGATTGACAAGGGCAAGTGGCTCCTGAAAGAAAATCATTTGCTAAGAGTATCATCTCTTGAAAATTGGGGCATGTGTGGCAATGCAGACACCACATCAGTGGATACTCTACTTGATAATAACAGCAGTGAGGTACTGTATTCACATTTTGGAAATTTGGCCCCAGGCCCAAACATGGCTGAACTCTCCTCTTCAGAATTGGAGGAGCTGACTCAACCTCCTGAACTGAGATGCAATTATTTTAACGTGCCTCATTGTAGTGACTCTGAGCCTTTTCATGAGGATTTGCTGGATGTTCAAAATAAAACTCGTTCTCAGGAGAGAATACCAAACCACCATGCAGAAGAGAAGTGTAATCGTAGGTCAGAGAGAGTATGCACATCTGTCACTCATGTCTTCACACCTGCTGGTAACAAAGTCCATCCTGTCTCTGATGATACTATTAAAAACCAACCATTGCCTGGTAATACTGTAATTCATGGTGCACTTCAGGAAGGTGACTCTTTGGATAAACTCTATAATATTTGTGGTCAACATTGCCCAATACTACCTGTTATTAACCAGCCTGTAAATGAGGAACACCGAGGATTTGCATATTGCAAGGATTCTGATATTGAAAATTCTTTGAGTCTCCAATTATGGATGAAAATACACGCATGTTTACTACAGTCAGACAAAAACGTGTTCAGAGATAAGAACAATAAAGCAAGTAGTAGAAAAGCATTTATGGATAATGCCATTGGCAGTACATTTGATTGGCTTTATTATAATAGCACATTTGACTTGATGGATAAAAGGAGAAAATTAAAAAGAATTAACTTCTTGGACTTAGAGGAAGAAAATAATTTAAATAAGTTTCAGTCATATTTAAAGAATTTCTTGCACACATTGTTGCTAGTTGGGGGTCCTGTGAATTCAAATATACAAGACCCCGAAAATCAGACAAATGAAATCTTTGAAGTAGTTGATGAGAATAACAACGTCCTAAATAACAGATTCCAGAACTCAAGAACAAATCTCAACCAAGTAGTAAGAGAAAATAACTATCATTGCTCCTGTGAAATGCTTGGCCGAGCCTGCCTGTTCTGCCAAGTTGAGGCATCCTTAGATATCAGCAACAGAAGCACATTAGAAATATTTTATATTTTTGAAGATGAAAATCTTTTCATTTGGGAAGAGGAAAACTAATTAAATTGAACTGGTCTTGAAAGCCGTGATGAACAAGAAGGTCTCTCATTTCAATGTCAGCACGGCCTTTCTTCATGAGAAAGATGAAGCACATGGGATGGGTGTGGATTAGATAACCTCTAAGAATTTGCCACTTCTTCAAAATGAGCTTACCCCAGAAATCTTGCCACTGGATTATCCATCTTGACTTTCATCATTTCTGTGTTCTTCATTTTTTCAGCAATTACAGACTCAGTTTCTATTCTGTTATTTTTGAAGTTTCTGTGTTTTTTTTTCTTGAGCATGTATAATTTCTTGTTTCTGTTATTTTTCTCCTAAGACATCATAAATGCCCCGAGGACAGGAATTATACCCCCCCCTTTTTGTTATGTTGTCAACTTAGTGCAAAATGTGTATTGAAGATATTGGTGAATTAATGGAATAGACATAGCCTCAAATTACTTCATTTATTTTAACTGCTGATTCGATAAAAGTCTGATTGTAAGATCTCAGCAACAATCTCATAAGTTTTTTTTGTGTGTGTGTGTGTGCCAAATGTGTTGAATCTAGTTTCCTCAGAGCATCTGTCTAATGTACTTGCAAGCATTTCCATGGGAGAGGATTCACTGTGTTTCCTCATGACTAGAAAAAGATGCTGTACTACAAAGCTGGCTCTCCAGTACTTTGCCTAGAAATTAATGATCGCTTAAACATTAGTAAAGTGTCAAGAAATTCAGATAGGTCAGAAAAAAATGGAAAAGTGTAAGGCATGCCCTGTGAAGAAAAATGAAAGGAACTGGAATGATTTAACTTGGAAAAGAAAAGAGGAAGGTGACTTCACCCAGAGTTCTCAAAATCGAAAAAGAACTGCTGTGGAGAGGAACTTGACAGATTTCTTTCTGTGTCCACCTGCATTAATAAAATATTTAACTAGATATAAATAAAAACATGTTGCTTAGAAGGATAAATAAATTTGATTAGACTAAGAACCATAAATTGTCTCTTGAATACTTGTTATTTTTGCCTGGGGCTTAACCAGGGTATCTTTTAAGGTTCCTTGTTCTTCATGACTATTTGATGGTATAGAAACAAGTCTTATAAAACGTGGGAATTTATGTCTCTTGTCTGGAACTGACTCAAAATAGAAAAATTAATGTTTTTGGAGCCACACACGGAGGTGCTAAAATAACAAATTTGGCATTGGGGAACTAAAAGTAATTACCTATATAAGGAATACCTTTGGTTTCAGTTCAGCATGAGTCATAAATCCATAAAAAATTATGAGTTGCTATTTAACCAGAGGAAGTCTACCTCTACATAGAGTATGACTTTTCTACATTGTGATGCACTCTTCTAATTGAAATATGGAAGTTGTTATGTAAGCTTCTGTAATGAGCAATGAGAAATTTTGGTGAAATAAAAGGGCTAAAACTGTGGAGATATACATGCACTTAGCTTTACTGCACTTTGCAGATACTGCGCTTTTTACAGATTGAAGGTTGGTGGCAACCTTGTGTCGAACAAGTGTGTCGGGCACATTTTCCCGACATTTCCACATGTTCCCTTTGTGTCTCTGTGTCATATTTAGGTAATTCTTGCAATGTTTTAAACGTTTTCATTATTAATATTTGTTGATTTATGATTAGCGATCTTTGATATTACTGTTGCAATTTTTTTGCTTTGTATTTTAAAATTATGGCATGTATATTATTTTTTAAAGATGTAATGCTATTACATCCTTAATAGGCTATGGTGTAAACATAACTTTTATGTGTACAGGGAAACAAAAAAATTTGTATGACTTGCTTTATTGTGACATTCACTTTATTACAGTGGTCTAGAACTGAACCTGCAGTATCTCCCAGGTATTCCTGTGATAGAAAGGGGAGGAGAATTAACACTAAAGTTGTGCTAACTGTATACGAGGGGCTATGGTAATCTTATGGGTTTATTATCTGTAACCCTTCCTAATAAAGACGCTGTGAGTTTAGCTTTGTTGCTCCCTTTTTATAGATGAGAGAACCCAGAAGCAGGGAGGTAAAGTACTTTTGTCAGTGGTGCACAGTACATATGTCAGGATTTGAACCCAGTCCCTTTGTGCTTGAAAGTCAATGCTACTTTTACTACATTTTTATTCTTCTCACGTGAGGAAGAAGGAGTAAGATGTTTTAAAAGTTATTAGCACTCTCCCCAGAGCAGAGAGACAAGGAAATTATTTTTCTTTTTAATTTGGAAGGAGTGATATTTAGATGTACCAAGGAGATTGGGGGAATCACTCACAACAACAAGGAGTTTTTAGGAAAATGTGGCATGTAGCATATGGTTTTTAGTAATACTACATCAAATGATGTCCTAGGAGACCCAGACGATATTGGGAAGAAGAAATTGGGAGTGACAGAAATGAATGGGTAATGCACGACTGTGTAATGTACTTGTCTAAAATGAACATGTTCGGAGGCATTGAATTCTGTCTGAGCTTTGGAACCAGGTCTTACTCATGTTGATATCCCAGATCTAGCATATTACTTGGGACGTGGTAAGCACCGCGTAAATGTGTGTTGGATGGATAAGAAGTGCTTTTGAGCGCTCTTTCTTTATTAACTTCGAATCCATACATGTAGAAAGATATGTAAAGATGCTGAGGGATAGAACTAAGTTTCTTATATTTTTTGAAGCAATATTCCAATCATCTTTAAAAGAACGTGAAAATGATTTTTTTCTTTTAAACATTCAAAGGATTTTTTTTTCCACAAGGCTTACATCAAAAAAAAAACCTTGAAAGGCTGTGAAATTTAGAAGACCAAATGAGACATTAGAGGAAATTTAAGAATATTGCCCAGATCTGCCCGCCTTCGAGATAAGTGCTTGCGGCAGAGGAAGGGGCGCTAGCCTGCTGCGTTCAGGGGAATGTCCCCAGGGCGGGCTGATGCAGTTCCCGCTTGCGCCCACCAGATGGCAGCTGTGCCCCGTGCGGCCGGGAGCTAAGACCCCCTCGGGGGGAGGCTTCCCGGGCTCGCGGGAGCACCTTTAGCGCCTCAGGCCCGGGGCGGGCAGGCGGGCGGACGGGCGGGGGCGGGGGCAGTCCGGGGGCTGTTTGCTGCTGCTTCAAAGAGCTGAGGACCCAGTTGTGCAGGCAGCCCCAGGTCCTAAAGCCCGGAGGTATAGAAGTGTTCGGAATGAAAGGAAAGGCACTGTTAGCAAGGAGTCTAAGTTCGCAAATGGAGGGGCTATGACGGGGAACGCCGGCTGTCAAGACTCCTCGGAGCCGGCGCCAAGGAAAGCCTGGGGAGAGTAGGAGCAAAGAGCAGACGGACCCCTACGTCGAGCGGAAGCTCAGTTAGCGAGCTGTTGGCCCGGCGGGTAGGGGTCGCTCTCACATGAAGCTGTCAGACGTCTTACCTCTTCACCTTTCAGTGATACGCAACCCGTGTCCCGTTTTCAAGGTTTAGACTGGGGTGTTGACGCCGGGGTCCATGCGGGCGGCGCTCGATTTGTCGGTTTCCTCATCCGTAAAATGGGGCCTCGTGCGGAGCTGCCTCGTGAGACGGCGGAGAGGGTCTGGCGAGAGTGGCTGAGGCTCGAGGCCCAGAGCTTGGCCCGGAGCACCGGGTACGTTTTGCGGCCCCCGGAGGCGGTGCGCCACATCCGGCCCCCCTGAAGGCAGCTTCCATCAGGGGCTCTCCGTGCGGGGCCCAGCGCTTTTCAAGCTGCCTCCTCGGTGCCGGGACCTGGACCAGCGCCGCAAGAGCAGAGCCTGGCTTCTCCTGGGTGTCAGCTCAGCTGTTAAAAACCAGGCGTGGGGAGGGCCTGTTTCCTGGGGCGGTTTCCCTGGGCTCGGGAGCTCGACCCGGGCTTGGACCCCTTGCTCCCCGGGGGGACCTCCATGGCTGTGACGTCCCTCACACTTGGGGGTCGCCACACGTGGGCTGGGGGGTGGGTTCTGACTAGACCGCATCTCTGCCCCTCCCACCTGTCTTGAAGTGGCCTTTGCTTATTTATACCCTTCGCTGTCGAACACCTGTCCCCCTAGCCTCCAGGTCTTTCTCAGAGATAATCGCTCTGTGTGTAGCTTTAGTTTTGGTGTGTCTGTGCGAGCAGGGGAGCGCAGGATCTTCCCGCTCTGCCGTCTTGATCTGGAGCCCCAGTTCCACATCATTTGTATGATATCGGGAACTCTTTTACAGACACATGTAAACCCAGGACGATTAGACAGTGGAAATTCTCAGTCAAAAAGGTAAAGTAATTACGCGAAGAATGACTTGGGCCAACGGGAAGCCCTAGTTTTGTTGTTTTGTGCCTTTCCTGACTTTGGCCCTATTCACCCATTCGTAGGCACCAGTGTGCACGCTGAACTCTCCTGCGTTTCGCAGAACGTACGCTCCCCCTCTCACCCTTCCAGAGGTTATGGTATAGGATGGCCTTATGGGGGTTCAGGGTGGTGCTCTCTTCCTTCTGGAGGTTCACAGGGGAGGTGGCTTGATTGGCAGCCCACCAGGCGTAATTATAATGTAGACCTTGACGGGGGTCAACAGATGGGCTTAAGTTGACTGATACGAAGAATGTGGAATGTCTTGATGGAACTGACTTAAACCTTGAGTGGCCTTGAGTGGGGTGGGAATGGGGGTCCATCCACAGTGACCGCCTAATTGCAGACGCTGCAGGCACCGCATGCAGCCGCGCCCGCTGGTTTCTGCCGGGCGAAAGGAACTAGCGCCAGGGGTGGGCCTGCACTGGCAGGTGGTCCGGCTCAGAAGTTTTACTTCTTTGGATGACAAATCCTTCCCCTTGCATTTTAATTTTTTAATTAAAATTATACATGTATACATAGTTTTTAAAAATCAGGTAGAAGTACAAGGCTCAAAATAAAAAAAACGTAGACCACTTTCTGACCCTTTACATATAATTTCCACTCCACAGAGGCATTTATCTTTAAAACTTTTAGCTCTTTCTTCTGTTTATGTATGTCTAAGATACTGGTATTTTTTCAATTTTAGATTTTGTCTGTCTGTTGATATCCTCCACCTCCCACTTTCTACTTCCTGTCTCTGTTCCTCCCAATAATGTTATAATTAAAAAAACAAACACTATTCTGAATTTTTATTTTAATTACCATGCGAATATTATTCCTGAAATGAGCCTCTTAGTGTATTCGGACTATATTTCCTTTCTTGAACTATTCTTTGTTTTCCCTGAACTTTAAACCTGACCACTGCTCATACATTACCAAACCCTCTTCCACGGTGGAAAATCCCTATCATCATAGAAGTGCGTATCAGTTCTTCCACTGGACCATTTTTTTTTCCCTTGGGGACATTAGTTGTCTTGGAGACATTCTTCATAAAGCCCCCTCCCACCTCACCGGACCCCTTCTCATCCAAAGCGGACTGTTTGATCTCCAGGCCTGCTGCACAGCCATCAGCTTGAAGCTTTCCTTCCGCAGTATCCTGGGAATCTCGTTTCCTTCTCGGTATTGGATGTCCTGTTTCCGAAACCCATATCTTACTATTAGTTTAGGCCTCAGTTTTGATGGAACGAATTTTCTGATGGTTTATAAGGAAGAATGCATGGAGGAACTTTTCGTGTCTTAAATGTTTGGAACTGCCTTTATTCTATTCTCATGCTTAATTGATAAAAATGATATAGCATTACATGTTGGAAATAACATTTTTTCATTTGTCTTCTGTCTCCTAATCCCAGTGTGAAAAGTGCTAAGCCATTCTCATTCCTGCTTCTATGTGTGTAACTTCCCCACCCTCCCTTTCCCAAAAGCTTTTAGGACCCTCCCTTTATTCTGATATTCTGAAATTTAACATAGAGGCACATTGATTTAGGCATTTTTTTCATTTTTTATGCTAAGCATTCAGTACCCATATTCTTCAGTTCTGGAAGTTGTTTTATGTTATTTCTTTGATTTTTCCCCCCCTTCTGTTTCTTTGTTCTTTCATTTTAGAAATCCTACTATGAATATCCTCTGAAGACGATGAACCTCTGATTTAATGTCTTAGTTTTCTTTTGTATTTCCTTTTTAATCATTTAAAAAAATAAACCTTATTCAGATATAATTTACATTCAACAAACCCCTCAATTTCAAGTCTACAATTTAATGGCTTTTGAGATAGGCAGCCATATAACTACCATTATTATTAAGGTATAGCACATGCCCATCACCCCCAAGAGTTCTTTTGTGCCCCTTTGCCGTCAGTCCCCTTCCCCTTTGCCAGGCCCTTGGAAACCACTGATTTGCTTTCTGTTGCTATGGTATTTTTCCTGGAATTTCATGTAAATATAATCATATCATATGTAATCTTTTTTAAAAAACTAATTAATTTTTGGCTGCATTGGGTCTTTGTTGCTGCATGCGGGCTTTCTCTAGTTGCGGCGAGCAGGGGCTACTCTTTGTTGTGGTGCCTGGGCTTCTCATTGCGGTGGCTTCTCTTGTTGCAGAGCACGGGCTCTAGGTGCGCAGACTTCCGTAGTTGTGGCTCACGGGCTCCAGAGCACAGGTTCAGTAGTTGTGGCGCACGGGCTTAGTTGCTCCGCGGCATGTGGGATCTTCCCGGACCAGGGCTTGAACCCGTGTCCCCTGCATTGGCAGGTGGATTCTTAACCACTGCACCACCAGGGAAGCCTGATATGTAATCTTTGATGTCTGCTTCTGTCACTTAGCAAAATGCTTTTGGGATTCATTAATATTGTTGTTTGAATCAACAGTTTGTTTTTCTTCTTTGTTGAATGGTATGCCATTATATGGATATACCACAATTTGGTTATCCATTCACTGATTAAAGGACACGAGTTATTTCTTGATTTTGGCTATTATGAATGTAAATTATATAAACATTCACGTACAAGTCTTTTTACAGGACATAGGTTTTTATTTCTCCTAGGTTTTTATTTCACCTAGCAGTGAGATTGCTAGGATGTATGGTAATTGTATATTTAACTCTATCAGAAATTGCCAGCCGCTTTCACAAGTAGCTGTACCATTTCACATCCTCACCAGCAATGTATAAGAATTCCAGTTGCTCTGTATTCTTGCTTGCACTTGGTGTTATCATCTTTTAAATTTTAACCATTCTACTTTGTGTTTAGTGATATCTCTGTGGTTTTAATTTGCATTTCCCAAATAACTATTGATGTTTGCCATTCATATGTCTTTTATGTCACAGTGTTTTTTCAAATCTTATTTTCTATTGGGTCTTTGCAGTCCTGGAGTGGTAAGAATTCTTTATACGCTGTGGGTATAACGTATTCAGATCTATGTTTTGCACATATTTTCTCCCAGTCAGTAGCTTGCTTTTTAATTTTCTTATTGGTGAGACTTTCAAATAGCAGAAGTTTTAAATTATGGTAAAGTTCTATTTATTTTTTTTTCATATATTTTATAAGATATATGGTTTATATCTTTCAAGTCCTATCTAAGAAATCTCTGCCCAATGATAAGACTTTCTTTGTTTTCTTGTGGGAGTTTTACAGTTTTAGTTCTTATCTTGGGTCCTTTTGACTCATTTAAGGTTATTTTTTTATATGGTAGCAGGAAAGGGCCAAGGTTCATTTTATTTCATACGGATATCCATTTATTCCATCACCCTTTGTTGAAAAGACTATTCTTTTCCCATTGAAATACTTGGAATTTGAAATTGAAAAGTCTAGACTTTTGTTGAAAATCATTCAACCATGTATGTGTGGGAGTATTTCTGCACTCTCTATTTTATTTCATTGATCTGTGTGTCTATTTGTATGCCAAAACACACTGTCTTGATTACTGTAGCTTCATAATAAGCCTTGAAACCAGATAGTGCAAAATTTTCCAACTTTGTTCTCTTTCAAAATTGCTCTGTTTGTCTATCTTCTTCTGTTTCCCTCTTCAAGACCTGCTCAACCAGCTGGAGACCAAAGCCCCGAGTGCCTCGCTTGGAGTTTTCCACCACTGCCAAGTACGCAGCCGGGGAAGTAGCCTTAGGCCTTATACTCTGGGTGTAGATAGAAACCATGAAGAGATACGGGAGCCCAGTCAGCTCGGTGCTCAGAGGCAGTGTGCAGACGAGTGCCACAGAGAACCACACACAGTGACCCTCCCCATGTGTCAAGCCGTCCATCATTGTTTTGGACTCTCACAGTGGCGTTTTGCTACTTAGGGGCAGAAAGCTAAAAGAAAGGCTTTTCTGGCAGGACTAGAGAAACATTTCTCTTCCATTAGTTCTATGTCTCCTACTACTCAGAAGTTATTTATTTTACGGCTACTTCTGATTTCACACAATCAGTCTTCTTCAAACAGTAGTTAATGTGATGCAACACTCTTTTTGTTGCCTTGCTTGGAATAAGATTTCCAATGGTTTAATCACAAGTATTTGTGGTTTATATTTGGCCCACCAATATAAATTTCCTTACAGACACCACTGTCATCCAGTGACATACATAACTATGTCCTGAGGCTGATCCCCTTTCTTTCATGTTTCTTATTGCTCTGTGCACGAATTGCAATCATTCAGGTGTGTAGACAGAAACAGGCACTATTGCTCTAACTTTGTACTTCAGGAGATTAACTTTCATTTATGTAAACATTTTATTCTTTGAAATTTATAAAGTTGGTAACAGCATTTATACATAATTCTTAAGCAAGTTACTAGCCTATTTCATTCTTCCCCAACTATTTTTTTTTCCTTATTGCCTTCTACTAGTGAGAGAAATTAAGTACTAAGGAATACTATTTTGTTGTGTAGGGTCGAGTTTAGAAGAGCCACACACCATTGCAATACTTAAGCTTTTCACCCTCCAAGAATGAGTTTTCCTCCTTTGGGAGTGATATTGCCCTTGCTGCGAAGGTGTGGTCTACTTGATAGAAAAGAGGTAATTCTACAGAGATTACAATGACAATAACTTTCCTTTGTTAAGTGATTTTCATGTACCAGATACTGTACTATGTGCTTAACAAATTTTAATCTTGTATAGCTCTCATAAAAACCTGAGTGTATAACTTCTGTTTTCTGAATGAAGAAACTGAGATGGAGAGGTTGTTACCTCATCTAAAACATAGTTTCAAAGTGTGGATCTCAAGGTGGTTCAGCGTGGACCTCAAAGGTTCTCCCGTTCTCTACTCCTCACAATGATACTATACAAATTAATGGAAAAGTCGTATGCGTGGATCTAAAAAAATGATACAAATGAATTTATTTCCATAACAGAAACAGACTCACAGATTTAGAGAATGAATTTATGGCTACTGCGGAAGCGTGTGGGGGAGGGATAGACTGGGAGTTTGGGATTGACACCTACACACATCTCTATTAAAACAGATAACCAACAAGGACCTGCTGTACAGCACAGGGAACTCTGCTCAGTACTCTGTAATAACCTAAATGGGAAAATAATTTGAAAATGAATAGATATATGTACATGTATAATTAAATCACTTTGCTGTACACCTGAAACTAACACAACATTTTTAATCAACTATATTCCAATATAAAATAAAAAAAATTTTAAAGTCGTGTCGTTCTGTGGTCAGAGATATACAGTTTAGTGTGGGGCTTCTAGGAGTGCTTCTGTCCTAACATGCTGTCTTCTAGGAGTGCTTCTGTCCTTCCTGTTTGGCACTGCTTGTAGGTCACTATATATATATATATATATATATATAATTTAATATATTTATATTTATTTATTTACTTTTGGTCTGTGAATTGCTAATAGTTTACTGGGAAGAACACTTGGCAAGTGATGATAAGGAACTCTGAAAATATAAAGGATAATTCTAGAGAGGATTTTTATAACCACAGGTTCAAAACATTTTGTTTTGGAAGAGTTCAGATGCAATTTTCCTATATCCTGATACTCCTAAAGAGCCCTTCATCTATAACAGATAATTCATTATTTAAAGTTATATCTGTTTTTCCTTTTACATATTTGCCTATTTAAGAAGGTAAACGAAATACGGCACATGATAAAAATCAAAAAGAGGAGACAAAAATAAAATGAAAAATCAACCTGCCCCCAGCTCCATCTTCTAAATTCTACTCCAAGATAGTTCCAGTTTCCCCCTAAACTTTAAATGCATTTGTTAGCATGTGTAAATGTATCTGTGGATATCCTTTTTACTTACAAACTTGAGAATGTAGTATTCAAATTGTGCCATATTTTGCTTTAGTCATTCTTTTTTTTTTTTAACATCTTTATTGGAGTATACTTGCTTTACAATATTGTGTTAGTTTCTGCTTTATAACAAAGTGAATCAGCTATATATGCATATATCCCCACATCTCCTCTCCCTTGCATCTCCCTCCCACCCTTCCTATCCTACCCCTCTAGGTGGACACAGAGCACCGAGCTGATCTCCCTGTGCTATGCGGCTTCTTCCCACTAGCTATCTATTTTACATGTGGTAGTGTATATATGTCCATGCCACTCTCTCATTTCATCCCAGCTTCCCCTTCCCCCTCCCTGTGTCCTCAAGTCCATTCTCTATGTCTGTGTCTTTATTCCTGTGCTTCCCCTAGGTTCCTCAGAACCATTTTTAATTTTTTTTGGATTCCATATATATGTGTTAGCATATGCTATTTGCTTTTCTTTTTCTGACTTACTTCACTCTGTATGACAGTCTCTAGGTCCATCCACCTCACTACAAATAACTCAATTTCACTGAGTAGTATTCCATTGTATATATGTGCCACATCTTCTTTATCCATTCATCTGTCAGTGGACACTTAGGTTGCTTCTATGTCCTGGCTATTGTAAATAGAGCTGCAGTGAACATTGTGGTACATGACTTTTTGAATTACGGTTTTCTCAGGGTATATGCCCAGTAGTGAGATTGCTGGGTCGTATGGTAATTCAATTTTTAGTTTTTTGAGGAACCTCCGTACTGTTCTCCATAGTGGCTGTATCAATTTACATTCCCACCAACAGTGCAAGAGGGTTCCCTTTTCTCCACACCCTCTCCAGCACTTATTGTTTGTAGATTTTTTGATGATGGCCATTCTGAACTGTGTGAGGTGATACCTCATTGTAGTTTTGATTTGCATTTCTGTAATGATTAGTGATCTTGAGCATCCTTTCATGTGTTTGTTGGCAATCTGTATATCTTCTTTGGAGAAATGTCTATATAGGTCTTCTGCCCATTTTTGCATTGGGTTGTTTGTTTTTTTGTTATTGAGCTGCATGAGCTGCTTGTAAATTTTGGAGGTTAATCTTTGTCAGTTGCTTCATTTGCAAATATTTTCTCCCATTCTGAGGGTTGTCTTTTCGTCTTGTTTCTTTGCTGTGCAAAAGCTTTTAAGTTTCATTAGGTCCCACTTGTTTATTTTTGTTTTTATTTCCATTTCTCTAGGAGGTGGGTCAAAAAGGATCTTGCTGTGATTTATATCATGGAGTGTTATGGCTATGTTTTCCTCTAACAGTTTTATAGTGTCTGGCCTTACATTTAGGTCTTTAATCCATCTGGAGTTTATTTTCATGTGTGGCGTTAGGGAGTGTTCTAATTTCATTCTTTTACATGTAGCTGTCCACTTTTCCCAGCACCACTTACTGAAGAGACTGTCTTTTCTCTATTGTATATTCTTGCCTCCTTTATCAAAGATAAGGTGACCATATGTCCGTGGGTTTATCTCTGGGCTTCCTATCCTGTTCCATTGATCTATATTTCTGTTTTTGTGCCAGTACCATACTCTCTTGATTACTGTGGCTTTGTAGTATAGTCTGAAGTCAGGGAGCCTGATTCCTCCAGTTCCGTTTTTCTTTCTCAAAATTGCTTTGGCTATTCGGGGTCTTTTGTGTTTCTATACAAATTGTGAAATTTTTGGTTCTAGTTCTGTGAAAAATGCCATTGGTAGTTTGATAGGGATTGCATTGAATCTGTAGATTGCTTTGGGTAGTATAGTCATTTTCACAATGTTGATTCTTCCAACCAAGAACATGGTATATCTCTCCATCTCTTTGTGTCATCTTTAATTTCTTTCATCAGTGTCTTATACTTTTCTGCATATGGGTCTTTTGTCTCCTTAGGTAGGGTTATTCCTTAGGTAAATATTTTATTCTTTTTGTTGCAGTGGTAAATGGGAATGTTTCCTTAATTTCTCTTTCAGATTTTTCGTCATTAGTGTATAGGAATGCAAGAGATTTCTGTGCATTATTTTGTATCCTGCAACTTTACCAAATTCATTGATTACCTCTAGTAGTTTTCTGGTGGCATCTTTAGGATTCTCTATGTATAGTATCATGTCATCTGCAAACAGTGACAGTTTTACTTCTTCTTTTCCGATTAGGAATTCTTTTATTTCTTTTTCTTCTCTGATTTCTGTGGCTAAAACTTCCAAAAACTATGTTGGATAATAGTGGTGAGAGTGGGTAACCTTGTCTTGTTCCTGATCTTAGTGGAAATGGTTTCAGTTTTTCACCATTGAGAACGACGTTGGCTGTGGATTTGTCATATATGGCCTTTATTATGTTGAGGTAAGTTCCCTCTATGCCCACTTTCTGGAGGGTTTTTTATCATAAAAGTGTGTTGAATTTTGTCAAAAGCTTTCTCTGCATCTATTGAGATGATCATGTGGTTTTTCTCCTTCAGTTGGTTAATATGGTTTATCACATTGATTGATTTGCATATATTGAAGAATCCTTACGTTCCTGGGATAAATCCCACTTGATCATGCTGTATGATCCTTTTAATGTGCTGTTGGATTCTGTTTGCTAGTATTTTGTTGAGGATTGTTGCATCTATGTTCATCAGTGATATTGGCCTGTGGTTTTCTTTTTTTTCTTTTTTTTTTGCGGTACGCGGGCCTCTCACTGCTGCAGCCTCTCCCGTGCGGAGCACAGGCTCCGGACGCGCAGGCTCAGCGGCCATGGCTCACGGGCCCAGCTGCTCTGCAGCATGTGGGATCCTTCTGGACCGGGGCATGAACCCGTGTCCCCTGCATCGGCAGGCAGACTCTCAACCACTGTGCCCCCAGGGAAGCCCTAGTTTTCTTTTTTTATCGCATCTGTGTCTGGTTTTGGTATCAGGGTGATGGTGGCCTCGTGGAATGAGATTGGGAGTAGTCCTCCCTCTGCTGTATTTTGGAAGAGTTTGAGAAGGATGGGTGTTAGCTCTTCTCTAAATGTTTGATAGAATTGCCCGTGAAGCCATCTGGTCCTGGGCTACTGTTGGAAGGTTTTTAATCCCAGCTTCAATTTCAGTGTTTATGATTGGTCTGTTTATATTTTCTATATCTTCCTGGTTCAGTCTCAGAAGGTTGTGCTTTTCTAAGAATTTGTCCATTTCTTCCAGGTTGTCCATTTTATTGGCATATAGTTGCTTGTAGTAATCTCTCATGATCCTTGTATTTCTGCAGTGTCAGTTGTTACTTCTTTTCCATTTCTAATTCTATTGATTTGAGTCTTCTTCCTTTTTGATGAGTCTGGCTAATGGTCTTTCAATTTTGTTTGTCTTCTCAAAGAACCAGCTTTTAGTTTTATTGATCTTTGCTATCATTTCCTTCATTTCTTTTTCATTTATTTCTGTTCTGCTCTTTATGATCTCTTTCCTTCTGCTAACTTTGGGGTATTTTTCTCTAATTGCTTTAGGTGTAAGGTTAGGTTTTTTATTTGAGATGTTTCTTGTTTCTTGTGGTAAGATTGTATTGCTATCAATTTCCCTGTTAGAACTGCTTTTGCTGTATCCCATAGGTTTTAGGTCGTCGTTTTTTCACTGTCATTTGTTTCTAGGTATTTTTTGATTTCCTCTTTGATTTCTTCAGTGAACTCTTGGTTATTTAGCAGTGTATTTTTTTTTTTTTTTTTGCGGTACACGGGCCTCTCACTGTTGTGGCCTCTCCCGTTGCGGAGCACAGGCTCCGGACGCTCAGGCTCAGCGGCCATGGCTCACGGGCCCAGCCGCTCCGCGGCACGTGGGATCTTCCCGGACCGGGGCATGAACCTGTGTCCCCTGCATCGGCAGGCGGACTCTCAACCACTGTGCCACCAGGGAAGCCCAGTGTATTGTTTAGCCTCCATGTTTGTATGTTTTACAGATTTTTTCCTATAACTGACATCTAGTCTTGTAGCATTGTTGTCAGAAAAGATACTTGATACGATTTCAATTTTCTTAAATTTACCAAGGCTTGATTGGTGACCCAGCATATGATCTATCCTGGAGGTTGTTCCATGAGCACTTGAGAAGAAAGTGTATTCTGTTGTTTTTGGATGGAATGTCCTATAAATATCAATTAAGTCCATTTGTTTAATGTATGCTTTAAAGCTTGTGTTTCCTTATTTATTTTCATTTTGGATGATCTTTCACATTGGTGAAAGTGGGGTGTTAAAGTCCCCCACTATTATTATGTTACTGTCAATGTCCCCTTTTATGGCTGTTAGCATTTGCCTTATGTATTGAGGTGCTCCTCTGTTGGGTGCATAAATATTTACAATTGTAACATCTTCTTCTTGTATTGATCCCTTAATCATATGTAGTGTCCTTCTGTGCCTCTTGTAATAGTCTTTATTTTTAAGTCTATTTTGTCTGATATGAGAATTGCTAGTCCAGCTTTCTTTTGATTTCCATTTACATCGAGTACTTTTTCCATCCCCTCACTTTCAGTCTGTATGTGTCCCTAGGTCTGAAATGGGTCCCCTGAGGACAGCATATATACAGGTCTTGTTTTTGTATCCATTCAGCTCATCTATGTCTTTTGGTTGGAGCATTTAATCCATTTACCTTTAAGGCAATTATCGCTATGTATGTTCCTATTACCATTTTCTTAATTGTTTTAGGTTTGTTATTGTAAGTCTTTTCCTTCTCTTGTGTTTCCTGCCTAGAGAATGTTCCTTTACCCTTTGTTTTAGAGCTAGTTTGGTGGTGCTGAATTCTCTTAACTTCTGCTTGTCTGTAAAGGTTTTAATTTCTCCAGTGAGTCTGAATGAGATACTTGCTGGGTAGAGTAATCTTGGTTGTAGGTTTTTCCCTTTCAGCACTTTAAATATGTCCTGCCAGTTTCTTCTGGCTTTCAGAGTTTCTGCTGAAAGATCAGCTGTTAACCTTATGGGGATTCTCTTGTATGTTAGTTGTTGCTTTTCCCTTGCTGCTTTTAGTATTTTTTCTTTCTATTTAATTTTTGATAGTTTGATTAATATGTGTCTTGGCATGTTTCTCCTTGGTTTTATCCTGTATGGGACTCTCTGCACTTCTTGGACTTGATTGACTTTTTCCTTACCCATATTAGGGAAGTTTTCAACTGTAATCTAATATTTTCTCAGTCCCTTTTTATTTCTCTTCTTCTTCTGGGACCCCTATAATTAGAATGTTTGTGGGTTTAATGTTGTCCCAGAGGTCTCTGTGATTGTCCTCAATTCTTTTCATTCTTTTTTCTTTATTCTGCTCTGTGGTAATCATTTCCACTATTTTATCTTCCAGGTCACTTATCTGTTCTTCTGCCTCAGTTATTCTGCTATTGATTCCTTCTAGAGAAATTTTAATTTCATTTTTTGTGTTGTTCATCATTGTTTGTTTGCTCTTTAGTTCTTCTAAATCCTTGTTAAATGTTTCTTATATTTTCTCCATTCTATTTCCAAGATTTTGGATCATCTCTGGTATCATTACTCTGAATTCCTTTTCAGGTAGACTGCCTATTTCCTCTTCATTTGTTTGGTCTGGTAGGTTTTTACCTTGCTCCTTTTTCTGCTGTGTATTTCTCTGTCTTCTCATTTTGGTTAACTTACTGTGTTTGGGGTCTCCTTTTTGCAGGCTGCAGGTTCGTAGTTCCTGTTGATTTTGGTGTCTGCCCCCAGTGGGTGACGTTGGTTCAGTGGCTTGTGTAGGCTTCCTGGTGGAGAGGGCTGGTGCCTGTGTTCTGGTGGGTGGGGCTGCATCTTGTCTTTCTGGAGGGCAGGACCGTGTCCGGTGGTGTGTTTTGGGGTGTCTGTGACTTAGTATGATTTAGGCAGCCTCTCTGCTAATGGGTGGGGTTGTGTTCCTCTCTTGCTAGTTGTTTGGCATGGAGCACTAGAGATTGCTGGCCATTGGGTGGAGCTGGGTCTTAGCGCTGAGATAGAGATCTTTGGGAGAGCTCTCACCAGTTGATATTATGTGGGGCTGGGAGGTCTGTGGTGGTCCAATATCCTGAACTTGGCTCTCCCACCTCAGAGGCTCAGGCCTGACACCCAGCCAGAGCACCAAGACCCTGTCAGCCACACGGCTCAGAAGAAAAGAGAGAAAAAAAAAAGAAAGAAAAAAATAAAATAAAGTTATTAAAATAGAAAAAAATTATTTAAAATAAAAAATTAATTAAAAAAAGAAAGACAAGAGCAACCAAACCAAATCCACCAATGATAACAAGCACTAAAAACTATACTAAAAAACAAAAAGCAAAACAGACAGTGTGAACCCTAGGAGAAATGGCAAAAGCAAAGCTATACAGACAAAATCACACAAAGAAGCATACACAGACACACTCACAAAAAGAGAAAAAGGGGAAAAAAATATATATGTACAAAAAAAAAAGGGGGGGCTTCCCTGGTGGTGCAGTGGTTGAGAGCCCGTCTGCCGATGCAGGGGACACGGGTTTGTGCCCCGGTCCGGGAAGATCCCACATGCCACGGAGCGGCTGGGCCCGTGAGCCATGGCCGCTGAGCCTGCGCGTCCGGAGCCTGTGCTCCGCAACGGGAGAGGCCACAACAGTGAGAGGCCCACGTACTGCAAAAAAAA